>NC_090936.1:1139488191-1139789691 GCF_040938575.1 Ambystoma mexicanum | reverse complement strand
GAATGGGGGAGTTGCCCAGGTTTAGTCCGATATTGGGGGGATGTGACCTCATGCATTTATGAAATATTTTCTGTTCATAACCCTTTTACCTTATGTACATCCTTGTCACCTTTGAATGATGAGGATTTTAGACATTGCCCGAAAGCAGCCCAGAAGGCTTTTGTGGTATTGCAACTAGCAGCATTGCTTGTAATCTCCCAGAATTGGAAATGAAAAGAATCACCTCAATCAATAAGCCGACTGGTATGCAAAAGTGTGGAACTTTGTATCACTTGAATGGATGACATATTCTTTACATGGGGGGCAATGCCATGTTCTCAGAAGACCGGAACATTGTTCTCAGATTTTTAAATAAAGACTTTAACACTCAGTACTGCCCGCAAAGACTACGTCTGTTGGGCATTGCTTGATATGCTGATAAAAATGAGGTTGTCGGAGGAATTTACTTCTGTATTGGTTCCCCTTTTTCGGTTGATGGTAAAGTGTATTCATGTAACATTCAGGTGAGGATCGGGGATGAGGTAGGTAGGGGTGGGGGGGGGAAATTGTTTGTGATTTAATCTTGAAAAATCAATAAAAATGAATTTAAAAAAACATTGGTTATCATGGCTCTGTAGATGTATAGATCTGGTTCCACTGCTTTATTTGAAGTTAAAGCCAGATTTACAGTTGATATCTCGATGTACTCAGGGGCTTAAAACCCCCAACTGCCCAGGAAACTCTTGCCTTATGTCAGTTGTGAAGGAGTGTTCTCAATATTAGCACCGTTCATCAAATACTTAGTCAATGCATCTTTCAGTGAGTTGGTCGTTCCAGATACCATTAACAAGCCCGGCCGACTCCTCTTATCAAAAAACAATACTATCACTGAACTGCACTATGTGTGCAAAATGTCGAGCTATTACTAATGTGTCTTCTTTTGAACATTTTAGAAAAGATGGCTACTAAGCAACTTCAAGCTTATGTGGAAGAGCATGCACTTTTGGGTGACTAGTAGTCAGGTTTTTGTCCCAGCACATGCAGAGTTAGCCCTATTGGATGTTTGGGATAACTTGCTGCAAACTTTAGATGAGGGTAATGCCAACCTGCTAGTGCTGCTGAATTAGGGTTTCTGCATTTGATACCCCCAAACTCACATTCCCGCTTCGTCGCATGGCTGAGATCGTGGAGTTGGCTGGGGCAGCAGCAAAGTGAGTAAGTCATTCCTAGGGACTCTGAATCATGTCCAGCTATGATGGAGTGTGAGTTGCTGAAAGGGTCTTGTATCTAGCCCCTACTCTTTTAAATCTGTATCAAGCTTCTTCATGATTTTATAGATATATGTGCAGTGTTTCAGAATTACACTAATGATACGCAAATCGTCATTTATTTTTAGGGCAATTAGGAAAAAGACAACACCTATTTACAGAGCATCTTTAATTTCTATCAAGGTGGATAATTTCTAACTAACTGACTCAGCCTGAATCAGGCAAAAGCAGAGATCCTAGCGATCCCATCCACACACTCTGCCCGCAGGATAATGAAGCTTTAGCTGCCTTTTACTATCTCAGATTATCCCATACTGGTGCAGAAGAAGGTTAAATCATAAGGTATTGTTCCTGATCAGTCCTGTTCTTTGGATTCAATTTGCCGCAATCGCTTATGTAATGAGAGGTGCCCAGGGGCATTACTTTAATGTGCTATTTCTGAGAGCTACTTAACAGACACTTCAGTGATTACAGATAGTGCAGAATTCAGGGATATGGGTTGTCTGCCCGCGAACAAAACGTCACCGGGCAGACTGCCCGCAGTGTAACTGCCTGGCGCCCGTTTTGACCGTTCATTACAAAACGGGGGCCCTGAGCAATTTTTGTACACTGCCTGCAATGTTAAGGGTGCGTGGGACACCCCTGCAGCCTTCAAAGCCAAAAATACCGAACATGGGGAGTGGGGGACACCCCCGCTCCTCATGTTTAGCATTTTCAGACCCAAATTGTTCGAAACAATTCAAACTAATGGTAGTGACCGAATTTGGTCAAATCTACCATGCGTTCACATTTTTTCCAACAATTTGGGTAATACTGAATTAAGCAGTGTGAGTGGTGGATTGGGGTTGAAAGTCGGTGGTGGAAATGTTCGAGGGAGAAAAGACTGAAAGTTCTTTTTACGAAAATAACTTTTGTCCTTTTCTCCCCTGAACATTTCAGACTTTGTATCCGTATTAAAATTACTACGATATAATTGTTAACGTTATGGAATTTCTACTTATCTTGTGAAAGCAGCAACAAAGAAAGAGGAGTTGAGCTGGCAAGGGGTCTTACTTATATGCAATGCCAGAGCCAAATTGGGCAAATGGAACAGCCCAGAACTACTCAAGGCCTGAGGATTATGGGGATTGGTAGTTCATGGAGACATTTTACCTTGTGTTTAAAACTCTGCTACCCCTTTTGTGTTTTAGCCTCCAGAGGCGAAAGCAAAAAAATGTGTTGACAAGTTTTAAAGAAAGTTAGAAATGTTATAAAGTTGAAATGCTGTGAGACCAGTAATAAAGAAAATAAAGCATAATGCTTGCCTCCTTTTCTTTAGAAGATTCAAGACTACTCTGCGCTGTAAGCCTGGGCAATCTTCATTATACATTGTTTTAAAGTAGCATTATAATCCACAACTGCACATACTACTTTTTCATCCTCTTCATGATAGTGGAAATGCTAATATAATTTTAGTTTTTAAATAAAGCATTCAGATTCAATGAAATACCAGAATTGATATTTCAGTGAATTCACATCCATTATAGTTGTAAAGGTGATATTGTCAAGATTACTTACTGTGAGTTCTTCACTTCCTCCTCTCGGACATCCTCCTGCCGAGACAGACCCTTTTGTTTTAACCAATGACCAATGAAAAAGCTCCCCTTAGGTATGGATGACCTCTGACCCCTCCCTGGCATGGGAAGGGTGCAAGGGCACCACTTACTCAGCATATGTCCTCTCATAATCCAGAAATAACCCAATCAGCAATGACCACCATGGGTGGGTGGTGGGACCCAAAGACTGGTATCAGGAAGAAAAGGTCTCAGTAACGGGAGTACAGTACAGGTAAGTAAGCATGACATTACCTCTTTGTCCATTTCCCTTGTCCTAGTACTCAATGTATAAGAAAGTAGAAAGCAGTAAAAAGGGGGGAAATTGAGAAACAGTCACAAACAATTGAACGCAGTGCACACAACTCGATTTATTGTGTAATTCAGTTAACACAAGAGAGGAGTGCAGAGCCAAACTGTAGTAAAAGGTAAAAGGTTCAGTGGTTCTCTCAAGTAGTGACTCTGCAGGTTTCCCCAACTGGAACCCCCTTGAACACCACCCAGAAGACAAACAAGGCACAGGTGAGTCTACCGTAAAATCCCCAGTGGGTGGCAGCCCAAATCGCTCATAGACCATGCTAATGACTGTCCTAATCCGCCTACTTAGGGTTACGGTAGTAGGCTTCCACCGAGCTCGTCCGGGACAAAAGGTGACAAACAATTCTTTGCACTGTTTGGTACCTGCTGTCTGAACCAGGTAAAGACGCAAAACCCTCACAGCATCCACAGTGAGGACTTAAGACTTCCAGAGGACTTGTCTAATGTAGGGCCAACCAAATCCTTTGGCCTACAGAGAGGTGAAGGCTGTCCAGAAGGAACCTTAGACATGGTTCAGAAGAAATCAAGGCCCCTAGTTCACCAAGCCTATAGAGGCCATAGCCACCAGGAAAAGCGTTTGTAGGACAGCAGGATAAGGGGCAGATACTCCAAGAGCAAAATAGATGGTGCAGATAAGGCCTTCATAACCAGGGGAAGATCCCAGGTGGGGGAAGGCGCCAAACCCTGGGGTGAGCAATCTCAATCCCCCTGAGGAGCTGGAAGGCTAACCTCTCCACAGGCACAATAGAGACACAGGATATCCTGGATGCCCTTATCGCCCAAAGTTAATCCATCTGGGTAGAGGAGAACAACCCATAGCCAGACCCTTCCTGGAGAAACCTTAGCACCTTAACTGGGTCGCAGGTGAGGGCATAAAGAGAGCCCTACCACACCAGGTAGAAAATGACCACCAGCACCCAGCGTAGGCCCTGCAGGTGGATGGTTGTCTAGATGCCTGTAAAGCCAGAGCCAGATCTGGAGAAAGACCCACCCCTCTAACCTCATCTCTTGAGCAACCAGATCATAAACTGGAGAAAACCTCAAAGGGCTGGGCTCCAAGTTTAAGGCATGCTGCAAACTAAAGACGGAGGGGAACCAGGGTTTTCACTGCCAGTGAGGAGCTACCAGAAGTACACAAGCTTGTTCCCTCCTTGTCTGGAGCAGAACCCTCTGGATGTGTAGGACTGGGGAAAAGGCAGAAAGGAGCAATGCCAGCTAAGGGGATTGTAAAGAAAGACGTGCCCCACAACCTGTATGACAAAAATAATTGAAAGGACAAATAAACACTGCACCGTTCTGCAAGGGAAAACAAGGTTTATAAAAAGGGGTATGAAGAAGGTCTCAGATGGTCCCATTGAACCGTACTGACACAGAACTTGTTATGCCCCAAGAGGTTACAAGTTGTATAGCAGTGAACTGCACATTTTCATACATAGATTAAACAAGTTATCTCACCACCCTCATTGGCTACCACCTATATGACATGCTAGTACCCCCCTATAGTCCATGGAATGATTGGCCACACCTTATCTAAGCCCATTCCCCTATACACGTGGCCCACTACATATCACTATTGAATCCTAATACATGATTGGTGCACACATACACCACTACAATGATAAATCTTGATTGTCACGTGATGTGCACCCCTACGAGCCAGGCACGTTCAAAGTAAAGGTGGCAGGGCCAACTCTGCTTTAATAAGACAGTGGGACTTCTCATTATACCAGACGCCACGACAGAAAGAAGCTGCACCCTCAAACTTGTACTAGATTTACTGACATCACCTCTGCTCCTCCTATCCCAAATCATAGTACATTCCAGACAGGCTCCCCACGTATCTCCTTTAAATCCCAGGTTCCCAGTAATGACGTGACCTGGGCACCACTCGAGTCTGAATTTCAGGGATTTATTTTCTTTGGTTGTGCGTCTACTTGTAATTCATATGGGATGACAGCACAATGGGTGAGAGCAGTAGTGCCCTAAATCTTCACCTGGCCTATTGGCATCAGGAACTCTTGTGCCCTGTTCTCATGAATGTGTCCTTCAAAAGGCACATTCTACCTTCCCTCCTAATATCCAACATTCTTCCTCATATCTAACATTCTATTCCCAGTGCCTTTGAGCTCTGCAGCTGGATACAATTAGTGTTTATCTGCGTGGATACAATTAGCGTTTATCTGTGTAGTGCGGGTGCCTCTGACCTCGGGTTTTCTTTTGGGGGAAATCGAAAGAGGATTTGTCTTGGGACTGAGTTAAACAGAGCCACAGCTCCACGCACATCAGGGCCTTGATTCTTCTCATCATATGCTAGGACTAGGATTCAAATATGGGACACTCTTGCCATGTCAACCAGCTGACCTTGGATTTACTACATCACCTTTCTGACTCCATCTTCTCTCTCTCAAGCTACTTCAACTCCCTTCTCATACTGTACGCAAGACATAACATTGTGTTCTACTCCTAAACACTGGGCCTATACTACACGGCCCCATCTATAACCTCTGCTACTGCAACATTAATACATTTGTCGATCTTTCTGTGATGCTATATGATACATCTAATGTGTATCAAAACTAACTACAAGTGACACATGCGCCTTCTGCCACGCAAAACTCAAACTGCTTGCACTGTGACACTTACTAAGAGGTCTTTCTCTGCCTGAACCTCTTTGCCTGGCTGGGACACAAAACAAACCTCCCAACATTCCCCCTTTAGTTAATACTCCATTAACTAACCCAGCTGGTACCCTCCTTCTATAGTCGTCATTCTTGCGTATCCATGCCCTGTACACATGGCATAAACTTCCCCCACTCTGGGCATATTCCTCTGGAGTGCTCATTATGAAACAACAGCCCCAAACTCCTGCTAAATCAACCCGATGCTCTACATAGTTCTCCGGGTCAGGCAGAGGGAAGGTCCGAAATCCTGCTCCACTCTCAGCATTCTTGGCTTTAAGACAGCATCCCATTTATCAGTTTGGGTATACGTGTGTTGTGTGAGAGGAGGAGCTCTACCCATTTTTAATGACACAATCATAGTCGCACTGTTCTGCAGGGTATTCATACAGCATCTCAAAATCAACTAGCACAAGCAAAAAATCCCAATGGGAACTAGTAACTTTACAGCCATTTCCAAGCATGACGGGGCCCACAAGATCATCAAACTGAACAATCAGCAGCATTTACTCCTGCTTCCTTCTTCATGGCAATCCTCAAGTTGTGAAGGGCCCCTAACGCATGGATAAGGCACCCATTAGCTGCATCATATGGGGGGGGATGTACATGCAGCAAGATAAAACAATTATCTTGCACAAGCCCCCCTCCATAGCCATGAGCAAATCCAGAACATATCTGCTCTGGAACGCCATGAGAAGTATCTCACACCTGGTGATCTGCAGCCACTTGGCATTTGCTGCAGTCTGGATACCTGGCACCAGGAAGGAGGTGAAGGACGCTTCTTTGTTGGTGAACAGACGAAACTGGTCAGGGATCGTATTCAGTTTATCAGATGAGTCCTGCGATCATTAATTGGAACTTTTCTGGCGATGGGCCCTTAGTGATTGGCGAACACACTTGCGAGAAAGGGACTTAGCTGCTTCTCGGGGCGGAACATTTATAACTGTCAGGTGCAAATCAGGAACTACTAGGACAACTGAATGCAAAGAGCTGTGCGCACAGACACCCCTCCAAGATGGTGGAAGGTGGAGGTACATGCATTGTCCATGCACCCAATCACATCCATCAACGCCGCTGTGCCTCCGGTTTGATCAGAAATTAATAATGTCTTATTACAGTGAATGTTTGTTCCTACAGGTATAGTGCTGTTTCCTCAGAAGCAAAAGGAATAATCCGCTGGCATCTGTACGTTTGTTGGCTTCTCACTTAACTCAATCCATGTCAGCTTTGGCACATCATTTCCCCATATCCTGCCATTGTTCAGATTGACTGGTGCCACTATGTCCTCTGAGAACCCCAGTAAGCCCCCCAACTGCACAGATCACTACTGCTGCCACCCATCTATCATTGGAGAACAACGCATCTTCCATTTTCCAAAATTGTCTTATTTTATACCAGATTTGTCCCTTCTTTCTGGCACACTCATCATCTCTGTCCATTATGACTGCTTGGACCGTGTGAGATGGCATTTATTGTGGTGCGAACAGCTTGGCTGTACCTGTCGCATGAGGTATCAAAGAACATATATAGCAGCTCTCGTTTGACCTCACCGTACCCACCTCGTGCATGTGATTATACCACATGTTGCCTATTTCAGGGTGGTGCCCATCTGCTACGGTCGCTAAATCACTCCCCAATACTGATTGTACAATATCTGTTTCAGATTCCCTTCTAGTATGTGTTATCCCCAAATGTTTTACATCTGTACATTTCCATACCCCATTTTATATGCCCCATTCATACCAAATAACCAAAGAAAAAAATATATAGGAAAAAAGACAAATTAACATATACAAACTTGTATATATATTACACAACGCTTGAAGTCTTGACCCTGCAGAGGGAGAAAAAGAAGAAAACACAGACAACTACACTTTCCATCAAATTATAGGGATTGATCATTTGCAGTATTGTAATCAGAAAGGAAGCTAAATATACTGTTACTTTATTCAGTCGTATCTGCATTTTCCCCGAGAAGGTGGACCGGTACCGGGATCCCTCCTGACATCAGATAAGCGAACCCTGTACCGCTGCTCCTTCACATGTGCTGTGAACAGCGTCGAATACACAACTGTGTAAGGGCCTTCAAATTGCTTCTCGTTCCAGGGCCTGATAAAGTTCTGCACATAAACCTTATCTCCGGGGTACAATTGTGGCGCTGGTATGCTCACTGGGTCCATTGATGGTGTTGCAGCTGTCTCTTCTCTTCTCGGAGCAATTTGGTGAGACAAGAACTTTATACTTTTTGTTATCCCCCTCAAATACCCCTGAAACTCCCCCCTACCCCAACACTTCTGCTGCCCTGTGAGCGTCTGATGCTGTGTGTATATTATTCTCCCTGTCACAATTATGGGCAGGGACAAGTGGTGGTCCCTGCTTGGCTGCGTTCTCAAGCTACACAAAGCCGTAGGGAGACAAGGCAGCCAATTTCTCCATAATTTAGTGCACATTTTTAGACATTTTTGCTTTTAACAGTCCATTCAATTGTTGCGCAATCCCGTTGGCCTGAGGGTGGTAAATCGTGCACAGTTTGTGTCGTACCTCTAATAGGGATGCAATTTCTTTAAAAAGGGAATTCCATTATCAGAATTTAGAACCTCAAATATACCCTAGCAAGGAAAGACCTTGCATACTAGAAATGTACCCACTGATTTAGCATCTAGTTGTGCACAAAGGCCAGTCTCAATCCAACAGGAAAATAGGCAAACCACAACAATAGGATAACGGAAATTACTGCACATGTTTAACATGTCCACGTAATCAATGTGGAGTTCCTGGAAGAGTCCAGTTGGACGGGGCAATGTGATGTGCAACATCCTGAGGGTGTGTCCTAAAGGTGACAAGTTGTACAATTTGCCACAAAGTAATTGACATTCATGCAAGTTGGGAAGAAACCAGTCCTCCTGAACATCTGCTGCAATATGCTGCTTGGAAGTGTGCGCTGGGTTATGCAGTTGCACAAAAGCGACTATAAGCAGTTCCCATAGAATTACTAACTTACCTGTAATATTTTGTCTCTATACAAAGTCAGTCGGTGATAGGGAGCATGTCATGGGAACCAGCATAGGGGCCCACTTCTTGCTAGCATAAACACATGGGGAAGGCGGAAAGCACAAATAGGGGCTGAATCGGTAAAGGCCTGGCAAGCAAAACTTCACTGAGGCAGTCATAGAGCGCAACTCACTCACATAGCCTTGTTTTGGGCATAGCCTTTATTGTCCAGCTACTTCCTGTACCTCCAACATGGATGCCGGTGTAGCATCCAGGAACTTTGTGGAACTGTGTAGCACACTCTACTGTCTGGGCGTGGCTGCCTATATAAGCCACGCCCAAGAACTAGCCCATGCTTCGTGTGTATTCTGTAGCCTTGAGCACATGTTCACCGCAGCCGGGACTTCCTTTGGTCCTTACCTGTTTTCCGCTTTACCGCAGCCCGGACTTCTAGTGGATTCCTCACCTGTCTGTTCTTTGCGATCGAAGCACGCTTCTCATCTGCGCGTCATGCCAGCGCTCCGGATCCGACTTGTAAAAGAAAAAGGAACAAGTTAGAATCAGTAAGCGTGCGCATGCAGCTAATGCCTCTGTCTCCCGTGCGACCAAAGATGCATCCATTCTAACTTACCTCTGTGTGCGAGCTGAGCAGAGTACTCCTCACCGCGGCCGCATCCAGTAGTTACTCTGTTTCAGAAACCTGCAAAGACAAAGAACTTTAATTAGCACTCAGTGCATTTATAGCCAACAATCCACTTTTTTTCTCCACAACACTGAAGTATTGTACTTCAGTGTTGTAACTGAAGTAACTGGCCATCATAGAACTTACCTTCCACTCGCAGTTGAACTTACCTGCAGGTGCTGCTACGTGGTTTCCAGGAATCAAGCCTGTGAATAGAACTTTCTAACAATTCCCAGTGCAGAAACTGGGCAAATACTGCAAAGAGCGTGTTTCACCAGAAGGACACCCTCAACCTGAACCTAGTGAAGCAACTAGCACCAGACCCCCAGACTAATGCGCCCCTGTAGATGCAGGATGGAGAGAGCGCTACACTAAATCAAAAGGTGAACCACGCCCAAAACAAGGGTATACACTGCACTTGGGACACAGGGAGGGCGGAGGGAGGGTTGGAGCACCTTCTTCACAGAAAACCCTCTAAAACACCCATTCTCTTGGCAGGTCAGCTTTCCAGCCCAGGAGTAACAAGAAGAAGAGACCAGAGAAATCTATTGCTCCTGCAGAGACCCAGGTGAGCGTGACAGAGCACACAGTTTTAACCCATCATCCTTCTCATCCTGGGCTGCCTGGCCTTGTAGTTCAATTATTTGTGTAAGCGGTACTGCAGTGTATGGTATTGCTAACTGCAGCTGTTGAAATGCCACCTCAAGATATGCAGTGACAACTGGTTACCGCAAATATGCTGCTTCTTTGACGGGCTTTTCTGCTGCATAATTGCTGAGTGAAACAGGGTCTGTGTAGCACATTTAAACGTCGTCAATAGTGCTGGGCAGGACAAGGCATACATCAATCTCTCTAACAAGGTTGCATGTTGCACAGGCGTGCCATCTGACCTCCTAAATCCTATCCTTTTCCATCTGGACAACCCTGAATATACGGTGATGCTCACATTTGCGGAGTCAGAGTATATGGTCACTAAATATCCTTGGGATGCTTCGAATGCTTCAATTAATGCAATCAGTTCTGCCGCCTGTGCTAAATTGTGTGTTGGTAATCTCTTTTTAACTGCAAACTCATACTCCCCATCTACTAGGCACACCATTGCTGCACATCTATGTCTCTGCTCCGTATCCTGATCGATCGTCCATGAACCATCAATGAAAAGGACCTCCCCTTCTTCAAGTGCATTCTCCCATGCCTGTATTAAATCATCCTCTGGACCATCATTCGTAACACAACCATGCACTTCCTCTCCTGGCTGGTATTGCGATAAAGGTGGCTGGGTTTACTGTACGACATCTCGCAATGTGAATGGACAGCCTGGACAGGATAACTTTGTATGCAGACACACTTTGTGTAGTTAATGTGGACTTGGATTGTTCAAGAAATGCAAACACTGCATGCTCTACATATAATTTTACGAAGCATACCATAGTGACTGTGGAGGACTTTTCAATTGCGATGGCTGCAGCATATGTTTCACAAGGAAATTGACCCTGCATCACTGAATCTTATTTTCCACTGTAATATGCCAAAGGATTGTGTCCCATGGATGTGTGCTGAGAACACTGCAGTTATGACCTGACCATTGGAATGTGAGAACAAATACAATTATTTTGTGTAATCAGGAGTTGCAAGTACTGGTGCATTACTTATGGCATTTCTAAATTCCTGGAAACATGTAATAATGTCTTCTGTCCATGTGAGTGTTCCTTTGCATTTCTGCAGCAGAGTCTTTGTGTAGCTATAATAGTCGAAAACCCATGCCCTACAATAATTACACAAACCCAAAAACTGTTGCATTTCTTCAACAGTGGTGTGTTTTGGCCTGAAGCTGCTCTTTCTGTGGTTACTTGTTCCCTGCAGATGATTTTATCTGTTCCAAATACACCATTTCCTTCTGACAATACTGCATTTTTTCCTTGTCCACTTTGTATCCTTTATCCAAAATCAGTGTAAGCAGTGTGACTGAATCTGCTCTGCACAGGTCTTCTGCAGTGCTGCACACTAGAAGGTAATCTACATACTGAATGACAGAACTCTATGTTAGGAAAGATTTGACTTTTAGGCAACTTTCCCTCCATTTGTATGGACCCCCACCATTTTTGCTTTTAGTTTTGAATCTGACCTGATTTGTTTCTGACGTTTTGTTCATTTGTCATGAAGAAACTGACTAGTCCCTAAGGCTGTCAGTCCTGGGAAACTGTTTCCAATTAGTTGGACACATGTTATCTATTTTTTGGGGTAACTTTGTATCACTGCACAATGCATCTTACAATGGAGTTATTTTTATATATGACCCTAGACTAACACATATAACTTTTGGTTATCTTTGATGTGCCCTGACAAGCTGGTGGCAGCAGTTGCATTTTTACTCTGTTTGCAAAACTTTCCTTTAGCGTCTACCGTGTTTGGCTACTAACTGTGGCTAGTGTCCAAACATGGCCATGCCACCTGATTTTTTGCTTGTTCTGTTCGCCATCTTGTTCTGTGACCTTCTTCCTGCCCTGCCAGGATATCCTTGTAAGGGCATGCACTACCTGGGAAAACCTTGGTTTTCACAAGCTAGTGCAGGACCATGTGTGTGTGTGTGTACCCAGGAAATGGACTGGGACTGTCTGGTCCCAAATCCACATACTGGTGCCTGAATGTCTGGTGTGCATGCTTGCATGAGACCTTCAGTGGTCCGCGATTGGACCACTGTTGCTGTGCATAAGTGGGGCAGATCTTGCCATTGGAGGGCTGAGTCTTGAGCCCTCACCTAACTTTGGATAAGCAGAGGAGTCCTACAGCCATGCCCCAGAGAGATCCTGGATTATCCTGAAGCAGCCAAGTTGCCTGTCCAGCTACCAAATGAGTGAAGAGACCGGAGACCCGTTGTAAGAAGTCATGGAGACCAACTTTAGCTGCTGTCCTGGAAGAGCTCTGTCTGGCTAGTAATTTACAGAAGTGCTGCGAAGTAGCTTCGACCGTTGGGTAGTGGGAACAATCACCCTCAACATCAGCAGTGTCCTGTGCGGAAGAGCCATCGGAAGTGCTCCTGGAACCCCCAGTGACTGGCCAGCTCTGAGTTTGGGCTACCGTGCTGCAGACATCACCATTCCGCGTTGAGGCCCAGAACTTTGGGGAGCGACAACTCGTGCTACCGGACCCCATCCTGTCAGATTTTGTGGTGCCAGCATCGAGGGGACCCGAGATAGGAGGCGAAGTCCAACCGCAACAAGTGTGCCTCCCTGTGTCGCTGTTGTAAAGGATCAAGCGTAAGACTCAGACACACTAACAGGGTTTTAGTGTAAAATGTAAAATAGGACCTTTATTGCCAAAATAAGAGGGGTTGCCAAATCCTACCTGTCCCTAGGTCTATGAGGGGTTTCCCTAATTGACAAACCTTCAAGTTCATAGTACAACTAGATCAAATAAGTAAGTATAACACTAGGTCAGATTAACATGGTTTTAAATTGGTTTTCTCTGCAATACACAAAGAAGGCTAAACATAAGGTGTCTGGTTTGTTTCTGTAGGAAAGACATTTACCACATAAATTCTCTATAGCACCTCCTGAAGAACTTTCATATCCAAACACGAGGAAAGACGCATTGAGGGGCTCCAACAGTAATTTGCAAGAAGCATCCAACACAAACATGGAATATGTGTACTATTGAATGAGCATAATTCGATAGTTATATAAAAAGGAGCATTAAAGATTTTGATTGAGGCACTTCAAGAAAATGTAAATATAACTGAATGAATCAAATTCAGTAGCCTAATGACAAGGCAAAATAACAAGAAACCAAAGACATTTTGAACCGATACAATTTGATGAGTCTAACACAGAAACAAAATGTTTGAAGATGTTACAACCATGAAATGGATTCAAAGAATGTTATAGAATACAGACAATTTGATTTAAATCTGACAATCAGTAACCCTTCAATAAATATTGTTTAACAAAAAGGCGCATGTGTTCTCGGATATCAAAATCTTGTTCCTTTCTAAGTCCTGTTTAGCCTCAGGACAAATTGATTCCGACATTGCAGCCAATCTGTTCTATATTTATCCTTTTGAAACTATCAACAAAAAAAACAGGGGATGCGCCACTAGCCACAATAAGGTTGATCATCTCCTTTTTGCATACTTACCTGGCCCTATCTCCCGTTTCAAAAGTTTGGTAACTTTTAGAAAGTTTTACAACACTTTGGCTTTGCCATTGCTTGCTCACGCAAGTCTTCTGAAATAAGGGAGCCGTTTTGTTAGTTACAACAGAGTGTCTTCTGACTATTGGAAAAATTCCTAGGTCCCCAGGACACCTACCCTCATTTTTTCCTGCTTCACAAACTTCATTGGAACTTTTGTGAACTTTTGGGCATAAGGCCCCATTCAACATAGGGCTGGACTTTTGAAGTTAGGGTGTTGTGATTCCTAACGTTTATAAGACTAACTTATCTTCTTTTCAGGTGTTCTAAAGTACCTCTGTAATTATCGCACTGTCTAAGTGGATGTATACATGTATTTTACATTAGTTTGTTTGATAGCAACTGCCTGCTTACAGTCCGTTTTCATTGTGTGTGTTTGGTCATATAATAAGTGATATTTTTATAACTGATTGTCTAAGGGTTATTCTTGTCTACTTACCTCTTTGACTTATTGTAGACTCCTTACCAAGATACCTCTTACTGAGACTTAGCCTTGACCATTCGCCTTGCTTCCTTGAACTGGTTTGGCAATAGCTCCCAGACTTGGCCCTGTTCCAATCATAGAATGGTCTCCTGTCCACCAGACCAGAGTACAGAAAACCAGTCCTAATAAATTGATGGTAGAAGTGGGATATCCTAGTGCAGATTGGTGTACAGTGGTGAAGATAAGGTTTGGGGCACTCTAGTGTCTGGATAACACTTACACAGAACACTGTGTACCTTGATTATCTGGTATTGGCAAAGTCACCTATTGTATTTTTACATCATGGAAGCAATCACTTTTACTAGTTTGACTACTTACAAGGTCGATCAGTTGAAAATGCTGCGTGGCGACAGAGGACTCCCAGTCTCCGGCACTAAAGCTGAACTAATAACAAAACTAATAACACAAATTCTGGATTTTGATAGGAATAAGGGGTTACCTCCCCTTACTGTCCGGATCCGAGTCCACCTCCCCTTTCTCCTCACCTGTCTCCTCCGAGGTACGTACACTAGGATCAATATCAACCTTGCCTGGCTTCTCTTTCGTCCTTGGAACCTTGCCTTTCGGTGTTCTGGTCTTCTTTTCGTGAAGATAAGGTCTGGCCCCTCCGGAGGCCACCTTGACAGAAGAGTGGACCTATCACCGGGGACCCCCAGGGGGCCAGCCTCAGTTCTAGGGAAAAAGCCCGAAGGCGGAAAAAACCCTAGTCCATAGATGGGTTCGGAAGGTGGGTCCTTTAGATGGTACAGTTCGATTGTTTGCAGTTCCAAGATGTCAGAGTTGATGATGTAATCAAGTAATTGATGACAGGAATCCAAGAGACGGGAAACCAAGACACGGAGTAAGGGTACCAGAACCTGAGAGTAAGGATAGAAGAGAAGGAATAGAGGAATAACGGGAAACTGTAGTTATAAGCAAGAGAAGGACCACTGTACCAAAACAGAGAGAAGGAAACCGAACTGTATCAGGTAGTCTGGAGCAGCACTAACCCACGAATCCGGCGAAAGGTAAGGAACGCGGAGGTGGCAGCACAGCGCCTCCGTGAGAGGAAAGAAAGAAAAAAGAAACAGTCAGAAGGACTGAAGGAACAGCAAGTCAAGTCAGAAAGCTCCTGTCTCCGGACGCGGAAAACAACGTGCGCAAGCACTCTCGCGACCAGAGTGACAGGGTGATGTTAGGAAGGTAGCAGTAAGGAAGAAAATAGGGAAGCGGAAGGGTTCAGCAGCAGTAGTAATAGCAGAATACGTGAGCGCCGAGCAGATTGTAGCGAACACGGGAAATAGAATAGTTATGAAATAGGGATAAAGAGAAGGAACAAGGGAATAATGAGGATAAGGAGGTATACACAGATGGCAATAATCCAAAGTAGGAGCGTTGGGAGCGAGGAACAACAGATACAACGCGCCGAAAAGTGGGCGGAGCCGGATATATATATGCTCAAGCGACCTGTTGGGCGCCATGTTGGATGAGGACTAGACCGTTCACCGTCTGAACCGCCATCGATACCAATGCTTCCAATCTTGGGTCCTGACAGTATACCCCTTTCCTCTCAGAGAACCCCCCGGCTTGCCCGGGTGAAGGCGATGAAACTTTCTCAAGAGCCTAGGGGCATGAACATGACTCACTGGTTCCCAAGACCTCTCTTCCACGGGATAGCCTTTCCAGTGAACCAGGTATTGGAGTCGACCTCTGTGGTATCTGGAGTCCACCAGGTATGCTACTTCATATTCTTCTGGAACGGAACGTACCTGGGCTCGACTCTTGCGGAAGGGTCTAAGGAACGGGTCTGCCTTGTACTCTTTGAGTAAAGAGACGTGAAACACCGGATGAACCCTTTTGAGATAGTCCGGAAGTTTGAGTCGAAAAGAGACCGGGTTGACCTGTTGGAGAATGGAAAATGGTCCAATATAACGGGGGGAGAATTTTCCTGCATGAACCCATCTAGGAAGAAATCTAGTAGACAACCAGACTAGTTGTCCTGGTTTCCATGTAGGGTTGGAAGCTCTGCTCCTGTCTGCCCATCTCTTCTGTGATTGTTGACTGAGTTGGTGTGCCTTCTTGGCGAGATCATGAACCTCCTGTAGTTCCTGTATCACGCCGTCCAGAGCTGGAATCTTGGTGGCTGGGGAGCAAAACCCTGGTAGGTGTTTGGGATGAAATCCATACGTGCACAAAAAAGGGCTCATTTGGATAGTGGTATGCAGGGTATTATTATATGCGAACTCTGCTTGAGAAAGGAAACAATGCCATCTCTCCTGTTGGTTGCTGCAGAAACACCTTAAGTACTGTTCCAGGGTTGCGTTTAACCTTTCAGTTTGTCCGTTGCTCTGCGGGTGGTATCCCGAAGAAAGGGCTCTGTTGATACCCAAGACCTGACAAAGCGACGCCCAGAATTTGGACGTAAACTGAGGTCCCCGGTCAGATACAATGGTCTGGGGTAGACCGTGTAGACGGACTATATCTCTGAGGAAGACATCAGCTGTCTCAGAAGCAGAAGGAGTTTGTTTAAAGGCTGAAAAATGGGCCAGTTTGCTAAATGAATCTACTGTGACCATAATCACCGTCATGCCCTCAGAAGGGGGGAGATCGACGATGAAATCTGTAGAGATATGTTCCCATGGTCGTGACGGTAAAGTATGTTGTTGTAAAAGTCCGAGTGGTTTACCGGTTCGGTACTTGTTAGAGGCACAGATTGAACAGGAGGTAACATACTGATGTACATCAGTCTTTAATTTTGGCCACCAAATGCCTCTTTGCAAGAGTTCATAGGTCTTTCTGATGCCTGGGTGACCCGACAAGGGGGTATCATGGCACCACAAAAGGACGTGTTTCTGAAGATCTTTGGTGGGAATGAACAGGGCGTTACCATGATAATACAGTCCATCCTTGCCTTGGATGACTGAGGCGGGTAGTCTTGCACCGGACTGATAATGAGGTATCAGATCTCGGAATAATGAGACTGTGGAAGCTACGATCTTGAGATTTGGGAAAAGGTATTCATGTTCATTGTAGGTTCCTGAACCGTCTCCGATACTCCGGGATAAGGCATCTGCCTTCTTGTTTTCTGAGCCCGGGATATAGGTTATTATGAAATCAAACTGTAGGAAAAAATATGCCCACCGAGCATGTCGGGCATTGGTGCACTCCATTTGTTGTAGAACTCGGAGATTGCGGTGGTCTGTTCTGATCACGAAGGGATGGTTTGCGCCTTGTAAAAGATGTCGCCATTCTTGGCAAGCTAACTTGATGGCTAAAAGTTCTCTCTCCAAGACGGAGTAGTTCCGTTCACTACTGGTGAGGGTCTTCGAGAAATATGCCACAGGGTGTTCATTGTCATCAGTTGTTTTCTGTAATAGGATGGCACCTACAGCTCCTACCGAAGCATCCGTCTCCAGGATGTAAGGTATGGTCTGATCTGGCTGTATCAAAATGGGAGCGGAGGAAAAACATTCCTTAAGAGTCTGAATTGCTCTCCTTTGTTCATCTCCCAAGGTAAACTTGACTCCTTTCTTGAGAAGGGAAGTGAGAGGAAGCACTAGGTTGGAGAAGGTGGGTATAAATCTTCTATAAAAGTTGGCTAACCCTAAGAAGCTTTGTAGTTCCTTGATAGTGCTGGGTTCCCTCCACTCCATGATAGCCTTAATCTTGGCTGGGTCCATCTCAATGCCTTCCCCTGACAAAACGAATCCCAGGTAGGATACTGAAGTGGTCTCGAACTTGCATTTTTCTGGTTTCACCAAAAGTTGGTGTTCAAGAAGACGTTGGAGTACCTTTCTCACCAGTGACCTGTGCTCGTTTAGTGACTGAGAGTATACTAGGATATCATCCAGATACACCACCACCGAGGTAAACAACATGTCTGCGAATACCTTATCCATATACCTCTGAAAGACAGCGGGGGCGTTGACCAGGCCGAATGGCATCACCCGGTATTCGAATAATCCGAAAGGAGTACGAAACGCGGTCTTCCACTCGTCGCCTTTTCTTATTCTTAGGAGATGGTAGGCGCCTCTTAGATCCAGTTTGGTGAAATACACGGCTCCTTGTACCGCCTCCAAGATGTCTCGGATTAATGGCATAGGATATCGGTCTCTGATTGTCACCTTGTTAAGCCCTCTATAGTCAATACATGGACGCAGTTCGGAGCTGTCTTTCTTTGGTATAAAGAACAAGGAGGCTCCACAGGCTGATCTCGACTCTTGAATGAGCCCATTTTGGAGATTAGAGTCCAGATATTCTCGTAGGATCTTCCTTTCTGGGAGAGACAGAGGGTACATCCGCCCGAAAGGAATCACTGCAGCAGGTACTAGATCAATGCCGCAATCTTCTGGTCTGTGCGGGGGTAGATTCCGAGGTTGGGTGTCTATGAATACCTCAGAGAATTCGTGGTATTGAAGGGGAACTGAGGCTATGATTGTTGAACTCGGTGTAGGAAGCGGTTCTGCTTTAGGATGAGTGGAGGAATCCATGTGGTCCATACAAGTTGACTTACAGAAGAGTGAGTTGAAGCTCACTCTATTAGCCTTCCAATCAATGTGAGGATTGTGTTTCCTTAGCCATGGAATACCGATGACCAGAGGGAAATGGGCGGCTCTGATCTGATCAAAGACCAGATATTCCGAGTGATGACTCATGTCCATTCTTAGTGGTACTGTTTCTGTGGTGATAGGACCGGATGACAGTGGTACACCATCTACGCCCTCTACTGGAATGGGAGTTATCTTACGTTTGGTAGCTATGTGATGTTCTCTAGCCCAGTTCGCATCCATGAAGTTACCTGCAGCTCCACAGTCTAACATAGCAAGTATCTCTATGGAACTCGAAGGAGACAACCATAACCTGACTTGGAACACCATCAGGTTGTTTTCCTCAGGATTGTTCATGGTTCTTGAGTGGTTGCAAGGGTACTTGGCACTTCCCCCGAGACTTCCCTTGCCATAGATCGGGGGTTGAAGTTTTCCTTCCTCCGGGGTGGCACTTCCGGACAGTTTCTCAATAAGTGTTTGGCGGAGCCACAATACATACATAACCCGGTCTCTCTTCTTCGTTTACGCTCTCCCGGCGTAAGAGGTCCCCTGGTAATACCGATTTGCATGGGTTCTTCCGAAGGGGTGGTGATCCGGGTTGCTGGAGAAGGGTTCGGTAGACTGAGAGAATGAGGATTGCTCCTAAATCGTCTTCTTTCTTGCCGTCTCTCAGTTAATCGGAATTCGATCTGCAACGCTAAGGTCATCAGTTCCTGACAAGATACCGGTCGGGCAAAACGAGCTAACTCATCCTTGAGCTCGGCGTGGAGTCCTCTCCGAAATATCGTTTGTTGGGCTGAGTCGGGCCAGTCTGCCTTAGCTGCCAGTCTCTGAAAGCGGGCGATGTAAGTCTGGACGTCTGTGTTTCCTTGTTCGACATCCAGGATGGCTTCTAAGGAGGAGTATAATACCTCTGGTCTGTCAAATCGTTCCTTGAAGCCCTCTATAAAACGATCATAATCAATCAAAGAAGGGTCATTTCTGGCAACAAGAGGAGTGGCCCAAGCCAGAGCATTTCCGGTGAGATTGGCGATGATGAATCCAACCCTAGATCTTGCTGATTCATAGGCATGGGTACGGAAGGCAAAATACACACCACAGGCATCAAGGAATTCCTTCATTCCTCCCGGGTAACCGTTGTACTTGCCAAAGGAAAGGGGCATCGCAGGTAGGTCTCCGCGGTCATCTCTATGAAGGACTACCTGCTGGCGGAGTGCTATGTTCTCTGTCCTCAAGGCTTGGACTTCGACTGTGAGATTCTGCATTGCCGCTACCAGTTCTTGGTATTGTTCCAAGGAAGCCATGTTAGGGTTCGGGCGTTGTATTCTGTCCGGATCCGAGTCCACCTCCCCTTTCTCCTCACCTGTCTCCTCCGAGGTACGTACACTAGGATCAATATCAACCTTGCCTGGCTTCTCTTTCGTCCTTGGAACCTTGCCTTTCGGTGTTCTGGTCTTCTTTTCGTGAAGATAAGGTCTGGCCCCTCCGGAGGCCACCTTGACAGAAGAGTGGACCTATCACCGGGGACCCCCAGGGGGCCAGCCTCAGTTCTAGGGAAAAAGCCCGAAGGCGGAAAAAACCCTAGTCCATAGATGGGTTCGGAAGGTGGGTCCTTTAGATGGTACAGTTCGATTGTTTGCAGTTCCAAGATGTCAGAGTTGATGATGTAATCAAGTAATTGATGACAGGAATCCAAGAGACGGGAAACCAAGACACGGAGTAAGGGTACCAGAACCTGAGAGTAAGGATAGAAGAGAAGGAATAGAGGAATAACGGGAAACTGTAGTTATAAGCAAGAGAAGGACCACTGTACCAAAACAGAGAGAAGGAAACCGAACTGTATCAGGTAGTCTGGAGCAGCACTAACCCACGAATCCGGCGAAAGGTAAGGAACGCGGAGGCGGCAGCACAGCGCCTCCGTGAGAGGAAAGAAAGAAAAAAGAAACAGTCAGAAGGACTGAAGGAACAGCAAGTCAAGTCAGAAAGCTCCTGTCTCCGGACGCGGAAAACAACGTGCGCAAGCACTCTCGCGACCAGAGTGACAGGGTGATGTTAGGAAGGTAGCAGTAAGGAAGAAAATAGGGAAGCGGAAGGGTTCAGCAGCAGTAGTAATAGCAGAATACGTGAGCGCCGAGCAGATTGTAGCGAACACGGGAAATAGAATAGTTATGAAATAGGGATAAAGAGAAGGAACAAGGGAATAATGAGGATAAGGAGGTATACACAGATGGCAATAATCCAAAGTAGGAGCGTTGGGAGCGAGGAACAACAGATACAACGCGCCGAAAAGTGGGCGGAGCCGGATATATATATGCTCAAGCGACCTGTTGGGCGCCATGTTGGATGAGGACTAGACCGTTCACCGTCTGAACCGCCATCGATACCAATGCTTCCAATCTTGGGTCCTGACAGTATACCCCTTTCCTCTCAGAGAACCCCCCGGCTTGCCCGGGTGAAGGCGATGAAACTTTCTCAAGAGCCTAGGGGCATGAACATGACTCACTGGTTCCCAAGACCTCTCTTCCACGGGATAGCCTTTCCAGTGAACCAGGTATTGGAGTCGACCTCTGTGGTATCTGGAGTCCACCAGGTATGCTACTTCATATTCTTCTGGAACGGAACGTACCTGGGCTCGACTCTTGCGGAAGGGTCTAAGGAACGGGTCTGCCTTGTACTCTTTGAGTAAAGAGACGTGAAACACCGGATGAACCCTTTTGAGATAGTCCGGAAGTTTGAGTCGAAAAGAGACCGGGTTGACCTGTTGGAGAATGGAAAATGGTCCAATATAACGGGGGGAGAATTTTCCTGCATGAACCCATCTAGGAAGAAATCTAGTAGACAACCAGACTAGTTGTCCTGGTTTCCATGTAGGGTTGGAAGCTCTGCTCCTGTCTGCCCATCTCTTCTGTGATTGTTGACTGAGTTGGTGTGCCTTCTTGGCGAGATCATGAACCTCCTGTAGTTCCTGTATCACGCCGTCCAGAGCTGGAATCTTGGTGGCTGGGGAGCAAAACCCTGGTAGGTGTTTGGGATGAAATCCATACGTGCACAAAAAAGGGCTCATTTGGATAGTGGTATGCAGGGTATTATTATATGCGAACTCTGCTTGAGAAAGGAAACAATGCCATCTCTCCTGTTGGTTGCTGCAGAAACACCTTAAGTACTGTTCCAGGGTTGCGTTTAACCTTTCAGTTTGTCCGTTGCTCTGCGGGTGGTATCCCGAAGAAAGGGCTCTGTTGATACCCAAGACCTGACAAAGCGACGCCCAGAATTTGGACGTAAACTGAGGTCCCCGGTCAGATACAATGGTCTGGGGTAGACCGTGTAGACGGACTATATCTCTGAGGAAGACATCAGCTGTCTCAGAAGCAGAAGGAGTTTGTTTAAAGGCTGAAAAATGGGCCAGTTTGCTAAATGAATCTACTGTGACCATAATCACCGTCATGCCCTCAGAAGGGGGGAGATCGACGATGAAATCTGTAGAGATATGTTCCCATGGTCGTGACGGTAAAGTATGTTGTTGTAAAAGTCCGAGTGGTTTACCGGTTCGGTACTTGTTAGAGGCACAGATTGAACAGGAGGTAACATACTGATGTACATCAGTCTTTAATTTTGGCCACCAAATGCCTCTTTGCAAGAGTTCATAGGTCTTTCTGATGCCTGGGTGACCCGACAAGGGGGTATCATGGCACCACAAAAGGACGTGTTTCTGAAGATCTTTGGTGGGAATGAACAGGGCGTTACCATGATAATACAGTCCATCCTTGCCTTGGATGACTGAGGCGGGTAGTCTTGCACCGGACTGATAATGAGGTATCAGATCTCGGAATAATGAGACTGTGGAAGCTACGATCTTGAGATTTGGGAAAAGGTATTCATGTTCATTGTAGGTTCCTGAACCGTCTCCGATACTCCGGGATAAGGCATCTGCCTTCTTGTTTTCTGAGCCCGGGATATAGGTTATTATGAAATCAAACTGTAGGAAAAAATATGCCCACCGAGCATGTCGGGCATTGGTGCACTCCATTTGTTGTAGAACTCGGAGATTGCGGTGGTCTGTTCTGATCACGAAGGGATGGTTTGCGCCTTGTAAAAGATGTCGCCATTCTTGGCAAGCTAACTTGATGGCTAAAAGTTCTCTCTCCAAGACGGAGTAGTTCCGTTCACTACTGGTGAGGGTCTTCGAGAAATATGCCACAGGGTGTTCATTGTCATCAGTTGTTTTCTGTAATAGGATGGCACCTACAGCTCCTACCGAAGCATCCGTCTCCAGGATGTAAGGTATGGTCTGATCTGGCTGTATCAAAATGGGAGCGGAGGAAAAACATTCCTTAAGAGTCTGAATTGCTCTCCTTTGTTCATCTCCCAAGGTAAACTTGACTCCTTTCTTGAGAAGGGAAGTGAGAGGAAGCACTAGGTTGGAGAAGGTGGGTATAAATCTTCTATAAAAGTTGGCTAACCCTAAGAAGCTTTGTAGTTCCTTGATAGTGCTGGGTTCCCTCCACTCCATGATAGCCTTAATCTTGGCTGGGTCCATCTCAATGCCTTCCCCTGACAAAACGAATCCCAGGTAGGATACTGAAGTGGTCTCGAACTTGCATTTTTCTGGTTTCACCAAAAGTTGGTGTTCAAGAAGACGTTGGAGTACCTTTCTCACCAGTGACCTGTGCTCGTTTAGTGACTGAGAGTATACTAGGATATCATCCAGATACACCACCACCGAGGTAAACAACATGTCTGCGAATACCTTATCCATATACCTCTGAAAGACAGCGGGGGCGTTGACCAGGCCGAATGGCATCACCCGGTATTCGAATAATCCGAAAGGAGTACGAAACGCGGTCTTCCACTCGTCGCCTTTTCTTATTCTTAGGAGATGGTAGGCGCCTCTTAGATCCAGTTTGGTGAAATACACGGCTCCTTGTACCGCCTCCAAGATGTCTCGGATTAATGGCATAGGATATCGGTCTCTGATTGTCACCTTGTTAAGCCCTCTATAGTCAATACATGGACGCAGTTCGGAGCTGTCTTTCTTTGGTATAAAGAACAAGGAGGCTCCACAGGCTGATCTCGACTCTTGAATGAGCCCATTTTGGAGATTAGAGTCCAGATATTCTCGTAGGATCTTCCTTTCTGGGAGAGACAGAGGGTACATCCGCCCGAAAGGAATCACTGCAGCAGGTACTAGATCAATGCCGCAATCTTCTGGTCTGTGCGGGGGTAGATTCCGAGGTTGGGTGTCTATGAATACCTCAGAGAATTCGTGGTATTGAAGGGGAACTGAGGCTATGATTGTTGAACTCGGTGTAGGAAGCGGTTCTGCTTTAGGATGAGTGGAGGAATCCATGTGGTCCATACAAGTTGACTTACAGAAGAGTGAGTTGAAGCTCACTCTATTAGCCTTCCAATCAATGTGAGGATTGTGTTTCCTTAGCCATGGAATACCGATGACCAGAGGGAAATGGGCGGCTCTGATCTGATCAAAGACCAGATATTCCGAGTGATGACTCATGTCCATTCTTAGTGGTACTGTTTCTGTGGTGATAGGACCGGATGACAGTGGTACACCATCTACGCCCTCTACTGGAATGGGAGTTATCTTACGTTTGGTAGCTATGTGATGTTCTCTAGCCCAGTTCGCATCCATGAAGTTACCTGCAGCTCCACAGTCTAACATAGCAAGTATCTCTATGGAACTCGAAGGAGACAACCATAACCTGACTTGGAACACCATCAGGTTGTTTTCCTCAGGATTGTTCATGGTTCTTGAGTGGTTGCAAGGGTACTTGGCACTTCCCCCGAGACTTCCCTTGCCATAGATCGGGGGTTGAAGTTTTCCTTCCTCCGGGGTGGCACTTCCGGACAGTTTCTCAATAAGTGTTTGGCGGAGCCACAATACATACATAACCCGGTCTCTCTTCTTCGTTTACGCTCTCCCGGCGTAAGAGGTCCCCTGGTAATACCGATTTGCATGGGTTCTTCCGAAGGGGTGGTGATCCGGGTTGCTGGAGAAGGGTTCGGTAGACTGAGAGAATGAGGATTGCTCCTAAATCGTCTTCTTTCTTGCCGTCTCTCAGTTAATCGGAATTCGATCTGCAACGCTAAGGTCATCAGTTCCTGACAAGATACCGGTCGGGCAAAACGAGCTAACTCATCCTTGAGCTCGGCGTGGAGTCCTCTCCGAAATATCGTTTGTTGGGCTGAGTCGGGCCAGTCTGCCTTAGCTGCCAGTCTCTGAAAGCGGGCGATGTAAGTCTGGACGTCTGTGTTTCCTTGTTCGACATCCAGGATGGCTTCTAAGGAGGAGTATAATACCTCTGGTCTGTCAAATCGTTCCTTGAAGCCCTCTATAAAACGATCATAATCAATCAAAGAAGGGTCATTTCTGGCAACAAGAGGAGTGGCCCAAGCCAGAGCATTTCCGGTGAGATTGGCGATGATGAATCCAACCCTAGATCTTGCTGATTCATAGGCATGGGTACGGAAGGCAAAATACACACCACAGGCATCAAGGAATTCCTTCATTCCTCCCGGGTAACCGTTGTACTTGCCAAAGGAAAGGGGCATCGCAGGTAGGTCTCCGCGGTCATCTCTATGAAGGACTACCTGCTGGCGGAGTGCTATGTTCTCTGTCCTCAAGGCTTGGACTTCGACTGTGAGATTCTGCATTGCCGCTACCAGTTCTTGGTATTGTTCCAAGGAAGCCATGTTAGGGTTCGGGCGTTGTATTCTGTCCGGATCCGAGTCCACCTCCCCTTTCTCCTCACCTGTCTCCTCCGAGGTACGTACACTAGGATCAATATCAACCTTGCCTGGCTTCTCTTTCGTCCTTGGAACCTTGCCTTTCGGTGTTCTGGTCTTCTTTTCGTGAAGATAAGGTCTGGCCCCTCCGGAGGCCACCTTGACAGAAGAGTGGACCTATCACCGGGGACCCCCAGGGGGCCAGCCTCAGTTCTAGGGAAAAAGCCCGAAGGCGGAAAAAACCCTAGTCCATAGATGGGTTCGGAAGGTGGGTCCTTTAGATGGTACAGTTCGATTGTTTGCAGTTCCAAGATGTCAGAGTTGATGATGTAATCAAGTAATTGATGACAGGAATCCAAGAGACGGGAAACCAAGACACGGAGTAAGGGTACCAGAACCTGAGAGTAAGGATAGAAGAGAAGGAATAGAGGAATAACGGGAAACTGTAGTTATAAGCAAGAGAAGGACCACTGTACCAAAACAGAGAGAAGGAAACCGAACTGTATCAGGTAGTCTGGAGCAGCACTAACCCACGAATCCGGCGAAAGGTAAGGAACGCGGAGGCGGCAGCACAGCGCCTCCGTGAGAGGAAAGAAAGAAAAAAGAAACAGTCAGAAGGACTGAAGGAACAGCAAGTCAAGTCAGAAAGCTCCTGTCTCCAGACGCGGAAAACAACGTGCGCAAGCACTCTCGCGACCAGAGTGACAGGGTGATGTTAGGAAGGTAGCAGTAAGGAAGAAAATAGGGAAGCGGAAGGGTTCAGCAGCAGTAGTAATAGCAGAATACGTGAGCGCCGAGCAGATTGTAGCGAACACGGGAAATAGAATAGTTATGAAATAGGGATAAAGAGAAGGAACAAGGGAATAATGAGGATAAGGAGGTATACACAGATGGCAATAATCCAAAGTAGGAGCGTTGGGAGCGAGGAACAACAGATACAACGCGCCGAAAAGTGGGCGGAGCCGGATATATATATGCTCAAGCGACCTGTTGGGCGCCATGTTGGATGAGGACTAGACCGTTCACCGTCTGAACCGCCATCGATACCAATGCTTCCAATCTTGGGTCCTGACAGTATACCCCTTTCCTCTCAGAGAACCCCCCGGCTTGCCCGGGTGAAGGCGATGAAACTTTCTCAAGAGCCTAGGGGCATGAACATGACTCACTGGTTCCCAAGACCTCTCTTCCACGGGATAGCCTTTCCAGTGAACCAGGTATTGGAGTCGACCTCTGTGGTATCTGGAGTCCACCAGGTATGCTACTTCATATTCTTCTGGAACGGAACGTACCTGGGCTCGACTCTTGCGGAAGGGTCTAAGGAACGGGTCTGCCTTGTACTCTTTGAGTAAAGAGACGTGAAACACCGGATGAACCCTTTTGAGATAGTCCGGAAGTTTGAGTCGAAAAGAGACCGGGTTGACCTGTTGGAGAATGGAAAATGGTCCAATATAACGGGGGGAGAATTTTCCTGCATGAACCCATCTAGGAAGAAATCTAGTAGACAACCAGACTAGTTGTCCTGGTTTCCATGTAGGGTTGGAAGCTCTGCTCCTGTCTGCCCATCTCTTCTGTGATTGTTGACTGAGTTGGTGTGCCTTCTTGGCGAGATCATGAACCTCCTGTAGTTCCTGTATCACGCCGTCCAGAGCTGGAATCTTGGTGGCTGGGGAGCAAAACCCTGGTAGGTGTTTGGGATGAAATCCATACGTGCACAAAAAAGGGCTCATTTGGATAGTGGTATGCAGGGTATTATTATATGCGAACTCTGCTTGAGAAAGGAAACAATGCCATCTCTCCTGTTGGTTGCTGCAGAAACACCTTAAGTACTGTTCCAGGGTTGCGTTTAACCTTTCAGTTTGTCCGTTGCTCTGCGGGTGGTATCCCGAAGAAAGGGCTCTGTTGATACCCAAGACCTGACAAAGCGACGCCCAGAATTTGGACGTAAACTGAGGTCCCCGGTCAGATACAATGGTCTGGGGTAGACCGTGTAGACGGACTATATCTCTGAGGAAGACATCAGCTGTCTCAGAAGCAGAAGGAGTTTGTTTAAAGGCTGAAAAATGGGCCAGTTTGCTAAATGAATCTACTGTGACCATAATCACCGTCATGCCCTCAGAAGGGGGGAGATCGACGATGAAATCTGTAGAGATATGTTCCCATGGTCGTGACGGTAAAGTATGTTGTTGTAAAAGTCCGAGTGGTTTACCGGTTCGGTACTTGTTAGAGGCACAGATTGAACAGGAGGTAACATACTGATGTACATCAGTCTTTAATTTTGGCCACCAAATGCCTCTTTGCAAGAGTTCATAGGTCTTTCTGATGCCTGGGTGACCCGACAAGGGGGTATCATGGCACCACAAAAGGACGTGTTTCTGAAGATCTTTGGTGGGAATGAACAGGGCGTTACCATGATAATACAGTCCATCCTTGCCTTGGATGACTGAGGCGGGTAGTCTTGCACCGGACTGATAATGAGGTATCAGATCTCGGAATAATGAGACTGTGGAAGCTACGATCTTGAGATTTGGGAAAAGGTATTCATGTTCATTGTAGGTTCCTGAACCGTCTCCGATACTCCGGGATAAGGCATCTGCCTTCTTGTTTTCTGAGCCCGGGATATAGGTTATTATGAAATCAAACTGTAGGAAAAAATATGCCCACCGAGCATGTCGGGCATTGGTGCACTCCATTTGTTGTAGAACTCGGAGATTGCGGTGGTCTGTTCTGATCACGAAGGGATGGTTTGCGCCTTGTAAAAGATGTCGCCATTCTTGGCAAGCTAACTTGATGGCTAAAAGTTCTCTCTCCAAGACGGAGTAGTTCCGTTCACTACTGGTGAGGGTCTTCGAGAAATATGCCACAGGGTGTTCATTGTCATCAGTTGTTTTCTGTAATAGGATGGCACCTACAGCTCCTACCGAAGCATCCGTCTCCAGGATGTAAGGTATGGTCTGATCTGGCTGTATCAAAATGGGAGCGGAGGAAAAACATTCCTTAAGAGTCTGAATTGCTCTCCTTTGTTCATCTCCCAAGGTAAACTTGACTCCTTTCTTGAGAAGGGAAGTGAGAGGAAGCACTAGGTTGGAGAAGGTGGGTATAAATCTTCTATAAAAGTTGGCTAACCCTAAGAAGCTTTGTAGTTCCTTGATAGTGCTGGGTTCCCTCCACTCCATGATAGCCTTAATCTTGGCTGGGTCCATCTCAATGCCTTCCCCTGACAAAACGAATCCCAGGTAGGATACTGAAGTGGTCTCGAACTTGCATTTTTCTGGTTTCACCAAAAGTTGGTGTTCAAGAAGACGTTGGAGTACCTTTCTCACCAGTGACCTGTGCTCGTTTAGTGACTGAGAGTATACTAGGATATCATCCAGATACACCACCACCGAGGTAAACAACATGTCTGCGAATACCTTATCCATATACCTCTGAAAGACAGCGGGGGCGTTGACCAGGCCGAATGGCATCACCCGGTATTCGAATAATCCGAAAGGAGTACGAAACGCGGTCTTCCACTCGTCGCCTTTTCTTATTCTTAGGAGATGGTAGGCGCCTCTTAGATCCAGTTTGGTGAAATACACGGCTCCTTGTACCGCCTCCAAGATGTCTCGGATTAATGGCATAGGATATCGGTCTCTGATTGTCACCTTGTTAAGCCCTCTATAGTCAATACATGGACGCAGTTCGGAGCTGTCTTTCTTTGGTATAAAGAACAAGGAGGCTCCACAGGCTGATCTCGACTCTTGAATGAGCCCATTTTGGAGATTAGAGTCCAGATATTCTCGTAGGATCTTCCTTTCTGGGAGAGACAGAGGGTACATCCGCCCGAAAGGAATCACTGCAGCAGGTACTAGATCAATGCCGCAATCTTCTGGTCTGTGCGGGGGTAGATTCCGAGGTTGGGTGTCTATGAATACCTCAGAGAATTCGTGGTATTGAAGGGGAACTGAGGCTATGATTGTTGAACTCGGTGTAGGAAGCGGTTCTGCTTTAGGATGAGTGGAGGAATCCATGTGGTCCATACAAGTTGACTTACAGAAGAGTGAGTTGAAGCTCACTCTATTAGCCTTCCAATCAATGTGAGGATTGTGTTTCCTTAGCCATGGAATACCGATGACCAGAGGGAAATGGGCGGCTCTGATCTGATCAAAGACCAGATATTCCGAGTGATGACTCATGTCCATTCTTAGTGGTACTGTTTCTGTGGTGATAGGACCGGATGACAGTGGTACACCATCTACGCCCTCTACTGGAATGGGAGTTATCTTACGTTTGGTAGCTATGTGATGTTCTCTAGCCCAGTTCGCATCCATGAAGTTACCTGCAGCTCCACAGTCTAACATAGCAAGTATCTCTATGGAACTCGAAGGAGACAACCATAACCTGACTTGGAACACCATCAGGTTGTTTTCCTCAGGATTGTTCATGGTTCTTGAGTGGTTGCAAGGGTACTTGGCACTTCCCCCGAGACTTCCCTTGCCATAGATCGGGGGTTGAAGTTTTCCTTCCTCCGGGGTGGCACTTCCGGACAGTTTCTCAATAAGTGTTTGGCGGAGCCACAATACATACATAACCCGGTCTCTCTTCTTCGTTTACGCTCTCCCGGCGTAAGAGGTCCCCTGGTAATACCGATTTGCATGGGTTCTTCCGAAGGGGTGGTGATCCGGGTTGCTGGAGAAGGGTTCGGTAGACTGAGAGAATGAGGATTGCTCCTAAATCGTCTTCTTTCTTGCCGTCTCTCAGTTAATCGGAATTCGATCTGCAACGCTAAGGTCATCAGTTCCTGACAAGATACCGGTCGGGCAAAACGAGCTAACTCATCCTTGAGCTCGGCGTGGAGTCCTCTCCGAAATATCGTTTGTTGGGCTGAGTCGGGCCAGTCTGCCTTAGCTGCCAGTCTCTGAAAGCGGGCGATGTAAGTCTGGACGTCTGTGTTTCCTTGTTCGACATCCAGGATGGCTTCTAAGGAGGAGTATAATACCTCTGGTCTGTCAAATCGTTCCTTGAAGCCCTCTATAAAACGATCATAATCAATCAAAGAAGGGTCATTTCTGGCAACAAGAGGAGTGGCCCAAGCCAGAGCATTTCCGGTGAGATTGGCGATGATGAATCCAACCCTAGATCTTGCTGATTCATAGGCATGGGTACGGAAGGCAAAATACACACCACAGGCATCAAGGAATTCCTTCATTCCTCCCGGGTAACCGTTGTACTTGCCAAAGGAAAGGGGCATCGCAGGTAGGTCTCCGCGGTCATCTCTATGAAGGACTACCTGCTGGCGGAGTGCTATGTTCTCTGTCCTCAAGGCTTGGACTTCGACTGTGAGATTCTGCATTGCCGCTACCAGTTCTTGGTATTGTTCCAAGGAAGCCATGTTAGGGTTCGGGCGTTGTATTCTGTCCGGATCCGAGTCCACCTCCCCTTTCTCCTCACCTGTCTCCTCCGAGGTACGTACACTAGGATCAATATCAACCTTGCCTGGCTTCTCTTTCGTCCTTGGAACCTTGCCTTTCGGTGTTCTGGTCTTCTTTTCGTGAAGATAAGGTCTGGCCCCTCCGGAGGCCACCTTGACAGAAGAGTGGACCTATCACCGGGGACCCCCAGGGGGCCAGCCTCAGTTCTAGGGAAAAAGCCCGAAGGCGGAAAAAACCCTAGTCCATAGATGGGTTCGGAAGGTGGGTCCTTTAGATGGTACAGTTCGATTGTTTGCAGTTCCAAGATGTCAGAGTTGATGATGTAATCAAGTAATTGATGACAGGAATCCAAGAGACGGGAAACCAAGACACGGAGTAAGGGTACCAGAACCTGAGAGTAAGGATAGAAGAGAAGGAATAGAGGAATAACGGGAAACTGTAGTTATAAGCAAGAGAAGGACCACTGTACCAAAACAGAGAGAAGGAAACCGAACTGTATCAGGTAGTCTGGAGCAGCACTAACCCACGAATCCGGCGAAAGGTAAGGAACGCGGAGGCGGCAGCACAGCGCCTCCGTGAGAGGAAAGAAAGAAAAAAGAAACAGTCAGAAGGACTGAAGGAACAGCAAGTCAAGTCAGAAAGCTCCTGTCTCCGGACGCGGAAAACAACGTGCGCAAGCACTCTCGCGACCAGAGTGACAGGGTGATGTTAGGAAGGTAGCAGTAAGGAAGAAAATAGGGAAGCGGAAGGGTTCAGCAGCAGTAGTAATAGCAGAATACGTGAGCGCCGAGCAGATTGTAGCGAACACGGGAAATAGAATAGTTATGAAATAGGGATAAAGAGAAGGAACAAGGGAATAATGAGGATAAGGAGGTATACACAGATGGCAATAATCCAAAGTAGGAGCGTTGGGAGCGAGGAACAACAGATACAACGCGCCGAAAAGTGGGCGGAGCCGGATATATATATGCTCAAGCGACCTGTTGGGCGCCATGTTGGATGAGGACTAGACCGTTCACCGTCTGAACCGCCATCGATACCAATGCTTCCAATCTTGGGTCCTGACACTTACTAATGGTACTGGTAGTGAGGCTGGTGCTGTGCCCAGCAGCAGTAATGGAATTACTGCCGATCCCACTGTAGAAAGGCAGGAGGAAAATTATTCTGCTGCCCTTTTTTGAGCTGAAGAAGGAAAAAGAGCTTGAATTCAACCTGAAGAAGTTTGTGTTTGAGAGTGTTGAGTGACAGAAGGATAGTGATCACCAGTTGGAGCCTGCCAGGCTTCAGGCCCCAACAGGAATTTCCAGAGGGTCTGAACATAGTTCTGGGTCCTCTTCACAACCAAGGTTCCAAAAGATCTGCTTGGTCAGTATGTTGAGAAGAATGATATTATAGATGGGCTTGTAACTTTTGAGTATGCCTGTGAAGTGCATGAAATGGGTGATGCTGACAAGACTACATGGTTGATCAGCCGATTCCCCAATTCTGGCTGCAGTGCCATTATGGAGATGTCAAGGATTGATAGAAAAGACTTTGCAAAATTGAGAAAAACTCTTATCTTAAAGTGTGGGAAGACCCCTGACCAATGCATGAAGAGATTTAGAGTACAAGAAAAAAGAGCATATAACTTGTGTAACGTTTGATTCCTTGAGGAACGTAAGTGGCTGGGCAAAGGGTTATGAGGTAACCACCTTCGAGGGCATGATCCACTTTGTCACGCTTGAGCATATCTTTGCCTCTTGTGACCCATAGCTTAAGCAGAATTTGGCTGAGGACATAGATCATAAGAAGTTAGCCATGGCTGCTGACTTATGGGTTTCCCATAGAGTGTCCCACGAGGACAAGTCTGCTTCTAGTAAGCAGGAGGAGGGAAAGAATCAGAAGGAGAAATAGGGTGGGGGTACAGATACACCTTTACCCCATAAGGCCCACAACATATTTAAAATGGGGAAGCCACAAGAGTCAGGTAATGATAGGGGGACTAATCTTTCCAACCATACCAGTGGTTTCTCTAAGCCTCCCTATGTGGCAAGGACCAGTGGATCTTGTTTTGATTGTGGAGTCAGTGAACACATGACAGGGGAAACCCAAATGCCAAGGGTAAGACCTTGGGGCATCCACTCTGCAAGTCTGGCCTTCTCTCAGTATGAGGAAGAAGAGGTTGCCAGGGGGCCCTTCCCTTTAGATTCCTTCCCCACAGGTGGACAATCTGAAGGTAGTCTAGATTCCTTAGAACCTAGTAGTGCTGGAGCATCTGCTCCCATTCCAGTCCTGTCTGTTGGTGATTTGTCCGCCGAGGATAGTGTTCAAGTAGCAGGTGTAAGTGCCTCTACTGTTAGGAACACTGGGCCCATTCCTACTGGAGTAGTTTCCCTTGTCGTAACTAGCAGTAGCAGTTGCCTGCAGTTTTCAGTGAGTATCCAGCATTGAGCAGCAGCAGTGGAGAGATGTGGAACTGCAGCAATGCTGGGGAGTGAAAGTAGACATTGACGCCCTCCCCTAGCATCAGCGTAGCGGCAGCATAGTAGTTGTCAGTGAGCATTGAGCAGCAGCACTGGAGAGATGTGGAACCGCAGCGACGCTGGGGAGAGAAAGTAGAAATTGAAGCCCTCCCCTAGCATCAGCATAGCAGGCAGTTGCCCGCAGCTGTCATTGAGCATTGAGCACTGAGCAGCAGCAGTGGAAAGACATAGAACTGCAGCGATGCTGGGGAGAGAACAGAGAAATGTAAGCCCTCACCTAGCATCAGCGTAGCAGGCAGTTGCCCACAGTTGTCAGTGGGCATTGAGCAGCAGCAGTGGAGAGACGTGGAACTGCAGCAACGCTGGGGAGAGAAAGTAGACAGTGAAGCCGTCCCCTAGCGTCAGCGTAGAGGCAGTGTAGCAGGCAGTTTATTTATTGTGCATTTGTAACGCGCTTATACATCAAGTAAATTGTGTTTCAAAGTTCCCAGAGGAGCACTGCCAGGAGAGTACACCAGGGTCCACCAAGGAGCGCTGTGTGCCCCTACCTTGCCACAAGAGTGATTATCCAGGGACTGATTCTTCATTTTGACAAGCCAGTGTGGAACAAAAAAGGCTCAAGGTGCACTCGTTTACCTGAAGCTTCAAAACAACTCCAAATAACGGGAGCAAGGGTGTGAGCGTGAGTGAGCGTAGATGAGTGCTGCAGGCAGTATATTGTGCATCGTGGTGCAGGCCACACGGCTCAAACCGGAGGGGGAGTCGGAAGTGGTTGACATAGTCAGTGCAGCTTGACCTCTCCCCCGACTGATGACATAGTTCAACTCCACGCCTCACAGCACCTTTGGAGATCCTTTGCCAATATACCATTCTCGTAGCTCCGCCATATCCTCAGTACAGGCACTGTTACCATTAACAGCAGCAGCTTTAGAGTATATTGCCTATAATCCTGAGGGCATCCAGCACTCAGTACTTGACGTTGGTTGCACTGACTGTGCATTGAACATATTGAACATATTAATTGCACTAGACGGCAGTCCTGCAGCTGGTGGCCTACCATCCGCGATCTGAGTGATGACAACGCTACCCATCAAGAACTAGGGTGCAGTTCAAACAATCTGAAGACCGAATAGTAATCAACAAACCTGGCCGGGGGGAGATGACGGAGACAGTAAGGGATCTTCCAGATATGGTGTGTCCGAAAATGGCATGTCATGATGAACAGTTTCTTCTACCTACCTCACATCCACCACCCAGCGATTAGGAGTCTGCCCGTCCCACTGGCTGGGATCCCTTGAGAAAAGCTCAGTCCCCGATTTTGACTTTGCCTAACTTGATAGAAATAACGAATCAGTCCTTTGAAGTAGCAGTGGCAGCGTCTGCAAGCAGTGATGATGGTCTGCATGTAAGCTCATCCAGCTTGCAACTGTTAGCACCGCAAACTTCCACACCTAAAACGGGGGTGTATAAAATTACAGACTATTTCTCAAAGCCAGTTATTGCGTTTGTAAATGAAATATTGGAAACATCAGTGAAAAATCTGTCTGGGGGCGAGAGGCCATGATTGAGGAACGCCAGCACTAACCCGTGGCTGGTACCTCAGCAGACACTGTAAACACAGCTAATTCTATAGCTTGGTAACTGGTGATTCAACCAGTGCCACCTTCTAATCTGGTGGACCTTCTAACCCGGGACATTGCACATGTCACGTGCATGTTAGGCAATGATGAAAGAGAGGGAGACCCTCCAAGAATGGGTAAATCAAGGGAATCTGGTTTGGTGGAGTGGTTGGAGTGATAACATCTATCCCCAAGGTGGTGCAAACTAGATCTTGGAAGCAACAGGTACATGGGATTCATTTGATTGAACCAGTGTTCTTGAGCCCAGGGTCAGGGGAGGATGTGGAAGCCATAACAGACAGGGCGCGATCTCGTGTCCACTTGAAAAACAGGCGCGACTTGGAATCTTCGCCCCGGCTCTGTCTCTACAGAGGGTGGAACTCCGGAACATAGGAAGTACAGTCACTGTTACCATTAACAGTAGCAGCTTTAGAGTATATTGCCTATAATCCTGAGGGCATCCAGCTCTCAGTACTTGACGTTGGTTGCACTGACTGTGCATTGAACATATTGAACATATCAATTGCACTAGACGGCAGTCCCGCAGATGGTGGCCTACCATCCACGATCTGAGTGATGACACAACGCTACCCATCAAGAACTAGGGGGCAGTTCAAACAATCTGAAGACCGAATAGTAATAAACAAACCTGGCCGGGGGGAGATGACGGAGGCAGTAAGGGATCTTCCAGATACAGTGCGTAAGAAAATGGCATGTCATGAACAGTTTCCTCTACCTACCTCACATCCAACACCCGGCGATTAGGAGTCTGCCTGTCCCACTGGCAGGGATCCCTTGAGAAAAGCACAGTCCCCGATTTTGACTTTGCCTAACTTGACAGAACTAATGAATCAGTCCTTTGAAGTAGCAGTGGCAGCGTCGGCAAGCAGTGATGATGACCTGCCAGTAAGCTCATCCAGCTTGCAACTGTTAGCACCGCAACCTTCCACACCTAAAACAGGGGGTGTATAAAATTACAGACTATTTCTCAAAGCTAGTTATTGCAGTTGTAAATGAAATATTGGAAACATCATGGAAAAATCTGTCTGGGAGCGAGAGGCCATGATTGAGGAACGCCAGCACTCTCCCGTGGCTGGTACCTCAGCAGACACTGTAAACACAGCTAATTCTATAGCTTGAAAACTGGTGATTCAACCAGCGCCACCTTCTAATCTGGTGGACCTTCTAACCTTGGACACTGCACATGTCCCGTGTATGATAGGCAATGATGAAAGAGAGGGAGACCCTCCGAGAATGGGTAAATCAGGGAATCTGGTTTGACTTGAGTCAAACTAGATCTCAGAAGAAACAGGTTCATGGGATTCTTTTGAATGAATCAGTGTCCTGGAGCCCTAGTGAGTGGGGACGTGAAAGGTACACCCCCATGAGCAGAGACAACTTTGACATAATGTCTGCATTAAGCATCACGCAGGCTCTATTTCTAAAAAATTACATGAAACCATAAATGACAATCTTAAGACTCATGCCACACTACTTGCAATGTTACAATAAAAAATTATTTTTATTGAGGACTTTTGTACTGCGGTTCAAGCTAATTTAGACAAAAAAACAGACCATGTTCTTAGTCCACTATTAAAAGCTCTGAACCCGATAATAAGCAAAAGGGCTGAAAGAAAGAACCATAAACCCCACACTGAAACACTCTCAGAGAGACCCTTGGGAAACAGAATAGCTGATACAGTAAGTAAGGTGATAAATTGCATGCGCATAGCCATCAATAGAGTCCGAAATTAAAAAAAGGTCCCAATCGGATAGGCTTTGCCCTCCTCCCATCATGCAGCCCGATACACAGGGCGGTGGACATTGAGATAGAGGTCGATGTAGGGGAAGACCCTGTGGGTGATTTGGCTGAAGAGACAGAGCACAATCTCGTATGTCCTAACACACGGGAGGACGGCGTGGCCCATCAGAGAGACCTTTGCATATTCTCACGTAAGAAAAGAAAAAAACAAGGACCAAAAACCCAGCAAAAGAAATCAAAGAATCTGGGTCAGGGAAAAAAAGCCTAGAACAAATGACTAAGACATTTTTAAGAGGCATGTCATGAAAGGATCTACCTAAGTCCTCTATAAGAGCTGTAAAAATATTGGAATGGAACCAGCGCATCAGTCTTATAATAAAAATCAGCTTTCATCTTCACAAAAAAGTAAGAAACTCACTAGAATATATCATGGAGGAACTCATGAACATGACAATATACTCAGTTGAGGACAATTCAGATCTTTTACAACAGAGAGCACTTTGTGAACCTGTAGGACCGACACCCCAGGATGGACTGGCATCAGAACAGGCGTTGGAGGACTGTTTGTCGATTAATGATCTGAAATCCACCCATAACTTTCTAACACTCTAACAAAAAGACTGATGGCGGACACACAAAGCTGAGACCAGAGATAAGATTAAAGAAAAGCCTGACAGAACATCGTTTAATGACTGGGAAAACGAGTCTCCTAAACCGCAGTTCTAATCCAATTTTGATGAATGTTTGTTAGAAAGAATCCTTTACAAGGACGATGCAATGATTACGAATCACCCAAATGTCCTCAAGCTCTTACATTGTATTCTCAAGCTGAGAGCAATTGGATCAGACGTTATCACATTGGTGGAGTTTCTAAATGAGAACAGGCTTGACCGAGTATTGATCCACCTGAATTCGACATTGATCAAACAAACCCTATTAGAGTCAGCCTCATGTTTGTTGCTTCTAGGTTTTGACTTGTTTGGAGTTACTCGGGAAAGCGTACATGCTGTAAAATCTCCTAGGGACTGAGTGAAGTACAGTTATAAACAGGATGAAAAGCGGAAAATAGAGAAACCAGACAAGACTACTCATGGTATGTGGCGAGGAGATATCACAGAGAGGAGATAAAAGTTTAATTTCTTCTCCCACTCGCAACCCCCATCATGGATGTGGTTAGCCAAAGCCCTGACAATAGATATAAAAGGAGGGTGGATATGAAATCCAAACTCCCATGGTGAGGCAGCATACCTATATCATTGGCTGGCAGGTTGTCCCTCATTAAAATGAGGATAGTCACCAAATTGTTGTATGTTCCACAATATAACTAAGAAGAAATTTTAAAATGATATCTTGGCCTCCAACCCAGGTCTCCCCATTGCTGATACCTATTCCAGCGCTTCTGCCAGACAAACCCTCCTCGACATCCTCTTTGTCGTTCCTTCGCCAGCTCTTTGGACCCCTCATATGATCTCTATACTCTGTCCTGTATCCTCCTCTCCCATTAATGGTGGCACCCGCTGGGAAGTCTGTATGGATTCCTTTGACTCCTCCAGAGTCATCATTAATGTCTACCTAAATAGCACTGTCATGGTGCAAGGCCCTCAGGCCAATCTCTGTCTCTTTGATAGGCGGTTCCCTCGCCTCATCAACTTCCTCTCATCTCCAACTGTCCCCTACTCCCCTCCCTTGGCTACCTTGCCCTTTTCTCCTCTGCCCCATCTCATATTCCATCCACACCTCCGCAGGGCGTACCTCTGATTTGTACCCCTCCCGGAAGGTCTATAAGGCTGGCAACCTTCTTCATCTTGCCACCCCTAATCCTCGCTCCCCTGTCAAGCACTCCTCTGACATCTGCCACCTCCTTGAAGAACTTGACCTCGATGTCCTTGGTCTTACCAAGACATGGTTCATGGCCAGCTCCGTCACAAGCTTTGACACTCTCCTCCTGGATGGCTACAAGATCCTCTCCGCCCCCAGATCCACCCGGCCCGGAGGGGTGTAGCCCTGATCTTCCCTGAGTGGATTCCTGCCTCTATCATCCCCACTCAGACTTACTCCTCTTTCGAATGCCTTGTCTGTAGGCTCTGTCTCTCTCCTAGCCACTCCCTTACTGATGCTACTCTCTACCGGCATCCAGGTCAAGTCACCTCTTTTCTCTCTGAGTGGGCAGACCTCTCCTCCGCCCTCCTGGCCTCTACCTCTCAACTCCTCCTCCTTGTTGACCACAACATCCATCTTGATTCTCCCTGTTCCTCATCTGTGCTCTTTCGTGACCTCTGAGATTCACTCTCCCTCTCTATCCTCCCCTGCGGCCCGACTCACTCTGCTGGCCACACACTTGATGTTGTGATCTCCTCTGGCCTCCCCCTATCTACTCCCCTCACCACTCCTCTCTCCTGGAGTGATCACTGCCTCCTCTCCTCTCATCTTCCCATCTCCTCCCCACAAGCCAAGCCTACCCCTAGAATGCCACCCACCTTCTCAGACATCCGGCCCATGAAGCATGTGTCAGTCGAGGCTTTTGCTGCCACTTTCTCACCCCCTCCCTCACTCCAGGCTGACTCACACCCTGACACAGGCCTGTCTCTGCTCTACTCCTCTATCTCTGCTACTCTTGATGCTCTTGCCCCTGTCATGAGGATCCGTTTGAAGCCCAAAGCCAAGTGCAATTCTTGGTATGACTCTGACCTAGCTACACTTAAACGTAAGAGTAGGGCGGCTGAGAAGAAATGGAGGGCCTCTTGCTCATCCTCTGACAAACTGGCTTGCCACCTGCTCCAAAGGCAATACCAACTCTCTGTACGCACCAAGAAGCGAGTCCATATTCAAGCCTGTGTCTCTGCGGCATCTAACAACTGGGCCAAACTCTTTAAAATCTGCAAGGAGCTAGCCAACCCTGCTGCTGTATCCACCCCTCCTCTCGCCTCTCAGGCTCTTTGCAATGACCTTGCCTCACACTTCATCTCTAAAACCCAGGGCATCTCGTCCATACTCTCCTCCTCTCCCGCTGCTCTCCCCTCTCCTTCTCTGCTTGTTGATCCACCCTCAGCTACCCCCCTTCCTCTTTCTCCGCCTTTCCTCTTTTCTCCCCTGATGAGGTCGCTAGACAAGTCCGAACTATGAAAGCCTCATCAAAACAGGTCCATCCCTGTTCCTCTAAAACCATTAAGGACCAAATCGACATCCTCGCTCCGGCCTTTGCCGATTTCTGCAACCTCTCCTTTGCCTCTGCATCTTTCCCCTCCCCTCTGAAGAACTCCCTTGTGCATCCTCTCCTCAAGAAACCCACAGCTGATCCTTCTTGTCCAGCTAACTATCGCCCAATTTCCATTACTCCCTTTTTGGGCAAGCTCCTGAAAAAACTTGCCATCTCTCAGCTTAACCTTCATTCGGACTCTGTTGGCTCTCTCCATGACCACCAATCCGGCTTCACATCTGCCAGAAGTACGGAAACTGCTCTCCTGAACATCCATGAAGACCTGTTCTCCAACCTTGACTCTAACATTCCCTCTGTCCTCATCCTACTTGATCTCTCCTCTGCTTGCGACACGGACAACCATACCACCCTGCTCAATCGTCTTCTTGACAACCTGGATATCACCGACCAGGCTCTGGCCTGGCTGACCTCTTTTCTCTCTGATCGACTCTCCCAGGTACAACTTGTGTCCTTCCCATCTTCTATCTCCCTCTCTACCAATTGTGTTCCCCAGGGGTCTAACCTCTCGGCCTGGCTTTTCAACCACTACCTGGAAACTCTCGCCTACTGCATTTCCATTTTCAGCTCAGATTTCCAGTGTTATGCTGATGACACCCAACTCATTTTCAGGCTTCCTTCAGCCACCTCCTCTCCTTCCCTCATCTCCGACTGTCCACTCGCCATTCAAAATTGGTGTGCCGCCAATGATCTTTGTTTAAATGCCAACAAGACTGAGATCCTCCTCATTGGTACACCCTCTCCATCCTTTCCCCACACTTTCTGGCCGGCCTCCCTTGGCCCTCCTCCTGACCATACCTGCGAAGCTAAGAACCTCGGGGTCATCTTTGACTCCACACTTTCCTTCTCCACACACATCTCTGGCATCTCTAAAAAGTCAAACATCTTACTGAACCTCCTTAGAGGTACTCTTCCTTTCCTCTCCTTCCCTCAGAAGCTCACTGTCTCCCAAGCTCTGATTCTCTCTAGGTTGGACTACTGTAACAGCCTCTTTCTAAATCTACCTGCCTCCACTCTCCGCCCTTTACAACTAATCCAGAACAGGACTGCGAGACTTGTCCTTGGCCTCAAGCTCTGGGATAGTATCTCTCCTGCTCTGAAATCCCTTTACTGGCTCCCAGTGGATGCAAGGATTAAATTTAGAAGCCTCTGCATTGTCCACAAGGCTTTCTGTGGCCTGGGTCCCCCCAGGTACCTGCTCACCCTGCCACCCTCTTGCACTGCCTCCTGGCCACCCCTTGCACTGGGTCCTGTATCTGTACCCATGCAGCCCCCCCATTCTTCTTCTGCACTTATCAGATACACCCTATCTGACTTATCTTGCACTTTTCCACTCACAGGCTGCACTACCACTGTTTTTGATCACCTTATTTATTTACTTATTTATCCTGTTCTCTGCTTTGCTCTGCAATTTCCATTTTCTCCCCCCCTCCCATGCACTTTCCCCCCTTTTCCCTTCCCCATGCACATACGTGTTCTCATTGTCACTGGGCCTAGTAAGATCATTGGGCCTCATTACACAGTAGGCGGTAACCATGGCGCTATTAGCGCCATGGTTGCCGCCGGTACCGTACCGAGTCCGCCTTGGTGGATGGCGGAATTACCGCCCTAGACAAGGTGAGCAGGGGCGGTAATTCCCCATTCACCAAGGCCCTTCCCCATTCCCATTTTTGCCCCCATAGGGCATAATTGGAATGGGGAAGGTGCTTATTACGGTACCGCAAATTGCGGTACCGTAATTAGCTCCGAGGTCCCTTTGCGGGTCCTGTCCTTAACGCCTGGAAAAACCAGGCGTTAAGGGAGGACCCGCAAAGGGACCTCGTAGTAAGGCGGTAAGGGTTTACCGGTACCGGTGCCCTTACGGTACCGGTAAACCCTTACCGCCTACCGTGTAATGAGGCCCATTGTTTTTGTTTCCTCCCCCGTTCCCCTCCCTTTGCCTGGTCGCGCTCTGAAACACCTGTGTACAAGCGCGATATAAATAAAATATATCATATCATATTCCACTCTGGCCGGGCCCCGCACGGTTTAAGGAGCTTATAGTGGTATGCAACTCTTATTTGGGCCGGGGGCCTTGTTGGACTTAAATGGATGCATTTAACTAGGCCATATGGGGAGGGTGGCTTCAACACTCCAGACTTTGTGTGGATAGCACAGGGGCAACGCGATGGTCTTGGAAGCAAGACCACGCTGAGCAACAGAGGTTCGAATCCCGGATCCGCGCTTAGAAACCAAACTCAGGGACGGTATTAGGCACGCTATAAAAATCAATTAAATAAATAAATACATAAATACTCTTGCTGCGCAGGTACACTATGCAACCTACTGGTCAGGCGATGATACCTCCTTACCGCATGTTCGTCTGGTGCGGGCTCGGGCCGACCCAGACCCATTGATATCCCTCTTGGCAGGTGGGCGATATTTGGCAGTACACCCAATGGACCCTGTTGGGGCAACCTGGCAGGTGTGAAGTGAACAAGGGTCAATGGAAGGCTTCAGCTAGCTGTCCGTTATAAGCGTCTCCCCTTGTGGGGACTATCGATGCTGCCCGCTACCTTAGATTAGAGCATTAAACAGAGCTGGAGTGCGGCAGGTATCTATAATGTTGGTCATCTGTACGAGGATAGTTGCTTTGTGCACTAGGAAGGTATGAAACTGGCTGTGGATGGTTTGTCTTTGCATCTGTGCTATATATGCGCATGCAAGCTGCTGTTAAATCCCATTGGCCTATGTTTCCAGAGGAACCCCTGACAAATGCATGTTTGTCATAAGTCCTACAGGCACCAGGTGCAAAGAAAGTTAGAGCTGTGCTGTACAAACTGATTCAATTACTGGATAGCCGACATACTCGATCTAGATGCTCTAAGTGGTGTGACTACTTTCAAGACGAGATCACAGATGACCAGTGGAAGCCGATCTGTGCTTTGTCAAAAGGGGTGTCCTTAAATTCCAGGTACAGGCTGATACTTTAAGATTTTGAATAGACTGTATTATCCCTGCGGAGGCTGAACCAATTTCAAGTTGATGGCTGCGTGTGTGTCCCGGATGTAAATCTGACAATGCGACCTTGCTGCACATGTTATGGTCTTGCCCTGTATTATAGGATTACTGGCATGCTGTTGATTCTGTGCTCTCAGATATACTTGGTATGCAGTTGTCTCTGACGACCTGTGAGCATGTGCTGGGGGCCACAAGGAAAATGGATGTACTTAAGCACAGGCTCTTGAATCTTGGCGTGTTGCTTGCTCAGAGGACTATACTGATGAGATGGACTCATAAACGGCCTCCTACGAGTGAGATGTGGTTGAAGGATTTTACCTGAGCCAATGAGATGGAGGAACTATATATAACCCTGTCACTTGGCATCAGTCGTCCGAAGAACATTTGGAGTGATTTTAGACCATATTTGGTCAGGGAACGCGCCTTAACCTAATCATATGTGTGTTGCTCCTTGAGGGGTTGACTGCTGGACGCACAACAGGTTACTAGGGTTATCTGCTGGAAAGTTGTTCTGTTCTGCTGATCATTGCCTGCTTGTGTTGATGTATCGAGGCCAAGTGTTCCTAAATAAAGGTTTAAAAAAAAGAAAAGATAAAAAAGGCAAATAACTAAACTCAGGAATACATTCCAGACCTCTAATATAACAATAGGCTTATGGAATATGAGAGGTTTCTCCAAGTTATTTAGCAACGACCAGTTTAAATCTGAGGGCTTCGACATACTATGCTTAAAAGAGACATGGTTGCGCTCAGCACCGAGTTTGGATGGATATCATATCTACCTGAACTCTGCAGTAAAAGGACTGAGAGGTCGACCAGCATTGGGCCTTCTGTTACCTTTTAAGAGTGGGATAGGAATAGAAATTGTAGAAGTGCGTAACCCTAACCCATACATTCGGATGCTAATATTAAAATGGAACATCATAAATAATCTTGGTGCATTTTGGTTTGTAATTCTTAGCTTGTATTGGAACCCAGCAGCCATTGATGAGGACATATTTGTGGAGGGTAATATGGATTTGGTTGACGACTGTTACGCAAAGTTAGAAAATCAGATAATCTTAATTTGTGGAGATGTAAACATTATATGTTTAGATAAAATGGTCCAACCTCTGAAGGAAGAGAAATATTTATCTAAACACACAGAGAAAAGAGGGGCCCGCTGGTTAGAGGAAACCAATCTTAGGAATCTAGAGTTTCTGAACGGTCAGACACACAGCGATATAGCAGGTCGTACGACTTGGCATAGGGGTTCGCAGTCGAAAACCTTGGACTATATGTTTTTTTTACAAGAAATGCTCTGCAGTTGGTAAAAATGTTTGGAGTCGTTACTTCCAATAAAAGTTACCACAGAATTTTAAAAATTATATGTGGCACTTTAGAGATCACCCTGCACTATACTACGAAATTCAGGTAGAAAATGTGCGGAGTGGAAATCGATTGGGAATTCGACCTAATTAAATAAATTTAGATATATAGAGGGACAGCAAGCAGCTCAGAAATGGAAGCGGTTTTACTGCAGTAGTTCTGCTTGACTATTCTCCAATTCTATGTCAAGACTTGAGGAGAGAATTATGCTTAACATCCTTTAATCTACTCTTCCCAGCAGATTTAAATCTCACTATTTTTTCAAACCAACACATTTATTTTTGACCATAAAAGAGAAAACTTCTCAAAACTTCACATCCCATGAGCCCCAGTGTCTCTGGTAGTCCCATATCCATATTCTGTCCCTGTGCTCCATGCCTCACTTCCTGCCCAGGTCCTTTCCTCTTCTTTTTCTGCTCTTCCATGAGATAAGTAGCAGATGATTTAGCTCTACCTATTAGAATGTATTATAATGGCATATGGAGTAATATTGGAAGGGACAAGTAGTGGCATGGTGTTACATAATATGAATAACTACACTGTAGGTTTTATAGTTTATGAGTGAAAAAATGTCCTCCAACACAAGAGGCTTGTTTACTTTAACTGCCGAGCGCAGCATTGAAATTACTCTGCGTGCAAGCGCGGTTAATTCCTACAGTGGTGGCGCAGTATTGTTTTTCATTTATACATGGAGTGCAGCCAGACCCCGTGAGCATCTAGTTCTTAGCAGGGCCCCCACTTGCGCTCCACAAAGTGGTCCCACTAACCCAGCATTCATAAGCCAAGCAAGGCTTATCTTTAGCGCCGTGTTGGCCGCGAGTGTCGAGGGGGGGCCCGAGACACACACAGTGGTGCCGTAACATGCTGTACTCCCAATAGAAGTGAGATCCGCCAACAATTTTAAACGCTATGTCCCGACAGCACGGCCAGCGTTCGGTTTCGCTTTGCTTAGCGATAATCCTCAGCTCCAGTGCGAACGCTGATTCATACCTGTCCCCTTACTTTCCAATGCATGAGTGCATCACGAACTCTGATGAACGAAAGTTTCATTAGGGGCGATTTAGTCAGACATCTATCAGCTGCAGTAGCTGAGCTCAACAGTAGGCATACTCGCAGACCATGTCAGGGTAGGGCTCTACACAGCCTACCACTTTTCGCTGCAGGAAAACAACTGGAAAGACCCTCAATATAACAGTGGTAAGAAACGCAAGATATATGCTTACACAGTCAGCAGAGATCTGTAAAGTGCTGTAAAGTGAGGGTGTATCCAGCTACCCGCCATGTAGCGCCCCCCCTTCAACCTCCACTTGTGGACACATTTTTATATCATAGAGTCAGATGAAGGGAGCATGGGTAGCCAAGACCAGGTGTTATCCGAGGAGGACTTGGAGCTCACGCTTAGTTTCAAAAGAGTCTTATGTGATTCTCTGGTCGACACAGTATCTCAGGGGGTGCGCCCACTTCAGGTGAGGCTAGAGGCCCTGGAGAATCTCATTGGGGATGGCCTTAAGAAAAAAAAAGGCCAATGCTGGCATCAACACGTCCTCAGAACACCCTGGGGGTCGTTCCGAGGTGGGCGGTAAGGGGTTACGGGCACCGGTAAGGATGCCGGCAACCCCTTACCACCCTATTCCGGGGTTCCCTAGCGGGACCCCCTGAGAACGTCTGGTCAGACCAGACGTCCTTAGCGGGTCCCGCTAGGGGACCAGGGAGCAAATAAGCACCTTCCCCATTCCCATTGAGCCCATTCTCTCGAATGGGAATGGGGAATGGTATTCGGTATGGGGACTTTACCATGTCTGCATAGGTCGGAATGTCCTGGTAAGTCCAGTTTGGAGGCAGCCATGGTGCTAGTAGCACCATGGCTACTGCCCACCTCGGAATGACCACCCCTGTCTCTAAGACATCTAAGATGGGGAGAGAACAGATACATAATAGAAAGCATTCTATGACTCCTGTGTGTCCTACCAAGGTGGGAAACAGAAAGCCTGAGGCTGTTGACGCATTTGAAAAGATAAAAGAGGCCTTCATGATGCAGTCGAGTGTGTCGAGCCTCCTACCCCCTTCCCCAGGGGCCGACAATTCCTCTTCAGAGTCAGTGGCTTCAGGCTCAAAATCCTCCCTAGTGTCTGAAAAGGTCAAAGGAAATGCAAAGCAAAGCATTTGGAGGACCACAAAGAGGACGTCGCAGACATGTTCGAGCCGATTGTACACCCACGATCAAATAACTGGCTGCCCTCGCCGAGAGTGGCCACATACAAGACACAAAGGATGCGCAAGCCCATAGAGAAGGAGGTGAGACTGCGGATGCGCTCAGAGTGTCCCAGGCCAGAGTTAACAGGGAAGGTGGCAGAGACACCAGAATTAGACCCAAAGATGATCACCTTCATATCCAAGGCCTCGAGAGATCAAAGAAAGGGCATGGACCGAGCCTGGAACAGGTACCAGGAGAAGCCTTTGGACATGACAGGCCCCATTGCTAAGATCAGGGACCTAGCGGAAAGGGCTAAAGATGCCGAGAGCCCATAGATCCGGATACCTTGGCAAACTGAACTGTGCCCTTTCGTCCGCGAGGAGGAGGAGCCTACTGCTAAAGATAGACTCGAAGCTGGGAGATCTAGCCTCCTACGAGGCAGGCGAAGCCGCTCAAGATTTGCTATTTGGCGAGGCCTTCGCGAAAGAGATGGGGAAATTTGTGGGCACGTATACAGCCCCAGGCGTCCATTAAGAAAGTGTTCTCCTAAAGAGTTTTTGCCGGAACCGGTCACAGCAGAGGCCGTCCCCCTGGTTGTTTTCAATCTCAAATGAGGCCTCAACTCGAGAGTCCATTACTGGGAAGCCCAACAACAAGACATATGTTTCCCAGCGCAAGACCGCGGAAACCATGGCCTCAGAGGATGAGGGTATTATCGTCAACAAGGAGCCCACTCAGGTGAGGAGAGCAAAAGCCTACCCCCCCAGTAGGAGGTAGGATGCTAATATGCTGGCAAAATTGGTGTAGGCTTTCAAGCAATGTGTGGCTATTGGAGAAAGTAGCAGGTTTTTGCCCAGAATTTGTTTCAGAGCCAGTACAGCTAAGAAGGTCGCAGAGCTTAATGCAGGGGTGCGAAGGGGACGTCATACTACAGAAAGAGCTGCAGCAGCGAGCAAGCAACTGCGCAATAAAACGCAGTGTCATATCAGAGAATGTATTTGTGAGCAACATGTTCCTAGTTCACAGGAAAGAGAATGTGAGGCCAGTCATCAACCTGAAAGAGCTCAATGTGTGGCTGGTCTACAGACATTTCGAAATGAAAGGCGTTCACCTCCGCAGAGACATTCTCTGAAAGAGGGATTGGCTGGTGAGGATGGAACTCAAAGACGCCTATCTGACCATTTTGATTGCTGAGGAGCATCGCAAGTACCTCTACTTTCAACGGGCGATCAGATATGGCAGTTCAAATGTCTCCCATTTGGCCTAGCCTCGGCGCCCTGGGCATTCATGAAGGTCATTAGACCAGTAGCAGCGGCCATGAGAAACAGGAGGATTTGCATGATTAGTTACCTAGACAATATCCTCCTGCTAGCCGACAGCTGGTGACCACAATGAAGGCGACGTTAGAGCTGCCAGTTCCGAAAATAAGAGCAATACAGAAAGAACTAAGGGTATCACTGGCGAAACCCATGATATACCTGGTCACTGGCTCGGATTGTCGGTTTGTTAGCAGCATCCATTCAAGCCATCTTCCCGGGTCTTCTGCATTATAGAGCTCTTCAGATACTCAAAATTCAACACCTGCAAGAAGGGCTGGGGTACCATAAAGTACTGCCCCTAGAGCAGGAAGGGAAGTTAGAACTCGAGTGGGGGCTTCAGAACATGGAAGCCTGGAACAGACCTGCAATTTTCATCGATGTCCCAGAGCTCGTCATAGAGTCGGACGCCAGCAGAGTGGGCTGGGGAGCCCAGTGCGGGCACCTGGAAAAAGGCGGCAGATTGTCTCATTAAGAGCTATCTCGTAACATCAATTACTTAGAACTGTTTGCAGGCTCATTTGCGATAAAGGCCTTCCTGCTCAGGATAGACAACATTTTGGCAGTCCGATGCATAAATCACCTCATGGACACGCAATCGCGGATGCTGGTGGAATTCACAAAGGACTTCTGGCATTATTGCCTGGATCGGAAGATCTCAGTGATGGCATAGTAACTCTCTGGGGTGCAGAATGTAGTAGCAGACTGGAACTCCTATTACTAGCATGATTCCAGCGATTGGATTCTGCACAGAGGTCTGTTCGTCCAGATACAAGCCCTGTGGGGTCCTCTGAACATCGATCTATACGCGTCCAGATTGAACAAACAATAGTTTTTCAGCTAGAGACTGGACCCAGAGACGAAAGCATCAGATGCTTTTCTGCAAGCATGGTCGGTCAGGCCCAGTGCAGTACACTTTCCACCCCTTCATGATGTTAGCCAGAGTTCTAGCAACGATCAGGAGAGAGAAAGCAGAATCCATCGTAGTAGCTCCGAACTACAAGTAGCAAGCATGGTTTCCAGTTCTGATTGAACATTCGTCGGATTTCCTGCGAGTGCTTCCTCTCAGGGAGTATCTCCTGGCAGACCCGTCCGGGAACTATCATCCTCTGGTGAGGAGGCGGCAGCTTCCCCTGCTGGCGTGCAGGAGGCCAAGAGCAGATGGAGCCTGTCAGGCATTTCGAAGTCGGCTGCAGAACTTATCAAGCGGTCCGGGCCCGTTACGCTCAATAGCTACAAAGGTGCATGGGGAAGATGGACCCTATGACACAGCCAGCAATATTTTCATCCCGTTTCAGCCCCTTTAATTCAGGTTCTCAATTTTCTGGCGTCCTGAGATGGTAAGGCCTTTCGGACTATAGGGGTCTGGTGCGGCCATTTTAGCTCCCATTTGCTTTATTACTGGCATAGATCCTTTTGTTTTATAGCATAGCCCAAGTTTGATTTTGTTTTAGGCACAGGTTACCCAGCTGCCACGGCGTGTGACTGGGCACCCTTCTTACCTGCAGACATTTAAAATGTATATCTTTTTAATTTCTTATTTTACTTTACATTTTAATTTCCTTGTAGTGCCAGTCCTCTGGCTGAGGGTGTCTTGCCTCAGGGCAGTCCGAGGCTCAGCTCGGGCCAGCTTTAGCTTTTCTTTTCTATCTGCATTGTAGTCTGGCTTCCATTTCCATCACTGTAGCCAGCGGGTTGGCTAAGGTTATACCATATGTAGGATAAATGTGAACAAGCACCGGCCGTGCAGAGGTCGGGCGCACTGGAAGCATTGCCTCTCGTCAAGCCCATCTGTGCCCATCTGGGCCTCGGACGGTTGGGGCTTTTTATCCCACCAACAACTGCTCTCTTTGGCTCCTCCAGATACTATATTGCCGGACAAGTGTATGTGGGCTGCAAGTATGCCCTCACCTTCACCGCCTACTGTAAGCACCCATTTAGATTTGCTTCTTTTGAATAATCGATCACTAATGGCTCACGCAGCCTCTATCTATGAGCTATTATCGTGCCTTAGCTCCGAATGTGTTATGTCTCCCAGAAACCTGGCTTTGGATATAGAATTATTCATTTAGATAGAGCAGCAGCTCACCCTGGTGGGGGAGTAGCCATTATCGTTAAGTCACTGTTAACTCTCACACAAGTTTCTCTTTCGCGTACCATTACGATGAAAGCTGTCCTTGCTTGTGTAAAAGGGCTGTGCATTTCAGCTCTCCAGTTTCTTACAGTGTATCATCACCCCATTCCCCTTTCTGAGTTTTTAGATCCGTTTGTGGATTTTTATGCTGCCCTCGATTTGAGGGACCCTAATATACTTATTTAGGAGACTTTTTTATTTTTTGTTCACAGTTTTATTTATTTCCGGATACAGCAGATTTGTGAGTTGCATGTCTAAGGCAAGTAATTACGGTACAATAACTAGTTTAAAGCAATCCCACCCACTCCCCTGATCCTCCCCCGGACCACCAGTCTTTGGGCCTTCCAATGTTCGCTATGGTCTGAGGAAGCGTTTCACCAGCTGTGGTTGGAAGGTCAATTCTGGAAACTGACTATGGTAGTCCAGGACCGGGGCCCAACAGTCCGTAAAGCGGTGTAATGTTCCTTCCTTCGTCGTCATGACTTTTTCAGCCACCAGGATCTCCCAGACTTTGATCCACCATAGCGATATCAGAGGGCCCTCCTGTGTCTTCCATTTCCTGCCCAGGGTTATCTTGGCTGCCAGGAGCAGATGAGTGAGTAGTTTGGCGGTGCGACCAGCCTTTGGGTAGCACTCCGGATTTGGCTCACCCAGCAGGATCGCTTCTGGGTCCATAGGCAATTTGCGGTGGGTTATGGTTTCAATGAGTTGTAGGACCTCCTCCCAGAAGGTCTGCGCTTTCGGGCATTCCCACCACGTATCCAAACAGTTTACCCGAGCACCACATTGCTTCCAGCAGTTTGGGTCTATGGATTTCTGAAAGTGGTGTAGGCGCTGCAGCTGAAAATACCAGCGGTGAAGGAGTTTTAGAGAGCATTCCTTGTTAGTTATGCATCTAGAGGCAGAGTTGATCCTAGTCCAAATGTCTACCCATGTTTGGTCCTCTAAGGGGTGCCCCAGGTCTACTTCCCATCTGGCCATATATGCTGGTTTGGTCGCCAGCATGTCGACTTGCAGCATCTTATATAGTTTGGTTATCAGCGTGGGCACGGGCCATCCTTCATTGCAAGTTCAAGGGAGTGAAGGTCCCTTGTGGCACCCTGGAGAACCGCTGGCTGCGAGATCCAGTGCCTGATCTGAGCAAAGGTGAACCTCTCTGTTCTGCCAGATGGAAACAGCTTTCGCATTCTTCGAAGGAGAGAGGGGCATCGTCCTCGAACAGCTGTGTTAGGTTTTGAAGTCCCCTTCGGGACCATCTGCTGAAATGTGCTGTGTCCATTCCCGGGGAGAAATCTGGGTTCCGGAGGATTGGGGTGAGAAGGCCCAGGCACTTGGAGAGTTTCTTCCTGCATAGGGTCCACGCCCATGTGTCCAGAGTAGTTATGGTGGATGATAGGGTGGTCTGCCTACACCGATACATATAGCAGGGAGCTTAGCCAGAGGGGGCATTTAGCCTGTTCAATTTGGGTCCATTTTGGGGGGTTTGTCTGTTCCACCCAGGCCGCAGCGTGTGCTAACCGAGCCGCTATAAAGTAATTTGAGAGATTGGGTAGCCCCATGCCTCCCCACTTGGCCGCTCCGGTCATGACTTTCAATGGGATTCTCGCCCTACCCCTTTTCAAATGAATTTCGATATCTGCTTCTGTAGCTGCGTCAGGGGTTGCTTTGGAAGGTGGACCGGTAGGGACGAGCATAGGTACAGGAATCTAGGCAACAGATTCATCTTGCATGCTGTGATTCTGCCTAACAGAGATATTTCTTGTTCTCCCCATCTCTTCAAGTCAGCGTCTAGTTCCTTGAACAGGGGGGAAAGTTTGCTGCGTATAGTTGTTTAGGGTCTGCAACAAGGTGTATTCCGAGGTAGGCTGAGGATGTAGTGCTCCATTTTAGTGGGCATATCTTTTGGAAGTTCCTCATGGTTTCCTCTCGCATATGCACACCCAGCGCCTCCGATTTGGTGTAGTTGACCGCAAACTCTGGTACTTGTTCAAAGGCGTACATTTCTTCTAAGGTGGCGGAACGCGAGGTTTGACAGCTGGTGAGGGAAATCATCACATCATCTGCATATAGTGAGATCTTGAATTGTTCTCCGTTTATGTCCAAACCTGCCATATTGTCGTCCTGGTGGATTCTCTGTGCGAACGGTTCCATGACGAGGGCGAAGATCAGAGGGGAGAGCAGGCATCATTGTTTCCTACAACATGAGAGTGAGATCGGGGCCGAGAGCTTTTGGTTCATCCTTAGGGAGGTCTTCGGAGCTTGGTAGTTGGCCAGTAGCATCTTGCGAAACATAGGGCCAAACTGAAAGGCCTCCAGTGTGAGCCGCATGAAGGTCCAGTCCACCCTATCAAATGCTTTTGCGGCATCCAAGGTTAAAACTGCTAATTCCTGTTGCTCCTGTGCGGCTACTTGAATGAGGTTGAGGGCTTGCCTGATGTTGTCTCCTGTGCTCCTTCCTCTGATAAAGCCTGTTTGACACAAGTCTATGATAGATGGCAAGATCAGTGCCAGTCTATTCGCCAGCACCTTGGAGTAGATATTGGCATCTATGTTAAGCAGGGATATGAGCCTGTATGACGTACACTCCCTCAGGTCTTTCACAGGATTCAAGAGCATGATCGTGACAGATTCTTGCAAAGAGGGAGTTATAGTGCCTGTGTCGCGGAAAGAGATGAAGAGTTCCGTCATTGGGCCCAGAAGGAGAGGGCGTAACAGTTTAAAAAACTTTGGTGGATAGCCATCGGGGCCTGGGGCCCTCGGTGTGAGGGTTTTGAGTACTTACTTGCTCAACCTCTTCGGCTGTGATCGGACGCTCCAGAGATAATCTGTCTGCTTCTGATATGTGCGGGTGTTTGGCGTGCGCTATGAACCGCTCCTGCTGCAATTGCGATTGGGGGGAGGCTGTCAGTGTGCTGGCAAGGGGAGATGTTGCTATTTGCAGCTTCGACTCTTCCCCGTATAAGGTTGTGCCTTCTGGGTCTTTCAGGGCTGTGATAAGGTTTTGCAGTCAGGTTTTTTTGTAGTTTGTTAACCAGGTACCTGTTGGCTTTGTTGCCTCTGGCATAATAGCTTTGTTTTGTTCTGATCAGAGTCTGGGCCGTGTCTTCCACAGTGTGCCTCCAGTTTAGTGCGGGCCAGCCTCAGGAGCTTGGCGGCTTTGGATGACCATTTCTTCTTGTGGAGTGTTTCCGCTGCTGCAACCTCCTTTTCTAGCTGCTCTCTCCCCTCGTTGCACCTTTTCCTGTATGTCGCTGCCTGGGCGATTAGTTCCCCCCTTATCACTGCTTTCATGGCCTCCCATCTCGTCGCCGTAGAGGTGAGGTCTGGCGGGTTCTCTTTGAAATAGTTGTGAATTGCTGTAGTTATGGCGTCACGGACTGCCATGTCGTGTAGCATTGGTTCATAGAGAGCCCACCGGCGTTTCGTCAGGGGTCGGGGTCTAAAACTCTGGCGGTCAGCAGGATTGGAGCGTGGTCGGAGAGGACCCTAGCACCTATTTCAACCTCATCTGTGAATGAAAACAGTTGAGGGTCAGCCAGTATCATGTCGATCCGTGAAGAAGAGAGGTGGACATGTGAGAAGAATGAGAAGTCAGATGTTTCCGGGTGAAGAACCCTCCAAGTGTCTATGACCCCAAAAGTCTTAAATAGATGGCAAAGGCTCACTGCGATTCTAAAGTCTCTAGGCGAAGGGGAATTGGATTTGTCTGCCACGGGGTTCGGGACTCCATTAAAATCGCCACCTATGACCACCTGGCCCTCGAGGAAAGGGAGTAATGTTCTTTCTAATTCTGCATAGAAGTCTCCCTGTTCATCGTTTGGGGTGTAGACGGCGATTAGTATGTGCAGCTGGTCAAGGAGAGTTTAATATTAGATATAATTCTCCTTTAGCCCCTGGTTCCACAGTTTTGTGATTCAATGGCGAACTTAGGGCTAAACCAGTTGGTTTTAGAGCCCACCCACACATATGGGGGTATTCTTGATCTTATTTTCACATCTGAAAGTAACATGTGCTTGGATTCTCCAAGCCCAGTGATCTCGTTTTATCAATTTCTTATATCCTTTCAGATTTTGAAAGCCCTATGTTCTTCCAACATTCGCCCTCCGGCCACGACTCAGCATGTTTGGCGCAGGGCAGACCAAAGGGCAATGTCATTCAGCTCCACTACTTGACCTGCCTTTTCTAACCCAGACTCTTCTGCAGGTGGCAGATACAGCTGCATCCCTTAAATTTCCCACGGAAACGCCCCTCTGCATCTTGGTCCAAATAACTATTTTCAGTTGTTAAATCTTTTACTTCTACCACTGCAATCGCACCAAAGATTACGCCGTCTCAAGTCTTATGCTACTCGTTGGCTAATTGTTTTATTTCTAAGGTTAAAGGCATCCGGGGCCAAATTTGCACTAACTGCTCAGAGTGCACAGGTACTGATACTAGCATAGTTGCTCCCCTGCCACTGCACACTTGGTCTGACTTTCCTGTGTTCTCCTTGGAGGATGTGGGGGATGCGATTACTAAATTGAAATTGCCAGCTCCATCAGACCCTATACCAGTTGTGGTTCTGCAGGAAATTCTTCCTGAGGTAATCGCCCATGTAAAATCTGCAGTCAACTATTCTTTTCAGCAGGGCTCTATTCCCTCAGAGCTGAAACAAGCCATTGTTCTTCCACTTCTAAAGAAAGCTTCTCCAAGTCCTGCTGTTCTGGCTAACTATCGTCCCATGTCTCTCCTTCCTTTTCTTCATGAAACTGCTAGAATCCTTGGGGTCGCCTCTTTTATCTTCCTTTCTTGAAAAATCTAATGTTTAGTGAGAAATAAATGCTGTCAGATCTGCATCTGCATACACATGCAAACTCATTGCAGCCTGTAGACTGTTTCTTACCACCCCTAACAGTGTCACACTAGCTAGAACTCTCATCATGGCTAAAATTGATTATTGTAGTGCTCTTTACCTAGGCACGAGCCAAGAGAACCTGAATAAACTCCAAACAACCCAGAACAATGTCATTCGTGCTGCCCTAAACATTCCCCACAACCACCACATTTCTGATTCTAGAACCAACCTAAAGTGGCTACCTGTCAAGCAGAGAATGTCACTAAAACACTCGCCCTAACGCACAAATGCGTGGCAAATAAGGCCCCTATCTACCTCTGCAGTCGGCTATCGCGCCACTCGACTTCCCAACCACTAAGAACTGCCCAGTCCCACTGTCTATCGGTCCCTAGGTTTTAACTGCAAAAAGCGGGGGGCTCAAGCTTCTCTGTCCTAGCCTCTAAGCTATGGAACTCGCTCCCCACTACAATCAGAGCTGAAGACTCTTTCAACACATTTAAGGCCAAAACCAAATCCTGGCTTTTCGACCAGCTTTAAAAACATGCTCAGCGCCGTTGTCTTACATACCCTGACACGCTGACCACCGTTATTATCGTTTGACTGTACACCCTATGGTTATAGCCACTGTTAAGCCTTAGCGGCACTGAAACCACTGTAATATATGTAGATAGAAACCCTGTTAATATTTCTGTTAATGTAATTTTGTTGTCTGTATATATGCATTTCTGTAACTTTGTACAAGTTGTGCCCTGATGCCCCCGGGCCTGATGGTTTGTGCGTTATAAATAAAACAAATACAAAAAACCCCCCAAAAAAGTTTGACCCATTTCAATCTGTCTTCCATCTGGGGCGGGGTACTGAGAGTGTCCGGGTGTCAGTGATGGATGATCTTACTATGCTAGCAGATCAGGATTGAGTGGGTGCTCTGATATTATTAGATCTGTCAGCAGCTTTTGATACGGTTGACCACTCCATTTTCTTGTCTCGCCTAGCTACAGCTGGCCTCTCTGGAACCGTTCTGGCCTGGTTTTCTTAATTTCTGTCAGATTGAGGTCAGTCACTTCTTTCTTTTTTTCGTTCTGGGTCCGATGCTTTATCCTGTGGTGTTCCTCAAGGCTTCACCTTGTCCCCCATGCTTTTTAATACCTACGTTCAGCCTCTAGTTGCTCTCATCAGCTCTTGCGGCTTCAGGTGCTATGCGTATATGGTAGACACTCAGATTTTGGTGCTATTACATCTTAGCCAATCTGAGGTGTTGTCTAGTTTGTGCGAGTGCCTGTTGGCCGTAAAGGGCTGGGTGGATTGCAACTGGCTTAAGCTGAACGGGGACAAGATGGAGGTGATGGTGGTGGGCCGCCCATCAAGGGCTTCTCTTTGGACTCCTTCTCTTTGGCCTCCAGCTCTAGGGTCACTTCCGGCTCCAGTTGTGTCAGTGAAGAACCTCAGTGTCACTTTGTCATCTGCATTATCTATGGCAGCCTAAGTGAGCACTGTATGCAAGATGGGTTTTGTTTCAACTTCTCTGCAAGGTCTTGCACTTCTTACTGAAGGCCTTACGTCCTCTGGTGGTTGCCTCTCTGATCACCAGCCAGATTGATTATTGTAGGGCCTTTTATCTGGCTCAACCTAAAGGCTTAATTCAGCGACTGCAACGGCATGGGTAGGCACTGGATTCCCATATGGTGCACATATCAGTCCAGTGATTCGCACCCTTCGCTGTCTTCCGGTGGCCGTGACGGTTAAGTTTAAGGCCCTCTGCTAAGTTCACTGGGCCTACCATCGTCTCCATCATCTAGGCAAAGAGTTCTTACAAGACAAATTCAGACCTTACATTCCTACTCGGTCTCTGTTTGGAAACAGCCAATTTGGCCTTTATTCCGAGATTTCGGAGAGCCCGGCTAGGGGATCGTGATTTATCGGTTGCAGTGAGAAAACTCTGGAATGAGCTGCCCATTGCACTGCGGAAATTAGAGAATCATCTGCATTTCCGACGTCGTTTTAAAACCTCTCTTTCTTGTAGTTGTGCGATTGCTGAAGGGCGTGAAAGTGCATATACCGCCAGTCCCTAAGCTATGCGTGGCAGAATGTGTCTGAAAATACGATGTCAGGACAAGCGAGGTGAGAATATCAGGAGTGTCGCAGTTGCTCATCATGCGCAGGAAACCGTTCAAAGCAGTAGCAGCAGCCACTATAGCGCGATGGGTATGTGAAGTCATGTCTGTAGAGGGACTAGATGGAGCTCATTTGGTTAGTGGTGCAATAGCGTCCAAAGCCTTAAGTACTGGAGCGAGTCTTCAAGAGGTTTATAAAGCTGCAGACTGGGCTAGCAACTGTACGTTAAGAACCTTTTATTTCAAACCGATAACAAGCGTAGCAGCAGCTTTAGTACATAGCTTTGAACAAGCATAATGCTCACCTCCAGTCTTGATATAGAATCAAGATTACCCCTACTATAGCGCAGGGAGTCTTGATTCCATTTTAAACATGGCGGTGAGCATTATCCCGCCCAGCGACGCAATGCAGTTGAATTGAATGGTATAACGTGTTATTGTGAATTGGTGATTTGCTGCGTCATATGACCCTCCCTAATACTTATCTTCTCTGATAGGGAATGACCAGAAGGTGAGCTGAGAGCGCAAAGACGAGTGCTGCTATGCTTTGTGCAGCAGTTCGGCCGCGAGGACCGTGGGAGGAGCTCTGGATTGGAGGAGCAATGCAATGGCTGCCGGGGGAGGCGTGTTGGTTTTACAGTATTGAGTGCTTCTTGCGTTTGCTCTCAGGATGTCAGTTGGAGGGTATCAAAGAAGAGGAAAGAACCTGGGCAGCAAGTGAGGCATGGAGCCCAGGGACAGCATATGGATATGGGACTACCAGAGACACTGGGCCCATGTAATGTGACATTTTGAGAAGTTTTCTGTTTTATGGTTTAAACCAACAAAATAAAATGTGTTGGTTTAAAGAAAAAAGATTGAAATCTGCTGGGAAGAGTAGGAGGTTAAGCATAATGCTTGCCTACGTGTCCTCAATAGAATCAAGACTCTGCGCTACAGCAGGGGTAATCTTCATTCTTGTGGACTTCAAAGAGGTCTGGAATGGGGGAGCCAAAAAGGCGTTTCAAACAAAGCACGTTTTTGATAGACATGTGGTAGATAGGAAAACAATTATCAAATCGGAAATTAGGCCATTAAAAATCCGTGCTGGTCCGGAAATGGAAATTGTAGTTAGGAAAATAAATTATCAAAATTGGTTGAGGTCCCATGGGGCAACCATGCTCCAACATGACACAGAGTGCATGTTGGAAAAGATTTCTAAAAATAATACGGGGAAAATGTGGCAACTGATCAATTTCCTTAGCGACACCAAATCTGGCTTAGCAAACACCTGCAGTTTGAAATGAGGTATGGGTTTCCCATTAGACCAACCTCTTTTGGGCGCCTGAGAGAGTGGTGGAACTCAGGAAAAATACCTTTGTCAATGAATGATCCTTTCAGATTGAAAAAAGAGATATCATAACTCTTCTAAAGAAAGCAAGTTCCTTCCGAGCGCTGGGCCAGGACGGCCTCACAAATGTGATGTCGGAGGAGGAACCAGAGTTATGGACTGACTTCCTGATACTACTATTTAGACAGGTGATGAAATCAAAGGAAGTGCCACGCTCATGGAATAAGGGAATAACCGTCACAGTTTTCTAGAAGGGCTAAAGGGCTGATCCGAAAAACTACTGCGCAATTGCCCTTTTGGACACTGAGGGCAAGATTTTTGCACCAATAATTTTGCAGGTCTTGAATACATGGGTGGAATCCTCGGGGGTGGAATGACATATTCCAAGTGTGTTTTGTAAAGGGAGTAAGCATTTCCCCAAATGTGTTTTTATTAAACATCATAAAAAACCCTACTACGATAAGAAACTCATAAATCTACCTAGCGTTCATCGATCTGGCCCAAGCCTTTGTAGGCCAAATTGACTGAATGGGGTTGCCCTGGTGACTTATTGGGTGCAATGAGAGTGCTCTATTCTGTCACTTCACTGAGGATTAAATTGGACAGGACTGGATGCCTTTCTAGACCAATGAAAGCGGGTAAAGGCCTAAAGCAAGGTTTCCCTTTGGCTCCAGTACTATTCAACCTATTGATCTCAGACCTAGGCAACTCTGAGAGGGGCTAGATCATTTCCGCTTCGATTGGATGGAAGGGTGTTGTACGCGGATTATCTGGTTCTCTTGGAATGGACACAAATAGTATTACAGCACCAACTCAGCGCCCTGCATGCTTATGTCGAACAAAATGTCTTTATGGTAAACGTGCCCAAATCAAGAGTTTTAATCCTGAGCCCCCCTCAGTACAGCATATACTAACATTTCGGTGGCGTCTGAATCAAGAGGTGCTAGAAAGGATGGAAACCTTTACAAATTTGGGCATGTGAATGCACATTAGCACAGTCGACGTCCCATGAGAAAAAATCCTGAAAGCCAAAGGGAAAAATCTGGTGGCACGGGGGCACGTCTTGATGAGAAAATAGAGTTGCTATTCATTAGTACCAGTGTTGAATTTTTATAAACTACAGGTTATAGCTAATCTAACCTGTGGCGTGGAAGCCTTGCTTTCCCTGCCGGCAAGCATATGGCCGGTGCTGGAATGTTTGTTATGGCAGGGAGTGCCTGTATTGACCAATGGAGTGCCAATTATAGTAATCTGGCATGAATTAGGACTTCTCTCGTTGTATGCACTGGTGCTATGGAAATCTCTATCATTGTATCGAAAATATTAAGTTCAGAATGGTCCTTTTAGGATCAAAATGATTGGGGATACGTTGCTAAAAAAGAACACATTAATGGCAATAAAGAGAACGTTAAAAAAAATCTTTTTGGAATGAGTGGAAGCAAGCCTGTAGGTGTGTGCTTGAGAAAATGGGCACAACGGAGAAAGAGCTACTACTAAATCCAGTCAGAGTTAAAGTTAAAATGTGGAAGTTAGACTGGATCGATACACAGAAAGAAGCAAAATAATACAAACTGTTCCATCCATGTTGTATGGATTGTAGACCTTATAACTCTCTGCTGAAATATTAGCTTACATTTCCAAGTAGTCATTATCATGCCCAACATCTTCGGTTTCAAATGAACCTCTACCCCACGAAATACAGTGGGCCTCACTAGGCTGCCGCCGGTATTTTATTTTTTCCGGCGCCCAGAAATGGGCAATTACCCGGTCATTACGGCCTTGCCAGACCCGGTATTTGCCCATTCCTGGGCACTGGGAAAAATTCATCCCCATTCCCATTGAGCTCCATAGGGCTCAATGGGAATGGGGAAGCCGGATGCACCGGCACCGTTATGAGCAGTGCCGGTGCATCCGACATGCTGTGCTCACGGGTGCTGCTCTGTCCGCCAGGTCCGACCTGGCAAGCAGAAAGGCACCCACGAGCACAACTTGTAGTTTGCCGGTCCGGGAACTATGGTACCGGCAAGCTTGCCGGTACCGTAGTTTCCGGACTGGCAAACTTATAATGTGGCCCATTGTATTTATCAGAAAGACGCATGGCATAAATGACACAATATGCAGATTTTGCACATTTACTAGTAACACAGAAGCACTTTAGCACCTTTTGCTATTTTGCACTGGCTTAACAGAGACGCAACAAATGTCTTGACAGATTTTTCTCAGAAAGCAATAGCACAACACCAGAAGAATTGTGGGACATCCTCTTAATGGGCGAAAGAGTTGCCTTGGTTTTAGCGTTGATTAGATTTTAGACTAATTATTTAAAGAAAGTAACACACTGTAATGATGTGTATGTTTGATTATATGAAGTATGTTTATGATTTTATTTTTGGCCTGCCCAAACTGATGGAAATTATTTCAATTTGACTGTGTGTGTGTGGCTAATGATGGTAAAAGTTTCTAAATTAACCAAACAACTAAATAAAATAAAATAATGTAAACATTTTTTTAGGAGAGCAGTTCCTAGAAGAGTTCTGGGAGAGATCAGTCTTGAAGACTGGTACTGCGACGAGGAACAATAGGCTGGTTCACTTTCTCAAGCAGTGCTGAGGGTCCCTGACCCTTTCTGAGTAGACCCGGCTCCTAGGTGCTGAGACAAAGAAGAATAGCCTGGTTCTCTCTCCCGAGCTTCTCTGAGGGTACCCAACCCCTTTTCTCAGTACCCCCTCTTTGGTCCATTCTCCTGCCATGTAAAGGTACTCAAAGGTCTCGTTCTCACCGTCTTCTCTCTTTGACTTCACTTCCACCCACAGCCTTGGTTTACTCTCGTGCCAAGGCCTCTGAGTGTCACTTGTGCAATTAAGCTTTGTATTCCTCTCTATTATGGTTCAGGGTACACCTCCCCAGCGTCAGTCGCAGACCCCCTTCACTTGGTTAATTTCACAGTTCTGTATATCTGATTTCTCTTCACGCCACAGACTCGGTTTACACCCCTGCCAAGGTCTGTGAACACCTTTTGTAAATGCCAAATTCATATTCCTTCTTATTACTGTTTGGGATATGTTTTCCCAGTATGGTTCCCATACCCCCTTTACTTGGTTAATCTGCCCCTGTGAAGACTCCTTCTGTGCTTCGGTTCGGGTTTCATACCCTTTCTGGGTCTCCCCAACCCTGCGATTAGCTACCCTAGTACCTGCAGGGTCTTGGCCATCACCATTCCATTGTTTGCGGGTCTCCCAGGAGCTTTTGTGGCTTCTCTTGCTCACTGGGAACTTCCCCGGTCTTCCACGTGTCTATTCTTCAGATCGGCAGTGGTTTCCTTGCTTTCCAGCAGCCTCGGTCACTGGCGGATAACTTTCCTCTCCTCCGGTCTGTCTTCTGAGTTGCAGGCCTTCCATTAGTGCTTCTCTCACTCGGACACCGTCTGCTCCTCTGCTCTGCTGACCTGCGCGTACGCTGGCCAATGTCCCAGCTTGTGCCGTGCCGAAAACAAAGATCCATGGTTTTCTTCCCTCTCTGCCTTTGAATGGAAACTGACCAATATGATCATTTGAAAGATTATGGCGTGTGCGTTCATTCTTGTCAGTGATCTTCATCCCTGTTGCATCTTCCTAGTCCCAGTAGTTCTTGCCTCAGATATACTGCAAAAACACTTGTGGGCATTAGGTAGCGTGGAACTGGAGGGTTTTTGAGTGCAGGTGGAACGGTTAAAGGGATACTACGTTCTGTAAGGCAAGACTTCCAGACAACCAGATAATAAAAAACACTCCTCTAGAGAAAAATGCTCAGTTCAGCGCTTTGCAAGGAAAACAAGATTTATTTTGCATACAAAATGAAAAAGGTTATCAGAATGTCCAGTAGAACCAAACTGACACAGAGCTCTCAGTTAGTTCAAAGCAAGTATGAGGTTTTTGAGGAAAGAAATCGTCACTCATGATGCAACCAGTATACAGTGTTATCCCCCCATCCTCGCTGGCAACAGCCTGTATACATACTACCAGTCCCCTACAGTCCCTTGACAGATTGGCAACATCCTAATCTACCCCTACCCTCCAACACGTGGTCCTCCTATTCCGTCACTTTGGTTCCCAGCTAATGGATTGGCGAGTTTACCTGGAATGTTCACCGCCTCATCAGCTTAGTCACATGATGTGCACCTGGTCGTTAGCATGAGGTCAGTGCACAAATCCAAGGTAAAATTGGCCCTTTGGAATATAGTGTACTCCTCTTGATACCAGACACAAAGGTGCCCCACCCCGGCCATGCCGCCCCAGCTCTGAACTAGATATATTGGCATCACCTATTGCTCTTCGTATCACAAATCACAGGATGTTCTGCTCCTCACTTCCCCCCCTTATCAGTTGCCCACCAGCGGTACAACTCCTTCCTCTCGTGAGGACCATATTAATCGGCCCAATTCTGATGGATTTATGTACTCTATTTCCAGCCGCCAGGCAGTTAAAATAGGATGACCTTTGCCCTGGGGTGCTAGTGCCCTAAATCTAAACCGAGCATGTTGGCAGCTCGAGACCTCCAAGTTGGCTCTCATGGATTTGTCCTTCAGGAAGAGCGCAGCCCTATCCTCGCTCTGCCATTCTCATTCCAATCTTGTTTCACAGGCCTACAGCTTGATACAATTATACAATGCCACTATTCTCAGATTCAATCCTGAGGCTTGGCAAAGGGAAAATTATTTCAACTCTTCATTATGCCACACTGCAACACCTCCAATAGGGAATACAAAATGCTAGGCCTCACTTCCAATATGGCGATACTTCAGTATTTCTGCACCCCGGCCCTGTGTCTATATCATTGTTACACATTATATTTCACTACTTCTATACAATATCGCCCATACCCTATACCTGGGCCTACCTAAGCCTCTAAGGGCCTCATCACAAGTCGGTAATCTGGCAAAATTTCCGCAAAGCAGAAATAGCGTTATCGCCGGGTCGTGCGGCGGGATTAGCGCTGCATCACAACCTGGCGTGAACACGAGCCCGACTCCAGTGGTAACGCTATTAGCGCCTGGTGGAAATTGCGCCGAAATAAAGGCTGCCGCCGAAACTTCGGCGCTTATAGCGCTAGCACCCTCGACCCCTGCGCAATTAGCGCCAGCAGAAATTGCGTCACCACCAGAATGTGAAGCATTGCAGTGGACATTTTGAAAAACACAATCCATCAAATATCTCCACCTCCTGCAGGCATTCGGACCTGGAACCAAGGCAGAATGTCTCGGGAGAGGATCAGAGGCAAGATGGCTAAAAAACGACTTGGAAACCCAAAGTTTAGTGAGGGGGAGCTGGTGGTCCTGACCGATAAGGTTGTTGCTCACACTGATGATCTATATGGCCTTCGCCAAAGGAAAACATCAGCACATCGCAGGACAGCCATCTGGCATGCAATCAGCCAGAAAGTGACAGCTGTGGCCAGCGTCCCCCGTGATGGGGAGGACTGTCGCAAATGCTGGAATGACCTCAGTGTCAGGGTGCATGGGCTGCTGTCACGACAACACCGGGAGTCCCTTGCCACAGGAGGAGGAACTGTTGAGCCACTGGTCCTCACCGGCTGGGAAGAAAAGTGCAGCACAGTGCTAGACATTGAGGGAATAGAGGGAGTCAGAGATGCGGAGGCAGGTGCCAGCAGGCAGGATGTAGTAGGTGAGTCACCCCCCCCGCCCAGCACAAGTGCATGCACAAATGTAAGTGTCTAGCATGAGATGTCCCAGTGGACGGGGACACATGCAAGCAAACCCAGTAGCTGGGCAGGCCAACAGGGTGGTGTGAGGGGGTGGCACAGCAGCCACCCTCACCAGCAGCCACGGGGCAGGGCACCCCTATGCATTGCAGCAGCGGAAAGGGGTGGCAAATGAATTATCCAAATGCCACGCATAACTCACCCCTGCTGGTACACCCTGCGCCAACGGGTCTGTGGTGCGTGAGCAACCACTACACTGTGCAGCAGTCGCACCAGCATGTTGCGGGCCCAGTTCGCTAGCCTCATGTTGAGAGGGGATGTGGGGGCATGAAGTACCACAAGCATGCATGCCAAACATCAGCTGCTCCAGCAAGGCCACCCTGACCCCAAACCCCCAGGCCAAAGACCAACAGGCCATGTGTCACACACTCATTGCTGCTACCACCCCCATGATGCTGGACCCAAATGCAATCTCCCCTGACCAACCATGCCCTTCTGCTGAAATGTGTGGGGACCCACCCTGCGCCTTAGCAAATGTGCATTGCATGCCAACACATGTGGGGGAACCATACCTGACAACATTTCCTATGTTTCCTACAGGCACTCACGCATCGCCAGAGGCATCAGAGGAGGAAGGCCAATCTGGGAGTGGCACATCCAGACCCTCAAGGTACGCCACCACCACCGCCACCCTGCAAAAACACAGTCAGCCCACGCCAAGGCGAATGTCCCGACATGAGACACCGCAGCACAGTAAGGCTAGGCCGACATCCACCCCACAGTCCACCAGAACCACTGCACCCACTCCTGCAGCTGGAGGGTCTGACACATAGGCCACACCTCCAGGCCGGGTGACTGTAGAAACACAGGGGGGCACCAGGCAGGTGTTGCCACATGCAGATGGGCCAGACGCCTGAGCGCTCTCACCGCTGGCTGCGTAGCCCAACACCTGAGCCCCCTCACTGCCGGCAGCGTAGCCCAACAAGTGAGAAACATCATTTCCGGCAGTGTGCTCACACACCTGAGGTGGACGTGAACACCCCATCCTATGACTCCTCTGTCGACAGCCCCGGCACACTGTACAGCCTCCCTCCCATACGGCACACCCCAACTAGCAGCACAGTGCTGCAGATGCTTGATGAGATGGGGCGGAGACAGAGGGAGATGGAGGCGATATGGCGCACGTACTCCGAACACTTGTAGGCTATATGGGACAACATACAAGGGGTCGCCCGCAGGATTGTGCAGGCCATTGCAAAGGACCGGGCGAAGACAACTGCCAGTATGGCCGCCCTGCCACTATACGCCCAGAGGGTCAGGGATATGACTTAAGGTGTCTCTGCACTGGTAGAAGCCAGCCACCAGAGCAACAAGACGACACACCAACAGATGCTGGGCCAGGCTCTATCCCTACCACCTCTACCACTCCCACAGAGGAGTCAAAGCAGGGCACACTGAGGTGTCAGTCACAACGCCTTCAGCGGCCAAGATCACCGGGGGCTGGCAGGGGCAGGAAAGTGCCCACGGTTGTAATGGACCCAGAGATACTAGCTGCCATGCTGGGGAGTTGGTGGGGGGAGCCAAGAGGGGAGATAGTGTGCTGTGGAGTTGGCGGAGGAGGCAGGCGGGAGGATAGTGTGCTGCGGAGTTAATGGGGGTAGGTGGGATATTGTGCTGGGGAGTTGGTGGGGGAAGCGCGAGGTGGATAGTTAGGGCACTTCATTACATGAAATCCGTTACACTTCTTCAATGTGAGGACATTCCTGATTGTGTCATTGTTGTGTTTATTGATAGAGGCGAGTGTCACATAGTCGCGCATGGCTTGTGCCATGTTAAAGTGTCAGAAGAAATTGTGCATCAGTCCCTGGCGGGCCAATCTCCCTTCCCTCACATCACCTCTAGCAATGCCTGCCAGAGGCACTGCATCCTTATCCTCTGTGGGTGGCATGTTCATGTCAGAGGGTAGTGGGACATTCCTCTTCAGACAGATATTGTGCAGCATGGCACACACAAGCACAATTTTACCCACTTTCTCTGGAGCGTACATCAGGGCTCCACCAGTATGGTCGAGGCAGCGGAAACGTGCCTTTAGGAGGCCCAGGGTACACTCGATGCACATACAGGTCCTGCTGTGAGCGTGGTTGTAGGCATTATTCTGCTGTGTTTGTGGATCACGCACAGGGGTCATTAGCCAGGGCAGCTGTGGGTATGCAGAGTCACATGCATGGGGGGAGGCACAGGCATAAATCACGGTCTAAGGTGTGGGTTTACACAATATCAGGGCAATGGACAACGTGTGCATCCAAATGGGCCTTCTTTTCATGTGTTGCTTCTATGTCTGTGAATGCTCTGTCACTGGTGTTATGCATTGTTTCTGCTTCACATGCACCCTGTTCCCTTGCAGCATATGTTACATGAGGTGTATATCGGTGACATGTGCACCTGTCATGTGGCAATGTATTTCCAATGTGCATGTGGCATGCTGTGTTTCACATGGGCCCATCCTGAGCATCTGCGTCCGCTGGTTCGCCATTGTGGGCTGGCCGCACAAGCGTGCATGGCTGCGGTAGTGGCAGGGTTGTTCTTGTGTGGGGTGATGTGGCCATTTGTCAACATTGCTTTAGTAAGTTCAGGTTGCATTGGTGTGCAGTAAAAAAATGCAGCAAAAAAGTCATCTGTAAAAACAATCGCAGCAATAATGACCTTGTAAAGGTGTACCCATTATACCATTTAAGGGGAACAGGGGTTGCGGGGGTGTCCCACGCTCCTCTTAAATTGTATAATGGGTTAGCGGGTTGCGGCGGTGTCCCCTGCATCCATTACATGGATTGCGGTGGCAAAACCACAGCCTTTTTGCCAAGATTTTGTTGTGTAAACTGCCATTTTTGCTGCAATTTTAACACATGGAATCAGTGTATTGTGGTACCTATAGTCATATTGGTGTTTATAGTTGCTATTGTATGTGTACATCAGCTCCTCCCTGGAGGTAAGTCCGACATGTGCATGCTCCCTGGCCTGTACTGTGGTGGTGGGGGAGATAGTCAAGTACAGAATTCACATTTGCTTGTCATGCCATCCTTTTTTTGTAGTTATTTGCATCCCCCCCTATTTTGGCATGTGCTTCACAGCACATGTGTGCTGGCTTTTCTACTCAACCACTATCCAGGTCCGTTGTCTTCTGTGCCTCTCCATGTATCCTGCCGATGTGCTGTTCCGTAGGACCATGGAATCGTGGGTGGAACCAGGGTAGTGGGCACAGCAGTGGGTGATGTACAGGTTGGGGTCGCAGGTCACCTGCACATTCAAAGAGTGGTAGTGCTTACAGTTACAGTACCCTGCTTCGTGGGCCTGGGGGGCCACCAGTGCATCATGGGTACAGTCCAGGGCACCAATCACATTTGGCCTTTGTGCAACAGCATAGAACTGCGCCTTCATGGTATTGACATGGGCTGGGGTGGTAAGCAGTGAGATGTGCCGTTGCACTTGCCGCAGGAGGGCTTCAAGCACCTGCCCTAACACTGCGCAGAATGTGGGTTGTGCCATGTCATGCATCGTGGTCACTGAGTGCTGGAAGGTGCCAGTTCTGAGGAATTGTAGGACATACACTAGCTTCAGCAGTTGTGGCACAGCTGTCCGGATGTTCATCCTGCTCTCTATGTCGCTCTTTGTTGTGGTGAGCAGCTCTGTTATGGTTCCCTGTTGAGGCGGTACAGGGTGACCAACTGGCGGTCTGTGAGGGCACAGGGTAGAGTCCTAACTCTGGAGATCAGTGCACCCCTTGATTGGGCTCTGCTCCTCCTCTTACTCCCGCCACCAACCCTCCCCTGTACTCCACGTGCTCTGGCATGGTTGCCCTACCTCTATACTTCCAGTCGCAGCATGAGCAGCTGCCTGTCCCAGCTCACAGTGGCTAGTGGCAGCATGGTGTCGGAAACAATGTTTGGGCTCGGGGTGTGCCTTATGTAGCACTTTGGGGTGGATTGGGATCACCTATGGCTCCATATCAGGCACCTGTGTGCATTTACCTCCCGTTGGAAGCTGTAGGTTACTGTGTTGTGTTTTCGGCGGTATTAGCACCGGTTTTCTGCGCTCATACCACCAAACATGGACTTGTGATGAGGCTGTGTTTGCGCTTCGTGTGGCCGGCTGTAATAGTCGGCTGATTTTACAGTCGGTGGTATTTGAATCGACTCATGATCCGGCACAGCGGTATTGGCGACGCTAATTCTGTTACTGCGACTTTTAAGGGTTACCGCCATACTTGTGATGAGGCCCAATAACTACTTTAGGAATACATTTGTTGCTTCCAACTGCACTCCCCAACCCTCTGTAGTAGTGCACCTTTACTTTCTCGTCCGCAAATAGATTTTTCTTAGCCTGAATCATTTGCCCATGTATGGGAGCTGTATGTGCATCCCAACAGTTCTCCCAAAATGGTCACTAGTCTCAACAGGGTCGTCCCTCCCCATGAGATCCTCCTACTGAGTACCACCCCCAGCAGGACTATCTGGTAGCGGCCTCACCTCCCTGGCCTGTGGCAAGGGTCTTTCCCCATCTAAACCAGTGACGACACCTCAGGATTTGTCACATACTCTTTCCCTTATGTTTTCAGTTACTTCCTTTCCAAAACGGAAGCGGGAGAGGAAGTGTTTGTTCCCCTGTACCTTGCCCTTGCAGTGTTCCACGCTAAAACAATATGGTTGCAAGTCAAGGAAACATTGCATAATCCAGGGATTGGCATCTTTCCTGAGGCTGAGCCATACTTATGGGGAATGGTCAGTGACTAATGTTCATTGTCTCCCTGCAAGGAAGTATTGGAGATGTCCTACTGCCCTTTTGATTGCTATGGACTCTAGCTCTATGGTATGTGATGAATCCTGCTGAGTCATCACTGGTAGTCTCCTGCCACACGGGCAGGGAAAGGCAGCTGCTACCAGATCCTGACCCTGAGGGTGGTATCAGGAGGGAGGATTATGTGGGAGGGGACCCCCATAGGTGGGTTATCAATAAGGGGGAAGTTGGAGCAAGTGATACCTGGAGTCAACAAGGTATAGACAGTCAAGATGTGCAACTGTGCAACTGTGTTATACTTTAAAGGAAAGTGAACATTGTAGAAAAGACCTGGTGACAGATCAGCATCAGGCAAAGAGCCTTTTTTGGAAGCAATATCGGGCAGGAGAGTACACCAGCGGATCTACGAGAACCAGAAGAGGAAAATTCCTGGCAGGGGCGTATACCAGGAGTCCATAAGGTAGAGAAAAGTGTTCTATGGAAAAGACACTTGTTTTGCCATCCTGAGAAAAGTGTTATATGGAAGAGACATTTGCTTTGCCTCAGGTTTTGCTTTGCCGACCTGAGGAAAGTATTTTGTGAAAGAGACATTTTAATTGACTTTACCAGGACATTGTTGGAACTAACTGCTTTCAACAGTTTTCCTGAAATAGTTCAGGGGAAGGGAATCAACCCCTGGAAACAAGGATTGCTTTGTTGTAAGCACGCATTTGGAGCTGTGCACATTTTTGTTGAGTTGGAAAGAGACATTTATCTTACACCTTTTGATTGTGTATGTTATTGTGAGGGTCGGATATATTTTGGATACAAGTTCAGCTTGCTTTAGTTTTAGTTTCATAGGCAGGAGCTCTCTCATTAGGATAGGGACAGATAGGCCTCTACCCAAACCCCTTTTTATTTTAATAAATATTATGAATGTTGAAAACATTACAACTTTGTGTCTGCCTCTCATTTCTGACCCCTCATAGATCTCTCTCTCTAGGAAATAGTTTTCTGCCGATAAGCAGCCCTGGATTTTCCATCCCATCATAGACCAGGGACAACACTGCTCCTAAAACTACCCTGGAGGCGTCCGTTTGTAGGACAGACTTTGTTAAAATTAGCTACCTTCAGTACAGGCTCACTACACAGGACTGTTTTCCGAGAATCAAAGCAAGCCTGATCTTTTCCCCATTAGATTTTTTTGTGGCTCTGCATTTCTCAACTTGTCAGTTAAACAAGAAGTCATAGAGGAGACATTCAGTAAGAACCTTCTATAATATCCTACGAGACTTAAAAAGGACCTTCGTTCTCTCTTGATTTTAGGTGAAGGGTCTCCTTGACTGCCTTCACTTTTTCTAGCTGTGGCTGGACCATGTCGTTGCCCACAAAGAAGCCTAGGTATTTAACTGCTGACTGGGCAAGATGGAACTACTTTGGGCTGGAGGTTAGACCGGCACTACGCAGAGCTCTAACTATCTGATATAGATGTGACATTTCATGCCACGTCTTGCTGTGTATGACGATGGCGTCTAAATAGGCCCCTCAGAAATTCAAGAAAGTCTGTAAAATCTGGTCCATCAACCTTTGAAAGGTTGCTGGCGCTCTGTGAAGCCCAAAGGGAAGAACCTTAAAGTGAAATAGTCCTCTTGGGGTGGGAAAGGCAATGTTTTCCTTATCATTAGGGTTCAGAGGGACCTGCCAATAGCCCCTAGTCAAATCAATCGTCAAGATATACTTGGTGCTGTCCAATCGATCTATGAGGTCGTCAATTCTTGGCATCGGATAATTATAGAACTGGGACAGTGCATTCAACTTGTGAAGGTCGATACAAAACTGCCACGATTGATCTGGTTTTGCTGCATGGTCTTTGAGAAGGTTCTAGGATATACTCAGCCAGCATCTTCTCCACCTCCTGAATGATTATTTCCCTTTGAGCTTCCATGATCTGGTTAGGTCTTAAATGGATGTCTTTCCCTAGGGGGAGGGTGGGTGTGAATATGATGATACACACCTTTTACCCTCCCTGGCTTGTGTCAAAACACATCGGGAAATTGGACCAGGAGATCCTGAATATCCTGCTCGATAGGGAGGTCACTAGGGACTAGATTTAAACTATCCCCTTCCTCGATTAAAAAACTAGCCATTACCACAGATCTTGAATCCACTGGGTCTTGTTTCCACTCCTTAAGGATGTTGATGTGGTATACTTGAACATTTAATCGTCGGTCTGGTTGGAAGACCCGGTAGTTACATGGTCCGGTCTGCTCTAGGATTTCATAGGGACTGTGCCAACGGGGCAACATTTTGGTTTCTGACATGGGGAGTAGAACAAATACTTTTTGTCCTACTGAGAAAGAATGAGGGGATGCCTTTTTTTTCAAAATAACCCTTCTGTTTTCCTTGGGCCTTGGCTAGATTGTATTTTTTTCACTTACTACAAACGGAGTGGGGGAACTCTGTCTTCGTTCTCTGCATGCATCAGTGCGACACTGTAACACTATTATGTTGCATCAAGTTGCGGAGGTCTAAGAGCAACTATATAAAAAGTTCCCAGAGCTACATTATTTTGGCTAGATTGTAATCTACTAAAAATCTTACCAGTGCCATTGCTCTTTGATTAGTTGTGCAGTTTGAGACAATGGTAAAATAGCTTCCTCTCTCTCTTCCCCATTTCTGTAAGCATTTCTAGTACGGCTCTGGGATCTCTCCCATGTACCATTTCGAAGGGTGAGAATCCCAGATAGCTTTGGGGGGATTTTCATATAGCAAATAAGGTCCAGGGTACCATCAGGTTCCAATTCTTTTTTATCTGCCTCAACCAATTTCTTTAGAATCATTTTAAGGGTTTGGTTAAATTGTTCGACCAGACCTTGTGAGAGTTTTAATTTAAAGGACTTCCTTCACCTCAGCCATGACTTTACTCACAAACGTCGTGCCTTGGTCGGTAAGGATTTCAAGCCAACCCGTGACACGAAAAGGATTAGATGTTTCAATATTTGTTGGGTGGTATCGCATAGCCTTGGGAAATCCTCAGGATAGTTGATGGCATATTCTAAGATGGCCAATATATACCGATTTGCCAGTATGGAAGGCTCCAAGGAACCTACTATACCCATCCTTATTCTCGAAAATGTTACATCTATAATGGGCAAAGCTTGTAAGGGAACTGGTAAAGGCTTTTGGGAATCAGTCTTTTGGCACCAGGGGCATGCTGCGACATAGTTCTTGATGTCGACAAAATACCCAGCCAACAGAATCTGTCAAACACTTGACATTGGGTCTTGTATGTTCAGAAATGTCCAGAGGTGAGATGGGCATGGGTAATCCTCAAGAACCACCCTCTGATGACTATTGTGGACAACTATTTGGGACTGTGCCATCCCCTCACTGGTAACAGCCCCCCTATACAGCAGTCCCTGCTTTGTAAAAATAAATAAAAAAAGGCCCTCTTTTCCTCTTCTAGCATTAACTTGAGGAAGGCCTTAGATAAGATGGGTGTGTTCCTTTGCAGCAAAAGCAAGGTCTGGCATGATTTCAATTTCCTCCTGGGCAACTTGGGGTTAGAGCACCCCAGTACTGGTAGATGGTACTAGAGCTGCCTCCCCAAACCCTTTTGTACCTCTGTCCATTTTATCTTGGTCATAACCTTTCTCTATGTTGGGGAACACTGCTCTGTCCAAGATATCTTGGGTCACCTTGATATGATAAGAGAGCTTCCCATTATCTTGCATTAAAAATGTTACATTTCCCCTATAGTTTGGGTCTACTACTCCTGCTAACACATCCAGCCCATTCCGCCATGCTAACCCATATTTAGATGTTAGTTGGATGTATGTGCCCTCTTGTGGAGTTAAGATTAGGCCAGTTGGAATGATCTGTCTCTCTCCTGGTTCTACTACAAACGTCAAAGCCAACAGACTCTTTCTTGGGTTGCCACAGTTGGAGCGGAGACTTTAGTTGAGAGTTTAGTACATTTTAGGGTCCCTTGATTTGTGTCAATCCGGTCTGATCGCACTCCTGACACGATATGTGAGGGTTTAGGAGTAAGAGTCGGACACAAGGGTGGCATGTTGATTGACAATGGGGGGAGTTGAGGGAATTCTAACTAGCTCTACCTCTAAGATAGGGTTTTCCTGCCTCAACAAAAATTACCTAATTAAACTGTCTGTGTCAGAATGTCAATGTCCCAAAGTACAGTTTGCTGTCCTGTGTCCAAATCCTAATCTATCCCTCACAAGCTAAACTTAACATAATGTAAAAAGGGAAATGTTTCATGTCTGTCTGCCCGCAGCTCAGCTTTCTAGTGCAAAAGAAAAATTCCATAAAGGTATAGGAAGCAACCAAAACGTCCACAAGACTCAAGGGGTGGATTCCATTTCCCTTGAGTCTTTCCAACTTTATCCAAAATGGTTTATGTGTCTTCAATGGTCAAGATAGTTCATTATCTTTATCTGGTAGGCCTGACTCCCAGGCCCTCTGATAAGGAAGGATGGCCTGGACACCTTTTCAAAGCCGTCTTGAGGCTCCCAGACCCTTTGTAAACAGACAAAGAGGTACTGCGACGAAGAAGAAATAACCTGGTTCTCTCGCCCAAGGAGTCCTGAGGGTCCCTGACCCTTTCTGAGCAGACCCGGCTCTCAGGTACTGCAATGAGGAAGAATAGCCTGGCTCTCTCTCCGAAGCTGTTCAGTGGATCCCTGACAGCTTTTCTCAGTACCCCCTCCATGGTCCACTCTCCTGCAAAGTAAGGTACTCAACAATCTTGTTCTCAATGTCTTCTCTCTCTGACTACACTTTGCCCACAACCTTGGTTTACTCTCCTGTCAAGGTCTCTGGGTGTCACTTGTGCACGTAAGCTTTGTATTCCTCTTCATTATTGTTCGGAGTACACCTCCCCATTGTGGGTCCCAGACCCCCCTTCACTTGGCTAATTTCACACGCCACAGCTGCAGTCTACTCCCCTGCCAAGGTCTGTGAGAACCATTTGTAAATGTCAAGTTTGTATGCCTTCTTATTACGATACGGGATATGTTTTCAAAATATGGTTCACAGACCCCCTTCATTTGGTTACTCTGCCCCGGTGAAGACTCCTTCTGTGCTTCGGTTTGGGCCTCATGCCTCGTCTGTGTCTCCCCAACCCTGGGATTAGCCATCCTTGCACCTGTAGGGTCTTGTCTGTCCCCCTACAGTTGTTTGCGTGTCTCCCAGGAGTTACGGTGGCTTCTCTGTCTCACTGGGACCTTCTCAGGTCTTCCACGCGTCTCTTCTGCAGGTCGGCCACACTTTCTTTGCACTCCAGCAGTCTCTGTCACAAGCGGATAACTTTCCCCTCCACCAGTCTGCCTTCTGTGTCGCAGGCCTTCCGTGAGTAGTGGTATCGCTCAGACACCATCTGCTTCTCTGCTCTGCTGACCTATGCGTATCTGACCAATGTCCCGTCATGTGCCGAAACCAAAGATGCCATCGTTCTCTTTTCTCTCTGCCTTTGAATGGCAGCCGACCAATAAGATCATTCGAAAGACTAGAGCGTGTGTGTTCGTTCTTGTCAGTGATATTCATTCCTTCTGGCCTCTTCCTCATCCCAGTAGTTCTTGCCTGAGATATACTGCAAAAAAACCTGAGGGCATTAGACAGTGTGGAATTGGAGGGTTTTTGAGGGAAGATGTGAGGGCTAAAGGGATACTACATTTTCCTGAAATGGTCACTACTCTCAATGGGGTCCTCCCTCCCGATGAGATCCCCCTGCTGAGTACCACCCCAGAGGGACTATCGGATAGTGGGCTCTCTCCCTTCCACATGGAAAGGGGCTTCCCCATCGAAAGCAGTGACGCCACCTCAGGATTCACCACAACATCTTTTGGAGTCCGTTCTTTAGCATATGGTAAAATATCGCTATGTTTTTGTCCCATGGTTCCCCTGTCTCAGCCCTCCACATCTCCTGAATTTGGTTTATATATGTCACGACGCGCAGTAGTGCCTTATCGTGGAGAGCCCGCTGGCAGCTTCAGGACACTGTGCAGCCGCGTCGGCATGCCACTCGACTATCACGGCTGGGGGCCGCCATGTTGCACATGCCATGCATGCGCCGGGGACCAGTACCCGGATTCTGCGCATGTGCAGTGAACGCGGTATGGTTTGTTGCCACTGCAACCAACGCTTCTGTTCCCGGCCTTCATTGGTCATGCGGCCCCATTTAAACCCGGCAGCCATGACGCTCGGTGTGTCGCAACCTTTTCCTGAGGTTAAACACGCTGTTCCTTTTTTCTTTGCTCTTTCTAGTTTGCAGTACCTTGGGTTGCCCCTTTCCTTCTTGCTGGCTAGCCTGCTCCTTGGTCTTCCTTGATCTCCTCCTTCTGCAATCTGGGCTCCTGCTCCCTGTCTTGTCTTGCCCTTGGCGCATTTCTTCCTTCTTCAACCTTACTCAAATGAGTATTAGACCTCCCACCTACAGTGCTTGCACTGCCTGGTACCACGCTCTAGTGGGAAGGCCAATGACCTTGGTGTTGGGGAACCGCTCCCAGTTTCAAGCTGGTATATTATTTTCCAGTCAGGCTCAGGGGGTGGGATGCTACAATGCTCTCCCATCAGGACTGAAGGGGTAACATATTGGATTCCTCCATTGGATTGAACATTCTGGACTCTCCACGTGGTTGCACAGGTATTTGGAAATTACGGGGGGCACAGCTTGATAATATATTGTGCAGGGTCTTCTTCTCCTTTCATAGAATGTGCCATAATCTAATTAATATCCGATGTGTCGGGATAAGCTTCCCTTAAGGGAGTCCATACTTTTGCTTGAAAATCATGTAAATTTGCTCCTTCATGATTATCATCGCTCATTTGTACCACTGGGTAACCCGCTTTCTTCCTAATATCTGCTGGGGCTCCTAATAATGTAGCAAACAAGCTTTTCAAATCCCCAAACAGTAAAATAATGCCTGCTGTCGGTTTTCAAGGGCATATATCTACTTTCCTGCTCCTGCTGTGAGCGAAGGCAGTGCCTTCATCAAATTGTTTCTATCCATGTGTGACCACAGCACACATTGTGCTCGTCAGGGGCCTTTATGTAGCAATGGAAGTTGTGTGCCTAACTATATGGCTGATAACATTCTTGCCCCGCTCTTCCCTTTTACCATTGCCATGCGTCCTGGTCACTCCGCCTTGGACGCCATAAATTCTCTCCTCTTGGTATTACCCGGGGTGGTATCTCTTCCTCCGGCCCCTCATCAATTTCCCATTCCTCTGCCTCTGCTACTCCTGCGTCTGATTGAAACGACTCGTAATCTAAACTATCAGCATGCTGTAGCCCCGCTCGAGGCCTCTCATCATTGCAGCTATCAACCTTTGTTTCAATGTGTACGTTCCTAATCGCTGTACTGCCAATTCAAAATAAAACATCACCTGCTCTCCATTCATCCATACCTATTGGCGCTCTTCGCCCTTCTCACTGTCTCAACTTTACTCACGCAAGCTCTGCCTTCACCCTTCGAAGCGCTGTTTCTTAAGTCCCTCTGTGCCCAGCTCTCTTGTCTCCATAATTAATGGGTCGTGCATTACACGGGCTGTGGGACATTTTCGTAGGTGGTGGGGGCTGTATGGGGCCCATACTCGGGATTAGTATAACCTGCAGCCGCTTGCATTGTTATGCTCACCTGGTATCCATGGGGGCGCCACACGATACTGGAAGGAGGTCTAAGCACTATCCCGGACCCCTCTCTGCTTGGTTATGTACCAGACTTTGGGTAGTACCTATAACAGGAGAATGGAGGGTTAAGATAATGGTTCTGTGATGGGTGGACTCCCACGTCCCTCTGGTCCAAATCCCCTCCCTTGGGGTTATTGCTCACCTTAGGTTTTTGTGCGTTGAACTCTCTGTCCTGCGTCTCTGTGCAGGGGCGCATGGTTGGTGCGGGTGTTCCGTGGACCTAGTTGCTTCACTGGTCCGTGTGCATGTATGTCGAGTCCAGACCGGCTGTTAGTCCAACTCTGCTTACTTTCTTCCAGGTGAGTTCTAATGTCTTTTTCGTCTCTATTCTGTCTCTTTCTTTCCCTCCGTTTTCTCTGTCTCCTTGGCATCTTGCTCCAATACACTGTTCCCTAACAATGTCTCTTTGTTTTCACAGGGATGGTTGCGATCTCGGAGTTGGCGCACCTATGGCGAAGACCACGGTGAGTTATTGATGCGCAGTGAGCTGCGCTGTTTATTGGTGTTAATTGCTAACCTGTGTTCTCTCTTCTTTGTACAGGTTGCAGTGATGTTCCGGAGTGATGAGCGATCGAAGCGCTGCTTGCCCAGGTAAGTGCTTTGTTAATGCTGACCTTGTTCCTTCTCCCATGCAGGTTGCAGCGAAACCCACAGATGGGCGAGGTAAGAGAAGCGCAGGGTGCTGCCAGGACTCGCTGCTTGCCCAGGTAAGAATTGTTACTAATGCTGTCCTTGTTTCTTTACCTTTGCAGGTTGCGGCAAACTTCGGAGATGGGCAAGGTAAGTGAAGCGCAGGATGGATTCAAGACCGGTTACTTCACAGGTAAGTGTTCTTGCTTGCTAATGCTGTTCTTGTTCTTCCAGGTTATTAATGGAAACCGGATCTAGGGCTTCAGGATCAGGCCGCCGGAGAAGCAGATGAGCAGGAGCTGGACACGGTGAGCATTACGCTGCAGGAGTGCAGAATAACGCAAATCGTCTTCTGCTGTTTGGGTGTGGTTTTGATAGCCCAGGTAAAGTAGTTCCAGGCCCAGCCACACCCAAAACACTAGAGCGCATGGACTGGTTCTAAAGAACTGAGCTGTGTAACAGGCCTCCATGTTGGATTAAGGTCCAAAACTGGTATTGCTTTATTCCTGATAATGACTGACTCCATGTATGTTTCTGGTGGAGTTTTAAGGCCCTTGGGGCCAGTGTGAAGGGCTTTAGTCCCACTGCTGCCAGGGGACTGTTATGCCTGAGGGGGTCAGGGGAATGGATTGTGACAGCATTGAGTAACATCTCTGTGGGCGCAGCGGGCTGTGAGGGCTTTAGGGGCACCACAGGGTGTAGGTGCTACACATGGTGCGGGGGGTAACCCAGGTTCCTGGGGTTCACATCTCCAGAATGCCCTGCCAGGTCCTCAACTTTCTCAGTGTATACTTCACTGCTAGGTATGTGTACATATGGCCCAACAAGTCATTGTTAGTCAACCCTTTTTTGGGCCAAGGTTTATACATGCCACCCGCCATGTCAGTGACCCACTCGCAATGGTACTTAACTATCTATTCCCGGTACTGAGGAAGCACGCTATACATTTATTCGAGTGGGGTAATGGTACTCATGGTTAACCACTCGTAGTAACCTTTTGTTCCCTAAACACTAAACCGTGTCACCGGTCTACCACGCCCTCCCACTAGTACCCATGCTCCCAGTTCCCCCTCCCCTTTTCTTCTCACCTCACACACACTTATTATACCACACCTCTCCTCACTCAACTCTGGGGCCACCACTCTATACTATAACATTCCATAAACACCAGAAATCACAATTTATTACAACACAATTATATAGACATGGGTTTAGACCCTTCCTTAGTTTCCCCTTCGAAACAAGGGAATTTACCTCCTTATGCCCCTTATGCCGGTTGAAGGGATCCCAGGCCCGCAATATAATTGGCCTACACAACAAAATCACACTTATTTACCAAATGGTTTAGACCCTTCCTCTGTGCCCTTGCCTCAGAACTTTCCCCTCCTGACACTCCCTTTTCCAAGTGGACAGATCCCAAGTCCATCATATACTGAACTTATACTCTACTTGGAGTGCTGCCTTTCCCAAGCAATGGAGGAGATCCCATCTGCTCTCTCTTCTCTTTTTCTCACACTATACTCCTGTGCTGTCACCTTTCCTCTGAGCGGAGGAAATCCCTCTGGCAACCTCAATAGGAAAATACAATATATATTGCCACATGGTCTTTTACAATCCACACACTCACAATCAACTCACTCCACACACACCATCTCCTAGTTGTTTTCTCCCGCAAAGATGCACTTGACATATGCGTTCTACCGAGCGTCCTTTGATGCGGGGTGCCTGTTATTCTCATAACTGGACGCAGCGCCCCGCTCCAAAGAACAGGCAGGCCTTTTATCAACACGGTGCCTGCAAACCTCTTCAAGTCGTGCATGGTGGACTGGTCACTGCCGACAGGTGCCACAACCCAAGCTGCGTGACTGGGACATCCCTGACATCGCGGAGAGTCTGGCGTGAGGTCGGGGCCATCAAATTTGTAAAGAAAGACGTGAGCCGAAACCTGTGCAATAAAAATTATCCAAAGGCCAAATAACCGCTGCACCACTTTGCATAGAGAGTGTCTGTGAAGATGAGGAAGAGTTTTTAATTTTCAAACATATTTCGGCTTATCAGGGAAATGCTGGGGAAATCGCTTGAGATTACGACGGCAGCGATGCAGCACGTGATTGGAAAAGAAACTGCTTCACACAAATCGAAGAGTGCTGGGGAGTAGTAGGGCCAGGAAGGGCAAAAAGCTATTTGGGGTGTGTGGGGACCAAGAAAAGAGGAGGGGGACACATGGTGAGTGCCTGTAGGGATGGGGAAGACATTTCATTTTTCAACCATTATTTCCATCATTGCAAGAAACTGAAATTATTCTGGTAAATTATTGTGGGACTATGGAATGGCAATAAAAATAATGTACACCTGCAGATATCACATCTACTAGGCAGGCAGCAATGCACAGTGGCCACGGTCCAAGACCATGGCTAGTGGGCCCTGAAGAAACTATAGTATAACATAACGCTTTATTTAGATTTAATGCAACAAAGCCTTTGAAATTGAGCAGATGTGGGGAGGGATGATCATCTTAACTCTACGTCCCCCTGTTGCAAAGTCCATGAGCACATACATATTATAACAGAAGGGATTTATAATGATATGCAAAATGACACCATGGGGGGCATCTATCGAGGGGGCGCCAAGTTAAGATGCTCATCACTTCCCACATCACCTGAATTTCAAGGGTTTTGTTACATAAATCTGATCACCTTAACTCTGATCACCTTAACTCTCTCTTAACTAAATTTTCACTGAGTATGTATATATTTATTTCATTTTAATTATTTATTGGTTATTTATAAATGGTGTTTCAATGCACCACAAGACAAAAAGACAAAAAGACAAAAAAAGGGGGAGCAGGGGAGAAACATGACAATAACTGTCCTACTAGGCCTTGTGACATTTGGATCGTGAAAGTGCAGTAACAAAAAGGTGCAAGGGAGAGGTGGAGAGGGGAGTGCCAGTCTGAAAAGTGCAGAGTAAGAGGAGAGAGTGCAAGTGAAGGGGGTTGGAAGAGGGAGGAGGGCAACATGGGCTAGGTGAGTGCTAAGGGGAAGCCAGGGGGGCAAGGGCCATGGAACTGCATGGGGTGCAGGTGGTGAGGGTCCACATGCTAAGTGCGGGGGTGGACTGGAAAGGGGGGGGACCTAGTGCCCTGTAGAACTCAGAGGGAACCAGGCAGCCAATCACTGCGGCAGATGGGGGTATTAGCAGGGGTGGGGGAGTGGAAGGAAGAAGAGAAAAGAAGGTTCTTGAGGAGCGTCCGGAACTTAAGGAGTTTCAGCTCAAGCCTGAGATGGGCAGGTAGACCATTCCAGACGGAGGCTACATCCAACTCTCTGCTTAGTGAAGCGCCTAACATGAAGAGATTTGGAGCTAGAAGACCAAAGGACTCTAGCAGGGAGGTATTTAGGGAGAGAGAGTTGGATGTAGTGAGGTCCCAGGTCCCAGAAAGCCTTTGTGGATGGTGCAGCGGTTCTTGAATTTGATCCTAGCAGCAACCGAGAGCCAGTGGAGAGATTTTACGGCTGTATAGATGTGGTCCCTGGGCATGATGCCAAGGATACGTCTCGCTGTCCTATTCTGGTTTAGTTGAAGGGGCGAAGGGAGGATAAAGGAAAATTGAGGAAGAGGCTGTTTTAGAAGTCAAGCCTAAAGAGGCCCAGAGCTCTGGAGACATTGAGTTTCTGGGGGAAGGGGAGGAAAGGAAGAATGCCTCTGAGGAGGTGCAGCTGATAGTGGGCCTTCTTGGCAAGGTCTGCAATGTGAGGAGAGAAGGAGAAAGAAGTCAAAGATGACACCAAGGTTGTGTACCTCATAAGAGGGTGAGGGGGGCCACGGAGGGTGGCCAGAGGGTAGGAGCGAAGGAGGGATCAGGGTCCCAAAGAGAAGGATCTCAGTCTTACTAGAATTAAGGCAAGATCATCGACAGCACACCATGTCTGAATAGCAGTCAGACAGTCAGGGATGAGAGAGTAGGAAGAGGAGGCAGTGGAGGGAAGATTGAAGGAGAAGAGCTGCATGTCGTCTGCATAACAGTGGAAGTGAGGAGACAAGGAGGAGATTAGATGGGCCAGAGGGGCAAGGTAGATGTTGAAGAGCCACGGCAAGAGGATAGAGCCTTGAGGGACTCCCCATGTGGGGAGTGTGATAGGGGAGAAACAAGGAGAATATATATATATATATATATATATAAATATATATATATATATATATATACCAACCATACTAAACATTGTCACATTTGGCCTCATTACGAGTCCGGCGGTAACCCTGCCTGAGCTACTGACGGGTTGCTGCTGGACTCGTATTTTACCAGCACCTGGCTTCCCGGTGCCACCGGGAGATTCCAAGTCCGGCAGCCAGGGATGTCAGGCGCCGGTAAAATGTAAGTCCCCATTCCCACTCTATGGGAGTGGGTACACAGAAGCACTAGAACCGTTTCTAACAGTGCCGGTGCTTCCGTGAAGCGTTTGCCTACCCTAGCCGCTGCGCCCTGCAGGGTCAGACCTGTTGGGCGCAACAGCCACAGCAGGCAAACACATAGTTTGACGGTACGGAAACAAGGGTTCCAGTGAGCTTACCGGCACCCTTGTTTCGGGACTGGCAAACTCATAATGAGGACCAATGTCCAGTATTTGTGATTTCCTCATAGGACATATTGACAATGTATCTATCCTGTGACAGCAAAATAGTACTCTCAGAGCTGGATTTGTTATCAACTTCTTTCCGATCTTTCCTCTGACGACAGAGTGACGTGTAAAATACAGTAGAAATCCCTCTGCTAGTTATCAACAAACAATTACTGATTACTAGTATTGTTACTAGGCAAAGTATCAAAAATACACATATTCCAGAAAGGCATGCTGTGTTCATTCTGTTGTTCTTCTTACAGAGGTTAATCAGAAATCGCAACACGTATTTGAATTCCAAATAAGTATATGGCCACTGCGATCTCCGCTCTTAACACACATGGCACAACAAGTGATGATAGTAATTACTGTAATGATAGGGTCCTCAAGTTCAAAGCACACAAAGTTCTGATGAAACGTGTCATTAAAGTGGTAAAATGACATTGTGCTTCTGTTGACGCCACCATTGACAAACGTACTTGTGTCCTGTGATCTCACTAGCCCTCAGCAGAGGCCCTTGAAAGCCTTGCAATGGCCCTTTAGCCATTCTTTATCCTCTAATCTATACCTCATTAGGGTGACAAGATGCCTAATTATACGATGGAAACCTTAAGTGATTTGTTCGGTCCTTCTCCATGAACAGAACACTTTGAGTGACTTAAAAATATGCAACAACCGGTCCAGAAAATGGTTTTTCAGATGACAAGCCCCTTTATGCTGTGGAATCATCGCAAAACAACTCACGGAAAAACATGCTGCTAGGATTAAGCATAACGTGTCTTGGCTTTCAAAGATGTTCATTGTTTTTGAGAATGCTCAACTTTTTTGTTTCGGGGCGCTTTCCTGCTACGGTAGGTCTGGGGAAACGGCGAACTTGTCGAGTCCCATGTAGTGGTGATATCAAACTACGGCAAGCAATTCTTCTGGCCACTTCTAAATACTCCTGGCAAAAGTATTAAGTTTCATGTGAAGAATATGTGTTTTTTGCATTGAAACACTCTTTTTGAGATGCACATCTCGAAATTGTCAGGTTCACTTTTCGAGATGTGGGGAACACTTACAACCCTTAATTCAACTACACGCACGCACACACACACACGTATAAAAATAAGATGAAATCAGTAGAGTAGGAAAAACATTTTGTCAGAGATAATTTAAATTAACTACTGTATTTTCTTAATACAAAGGCAATCCCATTACACAAGCAAACACAAGTCGCACTACACAACAACTTTGCAACAATTGCCTCAAATATTAGGGTGCACACATCCATGCTACAGTTAAATCGAGTGCTGTGAGGTAGTGGTCTGCTGAGTTCAAGTTATATTTGAAGCACAATAGACATGGTTTGTGTTTAATCATAACAACAGAGGACCTATTGCTGCCTCTGCTGCATACCTATGAGGCCTTCCTGAAGTAGGCTGAAGTCACCTCCTCCATTGCTTGCTGTGTGTTGCTTCACTGGTATTCTGGAAAAAGCCTGTTTGCCATTGACTTGTGTGCCATCTCTTCCTGCGTCCTACCGTAGGGTGTGTAATCTTCTGGGCTGGGAGGGTAAGCCGGGACAGGAGCCCTGGCTTGAGGAACACCATCGTGTGTAGTGGCATGAACTGCATTGTAGTGTACAGTGAGCAGCAGTATCAATGATATTTGTGATGTCATCGTTGATGTCCTGGGTGTTAGTCTTAGCAGTGCACGGTGGTGGCACGAGTTATGGTTGCTTAGCTTACCATAACTGGTGAATTTTAGGGGTTTTTCGATTTTACTTTTAACCATAACGTCCTTTTAACAACGTTTTTTACTGAATTTCATAGGTTTTTATTAGTGCAACTTAACCATAACGTCCCTTTAACAAAGTTCTGTCAGTGAATTTCATAGGTTTTTAATTAGTGCAACTTAACCATAACGTCCCCTTACAAAGTTTTTTCATTGAATTTCATAGGTTTTTATTAGTGTAACTTAACCATAACGTCCCTTTAACAATCTTTTTTCAGTGAATTTCATGGGTTTTTACCAGTGCATTTTATTTTCCTACAACTTACTAATATCATACTTACCAAATATAAAAATATTTGTGTCCAATTTACAAGTGTCACCTTAAAACTCTGCCATTTCCCACCTTCTAGAATAATTTCTAACACTCCTATTAACTTTTTGCAACAATTTCAACTAGTTTTGCATCCATAGACGTCTACGAACATCTGACTTCATTGCAGACCTTCCGGACAGTGCCACATGACCATACGCTGGCACACGACATAATGACGTGTCCGAGAACCCGTACACACTTCACGATAAAATCCGTGCTTCGCGGATAGTTTGGAACTGCATTTTCTACTGATCTAGGAACTTTCAACTTAAAAATGTCCCTTGCACAGCTCCAACATCTATTCCTACTCATTATCCATTATCAATCGCGTACACAGTACATACTTTTTGCAAAATTGCTATTTATTTTAAAATGGCATCAGCTATTGCCATCCCTCCTCCGCAAAAGCCACCACCATTGCTCTAATCAAGAAGCATAAGAAACACTGCCCTCTACCTTAGAAATAACACACACGCAACATTTTCCCCTGTTCACCTGCCCCTCCATATTAGTGTTTGGTGCCTCTTCCCTCATTTCCCTCCCCACCTTTCGTTCTTAGCTCTCCTGCCAAAACAAAAATACATCCAAAAACAACGAAAGAAATGTTCCTTTAGGAACCACCGTTCACAGGTAAAAAATAGAACTAAAAAAAAACGTATAGACTCCAACTACTTTACATTTCTCAGTAAAGTACATAGGGCCTCATTACGAGTTTTCGGGTCCGGGTTCCCTTAATGGGGAAATACCGGGCCATTCCAACCTTGGAGGGCCCGGTATTTCCCCATTGTGGGACCCCGGACTATCCCCATTCCCATTTGAGCCCCTGTAGGGCTCAATGGGAATGGGGAGCATGCTAACAACAGGCATGTTAATGACAGGACAGTTGTTAGCATGTGGCCCCCTCACGGGACCCGCAAAGGACGTCTGGTAAAACCAGACGTCGAGAGCGGGTCCTGCGAGGGGACCTCGTAATGGGGCGGTAAGGGGTTAACGGCACCGGCACCTTTACCAGCACCATTAACCCCTTACCGCCCCTCTCGTAATGAGGCCCATGGACTCAATACGATTTTCCAACATTTCCACTTGCATTTTGTGTTATGCTAATGGGAATATTATGGCGTTCATCCCCCGTTCCAGGGACTGGAACGGTGGATACCGGCCCAGCATCCCAAGTTATCAGCCCAAGCGAAGCAAGGGTGGATAACAAGGTCTCCGGACCATTATGCCCCCCATTCCAGCCCCTGTAATGAGGGATGAAGGCCATTAGCACCCTAGGTTCCCAAATTGGTAACCCGGGGTGCCAAAAAAGGATTTTCCAAGATGACCATGGAAAGGGAAGGTGGGGTTCCATACAGGGCACCTCTTCACTTTCCATGGCAGCCTGCAGAAGGCGAAGAGAAAACCCTATGACCATATTACTACAAGCACATTTTTCTTCCCTTTCAAACCTATCCCAATTTCTTTGCCCTTCACCAATGAATTTCTGACCTCAAACCTGACTTCCTACAGGGGGATTTAACCCGTGATTTCTTTCATGCACCAATCCTGAAGTGAATGAACTTTGTTATGGAGGATAGGTAAGGAATTGGGGTTTCCAACTCCATGTATCTATGGAATTAACATGGTATCACTATATATTGGCACTAACTAGATTTTTTGGTCTTGATTTTTTCCCCCTTTCTTTGCATTTCCTTATATATTTTTTATTTGTTATTCTCCATTACCTCAAATCTCCTCCCCCTACACCCCTTCTTGTTTATCTGTGTCTTGCAATTGCAATTGTGATGAATCACTAATTGTATGGTGTTAACATATATACATAACTCCTGGCTATATAAAATGTATTTTCTTTTTTGATTTACATGCTTTCTTTACTATATTTAATACCAAATGACTGTACAATGTGGTATGATGCAATACTTTTTGATCAACTATCTTTGTTCTGTTGTATTAGTCAATACTAGCCCTGATTTGAGAAAGACACTTGTGTGTCGAAACACGTGTTATCACAGAGGGCAACGCAATGAATATTCTTATACTTTCTTTCGCCTTGATATTATTTATGGCGCAGTTTTTTGAAGTGTGGAGCATTTTTCTTTTACTATCCCAATTTCTAACAACTTTACCACAAAGCTGGTCTCAGGTGGACATGGCCACTTTAACCCCATGTGTTGTCCCTTGTGGTCATGGCCAGTAGTCAGATTGTCCGGGTCATGACCCGAATAATCTGGCCAATGCCCATGGCTACCGGCTATACCTCAGTTGCCAAAAAGGTATATCACTATTTTTTGTACCTACATTATGACACTTGTTCAAAAATAAAACACTGGCACATTTGCAAAACCATGCTTTCAAATCCTTGCCAATGATCCTTCCACAAGTTTGCTGGAAATCCACACGTTTTATTTTTTCAAAAGTGTCAAATGTATGCACATACAATAGTCATATAACCTAGCCCCCCACTTGACAAAATCCATATAGAGTTAATAAAAACATTTATATCTAGGTCTAAAATCTTTTTGCAAACTTGTGTAGATTCGTCAAATTGCACCACATTTATGAGCCTTTACAATATGCTGGGACCCCCCACTAATCTTGCCCCCTCCTGACAAAATCCCACCAAACATTGCAAAAACATGTATATCTAGATATATAATGTTTTTGCACACCTTTGTGTAGATTTGTTAAATGGCACCCCATTTATAAGCCTTTAGAATAATTTAGGACCCCCCTATAACTTTGCCCCCCCGTTGACCAAACCTCACCAAACGTTTCTAAAGAATTCAGAGTGGGCCATATACTTGCAAAGTTTGGTGAGGATTCGCCCAGGGGGAGCGAAGTTATAAGCCGCCCAAAAAGTGCTCTTCCTATGGGTTTGGCAACTTAACCATAACTACATGGCCGCTACCGCAGGCCATGTAATATATATATACTAGTTTAAGTACCCGGCTTTGCCCGGGATGTCCATTCTCTGATTTTTTTTGTCATATTCCACCAAATAAATTTGAACAAATATTGTTGTTTGCCACAAAAGAAAAGCATGATACATGTTAATATCACTAATTAATTGAACAGCAAATGTTCATTCATGTCCGATTTAAATTCTCACATGAATATCATATGTGTATGCTTACTCTGATTGTTTGCAGTGTTAGCAGCGTTGGCCATTTTTTCTCTACTAAACACATACTGCAAATAATCAGAGTAAGCATACAAATATGATATTCATGTGAGGATTTAAATCAGAGGTAAATAAAAATGTGGTGTTCGATTAATGTATGAAATTAACATGCATTGAGTTTATTGCAAAACAAATCAATGAAAAGAAAGACACACTAACTCTCCCCTGAAAACATTTGAAAACAACAAAAAAAGCAAAACCTGTTTAGCACAGACAGCGTGATGATGAGCACTTTCTACAAATGACCTGTAGATGCTGTGCGGAACACCACAAAATGTAATGCCGAAAAACCAAAAAATGAATTCTCTCAGGAATGGGATGACCTATCGAGCTAGAAATAGTTGCATTAATTTGTCAATGAAATAAAGAATATTCCATGCAAAATTCATGACGCCAGACCTCACCGTTCATGAGGAGTTAAGTCCCCAAAATCAACGCCATATACAAACCAACAAAAAAACATGACTTTGTTATATATATATATATATATATATATATATATATAGAGATATATATATAGAGATTTGTGAAAGTCTGTTTGGATGTTCGGGTGTTGGCTCCAGCCCCATAACAGTAAGTGGGCTGACATTTTTGCTCAAGGTCGGTATACCAGTCTGTAGTGCACTGGCGATAGTGACATTTGACCAACCCCACCCATTCACCCTGCACATGGCAGGGTCCGGCCCTGAGCTATCAGTGTAGGCGGTCTCGGGAGATTGCCAATTTTGCGATTGTTGGCTCCAGCCCCACAACAGTTGGTGGCTGAAATGTTGGCCCGAGGTCGGCATACCAGTCTGGGATGTACTGGCGACAGTGAAATTTGAGCAAGCCCACCCATTCGCTCTACACAGGGGTGGAGCGGGGTCCGGCCATGTGCTATCAGTATAGATGATTCCAGGAGAATTCTGATTTTGCGATTTGTCAAACATAGGCAGATAAAACACAATATAACAAGCTCAAGGTCATAGCAGACCCCCACGTGCATGTCAGCTAAAGACCTGGGCAACACCGGGGGTATGGCTAGTATATCTATTTATGTAACACTTTTGGTCCACTCTTGCTTTTTTCCTCTTGAATGTAACTAGCACTGAGATGCCTGAGGGCTTGGAGCGCTGCTATAAACCCCTAAAGAAAAAAAAATAATAATAATTGTATTGACCTCAATATGTAATTAGATTGAATCTTTAGAACAGTGGTGTTACAGACTGTTCAGTACGCAGCAAACAAACAATGCACCTACAGATGCTACAGTCATAATAAACAGACTACCCATCAATGTGGCACCGATTTTGAAATTGTGAGGCAATGAGAAAGAAATACTATGGCACAAATATGTCTATTTGTTTATACACCCAGATGTTTTACTAAAGATAAAAAGTCAGATTGGGTGCACTGGATTGATGGACAGGTCTAAAACAACCACAGTGTTGATGGTACACCTACTACCAGGATTCCCCTCTTCATTGGAGTCCTTAAGAGGCTATTCTGGCAAATTCACATCAATGCATGGGATGGCACCACCGTAATAACTTAAGCTATTGCTCATCCCAAACTCACTCCCTGCAATACCAAGGCCTGCTCGGCCTGCCAGTTCCACTACCGTTGTGTGCTATATCACACTACTGCTCGTTTATCCACCTGGGCCTATTTTATTGGAACTCCTTACCACAGAAAATTAAGAAAACTGCCACACTCCAGGCCTTTAAAATGACTTTCAAGAATCTTCTTCTTTCCTGCAAGTCGGCTCGTGTGTGGTAAAGTGTGGTCACCCCTCACCACTGATTCCCCATCTTTCATTTACAAATACAAAGCTGTTAACATTGTATAGTATGTGCAACATCATTCACCTTGTTTCTCAGCCTTGTCATCACTTGTGCAAAGGTGTACATTAATGAATGCTAAGTACTTTGCCTGTTTGTACTGTCTTTATTTAATGCTTTCATCTTCCTCCTTCTCCAGCAAGCTCATTGTTACTGCTGACTTATTGTAGGGCACTTAGAAATGGGAATGCTCTGTTGCTTCCTTTATGTGTCCTTTTGCCCAGTGTTTCTGTTGGAATCACAACAAATGAATAGAAATACAGTGGGTCTTCAATGATGCTCCTTGCCTGGTATAGAGCTTGAACAACAAGGAGCGCCGTCCATGCAATTGTAAAATGTACGACTGCTATAGTGAATCAACGTAATCAACTGCAGCTTATACACATTCAAAACAAGGAGAGGGAAGGGACAAGCGGTGCACTTGACCTGAGATGGAATGCATTGGATGCTTTTAGCCTGGTGCCAGCCAGAAAAGACTCAGCAACTTATGGGAGATTTTGGTATGCCAACCTATTCCAGAACCCGCCAGTAGGATGGTCTTGTGAGGAATTGCCATCTGGCAAGAGTGCAGAAGTCCTGGCTTTTTTATTTTTATTAATAAAATGATGCAGCAAAATCCATCTCTGAAAGTGAAATCTACTGATCTGATTCCCCTTCCATAAGCTTCATGCCGAAAGCATAGTGTGAACCTGTGAGATGCTGCATCAGTATCCTGATCTGCAGCTGTGACGAATCAACCTCCGGAGCACCAGTGGTCCAGGGATGAATATTGGTTTATAAACCATCAACGAGCCTCACACCTCTAGTACATCAGAAGGGATCTGAACAGATTGGAAACACAAGCCAATTATAAACCTCCTTGTCTGATTTTGGTAACATAGACTGAATGGCAGGCCTATCTCTGCAAGGTCGTGGATCATTGATTAGTTGCAACACAGCAAAAATACAATGATTACCCAATGATAAAAGGGACTGTCCAGTCAAGGTTGTATAAAAATATCTACTTTATTATTATCACAGCAGTCAGTTCTAGCACACTACAAAATAGAACCCACTCTCTAAAAGGAATGCAGAGGACAGACAGTTTCAAAGAAGGAAAAGGGATGCACTCTGGATACTGACAGGAGGGTGGCCGGTAAAGTAATTAATCGCAATAATTCAAGGATACTTGGTTTCAACACAAAGGGAGCAATGGGTCGTAAAATGACACTAGGGGCCTTCGGAAAACGACCAAGGGGACAGAAACACAATGTACCCTGTGCTTGTAGAAGTTCTTGGTGCTCGACAGGGATGAGTCGGTATCAGGGCGCTTTACGGCTCCTGTGACAGAGTTCAAGATGGGAGACAGCTCCGGGTATCAGGCACAGGCAGTTTGGCGAGCGAGGCTGGACGGACAGCTGCAGGCTGGACTACATGGCGGATCGGGGTCAGGAATCATTATCTCAGTGCTGGTTGGCGTGTCTGAAGCACTGGTCAAGGTGTCGCGACCGACTTTAGCGACTGCGGCGGGACAACAGTCAGCGGTGAAGTTGGTTGCAGCTTGAGGGGCTCGACTGGCTCGAAAATGTCCTTTAAGGCAGATGCCGGCTGATGCTTGTCAATGCACTCCTCCTAGCTTCTTCACTGGGCTCCTGTCGTCCTTTAAGGCAGACTGCCCAAATCTGATGACAGTGTTGCAGGCAACAGCCTTGTCCTTGGTTTAGTTCCGAGACTCTCTGGCACTTCCCACCTAGGAATCTTGCTTGCAGAGCCTAGCAGGTCATAATGTGTGCTGACTGGGTTCCGATTCTGGAGCTGCTGGAGGGTCCTCTGGATTCAGCATCTCCCTCTGTTCCCTGGGAGATGTATGGGGAGGGATATTGCTTCCCTCTTTGGAAATCCTGGCCTTCCTTCACTGGCGAAAGCTGTAAGGCAGACTGAACCTTCAGCCAGGGTCCAAATGAGTTCTTCTTGTTACTCCTTGCAAAGTTTTCAAATGATCTGCCAAAAGAGAGGCTCAACCCTCTTTTAACGCCAAATGGGCCCCAGTGATTAAGCCTACCTCAATATACCAATCCTGGGTACCCACCAACAATCTCATGTATGTGTGAGGTCATAACCAGAGTGCTTTGCAACAGAAAAGGGGTGAAAACATGCAATACTAAATCCCACCCATCTTAGTGTCTGCTGTGGAGCAAAGGGTCACTCTGGATAATTGAGCTCTATGTGGGTCCTGAGTAAAGCGGCAGGGCTCCCTTGAAGCTGCAGCGGGACCAGACTTTTGGTCTCCGCCAAACCACATACTTGTATCTTCTGAATGGGGTCCTTCTGCAGGGATTACCACTGTAAATACATAGTTATAGTTCCAGACATGACAGGTCACTGCCCTTAATACTGAGAGGCGGGAGCTGGCTTCAGGTTGACACAGTGCATATCAAAGGTTGTCGGGGTTTTCCTGGCTTTTGTTAACCTCTGAGCCAGGGATCATGTGGGCCCGTTTGAAGTATACTCTATTAGTATGTTAATTATGGTAATTGCTGCCCCCATCTGCAGATGGTAAACAAACGAACACGGAGGATCCATGGAGCCTTTGATAGTTAATTAGGCTAGCCATGGCAGGAGGAAGGTTATGGCCCTTCCCCTTCTGAGATGCATCATTTACTCCACCTGTCAGATCCCAACTAGATAGGACAGGGAGGACTGCGCCCCAGTACACAGGTCTATGTGTAATTTGTGCGGTGAGCATAGGAAAATGTGTGCGGATTAGCCACCCACATTTTCCAGAGATTGATCTACCATCATTCAATTTAATTAAAATTTCAAAAAAGCCCAGGCGAGCGCACACCCACTGTGCGGATGGTCGAATTCCTCACAGCAGCGCCTGCTCTCCCAGTGGCACAGAGCAGCTTCAGAGACCGCAGGTGCCCTCTTGACAGCTGCAGTGACAGTCAAGTCTCTGCAGAGCAGGGAAGGCATTTAAGATATGAGCCATTCTTAAGTTAGGATATGATGGTCAGCAGTCTCATAGTGATCCAGCCACATTAAATTAATATCACGTGTCAGCTCTGTGGGCCCAGTTCAGCTGTGGAAAGGTTATGTGTATTCTTTCGAGCCAAGGATCCCCCAGTCACTGGCAGAATTGGAGCCTATGGGGACTGTCTCTCTTTGTTCCTTTGTAAGGGTAGGTAAAACCCATTCTCCAGGAGAAGCCACTCCACAGGAAGCTGGCCTCGGAACAATAATCAAAGGGCACACCCATTCACCAAGGGCTAGACCTCCCACCAGGGTGCTGCATTTCTAAAGGCCATGGATTCTATTGAGAAGTGAAGGAGCAGAGTTATTTTATCAAGGGAGACATCTGTACAGCTGTGGGATGATTCTGCCATCTTATTTCTCTCTGTCACTCTCCCTTTCCTCCCCCCTTCACTTCATGTAGCACAAAGCACTTTGGGTGCGATGTCAGAAGGTCAAAGTCCACTAATTTCAAGAGTAGCGATTGGACCTCTAAAGCAGGATAGCTTTAGTACAATCACCTATAGACGTTTACCTTCAAAAGGGGCCTTCCATCACTTCTTTGAATCATCCCTGGAATCCAACCCTAGAAGAAGATTCTGCTGGACCCTGCTGAAAGAGCAGTCCTTTCTAAAATCCTCCAGTTATGAGGTGAAGGAAGGTGTTTCAAGGCAGAGCCGAGCTCCATCCTATAGCCATCCCTAGGCACCATTGGGGGTGAACTCTGCTGCTGGATCCAGACCTGCATCTCTTCCAGCCACCCCGTTGCCTAGGACATCACTGTGTTGCAGGATCCCTAAAGGTGTGTGCCAGCCTCCCCCGTGTTTGGGAGCCCATGAAAAAGACTAACATTTGTCCTTGAGACCCTGGAGTCGGACTCACAATCCTGAAAGCCTGAACAGCCAAGAACCCTATGGTTTCGATGCTGACCCACCATGCCAGCTGAAGTGCGTCATTGCCTGGGCTCGAACCAAGAAAGTACTGTTGCCTTGCATTGCTCAAATCAGTGTTCGAAGCACCAGCTTCTTCATCGCTGCTCCTGTAAATTGATCAACTCAATCCTGGTGTCCCCAGAACAGCAACCCCCAAGCCCCTTCTTCGAATCAACTCACCTGCGCATCCTAGTACCCGCTCGACCACCGCCAAACCTCGACTGTGTCCGAGCCTAGTCACTACCTTATCCACATAGCTTGAGTGAATGCTTCGAGACCGCAGCTACCTTCCGTTTGACCCCTGACTCGATGCCAGAATGCCGCTGGACCATCGCAAATGATGCATCCTTGAACTGAAGAGAACCTGCGCATGACACTGAGAAGCCTGATTCGACGCCATCAAACTACCAAGACATTTGCAAAGGTATTTCATTTTACTGGTATCTGCCCTCTGGTCCATCTTTGGGCCCTAGAGACTGGATAAGTAATTTTATTCCCCTTTGCAACATCAAGAAATCCTTTTTGAACATTATTGTCTTTTTATTGCCTTTTCTCCCCCTGTTTCATTACCGAGAGTGCTGCATCTTGTCTTCCATTGTATATTCTGTGTCCTTTCTTAAGTATATATTTTTATAGAACTTTGATTGGACATTCCTATATTTTGGAATGTCATACTTCCGTGTTTGGGTAACTACTGAACCGCATTTGCACCCATTTTGAGAGTATAGCCTTCCCTCTGGCCCCCGTTACCACAAAAAGCAAAGGAGGCATATCTCTTAACTGTGCCCGTTTTCCATTTATGATTTTGTTGGCTCGTGGTTTGTAGGATTGGGAGGGCTGAGTGGGCGCTTTAGCGTTTACTCATCCTTGTACTCTGTAGCGAAGGGGTCAATTTGTCACAAGTGTTCAATACCTCTGACAGATCTATCAAGACCAGAGCATTAATCTTGCCACCACCTACCTCGTTCCTGGGTCTTCTAGTATGGCCACCACAAATTGTTCTGTGCCCTGCAATGGGTAGAAGGCAGATTATATGGGCCTAGTTTATATGGGGCATAGTACATTTGTAGAGACGATAAGTAGATGCCCAAGGTGTACAATAATAAGCTTGAGGAAGTTATAGAGACCTGGTACATTTAAAATATGTTTATTTTTGGCTATATCAAGATGGCCGAGCTCCGACTCTAACTTGATATTGATTTGGTCTAGCACCCTTTAAAGAATATGTGATATTTTGCTCTTTCTTTTTGCACATCCCACTGTAATCTTTGTTCATATACTTAATACTTTATCAACCACATTTTGTTATTCCAACAGGGTACATGCTACACATGCTTTGTTTTCATGTTATGTTTTGTTGTCTGTATTCATGAACCATGAGATAAATTCAGTATGTTAAATAAGGTGACATTTTTTATGATTTAATGAAATGTACTTTTCTTAAGGAATGTTTTTCTCGTTGCTATCCCGTAGATTAATGTAGTGGGATGCCTCTTGCCAGCATTTATGATGCATTGATTGAATGAATTTCTGAAATGCTTTAGGCACCTTTAAATGTAGTCCAATAGGAACAACCCCCATTGTTTTATGCTTATCAAGATGGGTGAGCTGAATTCTTTTCAAGAGTGGTGGGTCAATAATATAGTTTTCATTTGTAAAGGACTTCACCACTGGTGAAAGGTAGGTGAAATTATCCAAATGCATTATCGATAGGTTTCTTATTACAACTCATAAAACAGATTCATGCCATGGCATGCTAGCAGATTTGCAAGTAGGAACCCCATAGTGCTATCCCTGGGACTACCCAAGCTAATTGTGTCAAATTATTTTATATTTGTCTGCCACCAGTTGGACAAAGGCGCAATGCCACTGACAATGTATTATTTATATTAGCCACCCAACACTGTACCTCTCTTAGCGTTGCTCCAGTTTTGCTTTGCAGCCCCTCTCTACACCATACCACTTTTCCAACCACCTCTCACCATCAGCATTATTCCATGCTGGTCAGATTGTTCATAGAGTTAAGTGCTCAGTGCTGAGATCTGTGTGTCCACCTATAGGTCACTGGTTCAACTCACAGCAAGTTTGCCTCAGCTTTTTATCACTATGAGGTTTATAAAAAGTATGCCATTTAATTGTGCAAAAGTGACACCTGTTAGTTGCATAGCTACAAAACAGAAAAGGTTGCTGAAGCAAGGACTAAAGAAACAACATTTTAGGCTTGTGTTTAAGTATAAGGCATGTGCCAGGCACTGACATTATATGCCCAGGTACTCACACCACTTTGCAGCTGCTACTATTGATGGGAAGTTAAAATCACTAAGGCAGTACTTAGCAAATGCCTTTCCCGTGCCTACACCAAAGCCAAAACTGTTGACATTACCAATGTTTGTTTCTTTATTCCTTGCTTCAGCAACTTTTTCTCTTTTTTGTTTTTAACAGAAGTGTAATGAAGAACATGCATAATCGAGTGGCTGAAGATAGCCCTGATTAAAAGATTTCCATTACACCGGTAGTGATTTACAGCTCCAATGAAGTCATTAACTCCCAGAAACCTGCTTAGAAAAACACTGGCAGGCAAGGCACTTCAATCACAATGTTGGATGGTAAGGCTTTGTAAAGCAAACTCAAAGAGATCCGAGGAGGATGTTGTGTTTTGGGTGTGGTGGGGGAGGAAGTGGGTGGGAATGTCCATAGGGATCAGCATGGCCAGTTAGTGTGTGGGTAAATAGCCAAACAACACCTACAAGCTTTGTGCACCTCCTGACATGCCATTTCTCCATAGCTGTACCAAATGCAAAAGTGTAATCTTATAAGTGCCAAAAAGTCTTAATTATGAAAGTACAATATTTCAGTGGTTAGAATAAAGACATGTACACGTATACGTGACCACACGAGGGAAGCATCACATTAGAGGGTACTCACGGTGTTTACAGGCCTCGCACACTCTTGTCCGTCTGCGCACAAGGCCATAGATACATAGCATTTCTCCTTGCAAGATTAACTCATAATATCCAATCCTAACTGCATGCAGTCTTCCGTAAAAACGAGGTACTTCGTGATCAGTGGAGCCGAAGCATGGGCCGATGGGCCGGTGGGCCGGTGCCCCGGTGCCCCTGGAACCGGAAGTCCTTCTTCTTCTTCTTCTTCTTAATTCTTCTTCTTCTTCTTCTTATTCTTAATTAACAGATGCGTGGGCGGGCACACGCAGGCGCAACCGGAAGTCAAGCAAAAGAGACGCTCGTTTCCGCAAAGGGCGGGAACAGCGAACACGTGGTGGTGTGTTAAAAGTCAGGCAGTAAAAGAATATTCGCCTCCTCGGAAGGTACAGATATTTAACAATTTAAAAGTGGCTACATTTATTTCTTCTCCCTGCGCATTGTGGCTGATAATTAAGCCGCACTGCCACTTTCAGAATGGCGGCTGTGTCCTAAAGTCCAGCCTGTCTCTGGCTGACCCTGTATGGACGAAATGCAATAGCAACCTCCTAGCTAGAACGTGTGTGCACGTTTGCTGTATTTTGCAATTTATCGCGACATATTTGTAGGTAGTTCTCAGGGTGGCCAATTTTACAAATCCTCCAATTTGTTTGTCTTTCACTTTTTATAGCCACCTGTAGCTAGTTTACAACCTCTATTTAGGGTTTCAGCCCCTTTGTACTGCCAAAATCGTTACTCTAAAACTGAGCCCCATTAGGTCAAAGTTCCCCTCCAGCATTACCAAATCAATTGGTATGGAAATCCCCACAGAAAACAGCACCACAATTACTTTGATCAGTGTCTATTTTTTAAACAAAAGAAACCTTATCACAATAGTGCCTGTTAGCGGTGTTCCGCTACCGCCACCCATGAGCCCCCCACCCCCGTTGCACAGAGACACAGAGACAGAGATGATACTCGTGTGGGCTCCACGGTGGCTCTGACGCCGCCGGGAACGCCCCGTTTATTTATAGGAGGCACGCGACGGAGTGAACGTCACCCCGTCGCGTTCGTGCCCTTGAAGGGCCAACGCCACACTCCTCCTTTTCCATAACAACAAACTTGAAAAAGGGAGGATCTAACTATCACACATTTCACAGCACACAATACAACCCTCATAGTCCCCATTTATTGACAGCCACCCAGGATCCCCCGATGATGCTTCCACCAACATGGACACGTCCACCAGCCAGCATTCCAGTTCAGTCTGTCACATAGTCAGTGAGACGGGCAGGTTTCCCACGCCCTGTTCTCAGGGGGTACCTCCTGCCGACGTCTCTGGCTGGTGTACCATCGCCTAATCCTCCACGAGCAGGAGAGTCTACTGTGGGTTCTTGACCCCCACCTTCGTCCAGTGCCTCTTCACATTCTCGGTTGTCAGTGCTTTCCGCTCTCGGCTCACCCAGTCTCTTGAAGAAGCTGGCATTCCTGGTCACTGATGATGTCCCGTCAGAGGCGGTCACCATAGATCCCTTTACCGCCACAACATCCAGGGGAGCGGGTTCATACGTGAGGGACAGTTTGCCTTGTGGGTGGCGATTCCTCACTAGCACCTCATCCCCCAGGGCAATAGTTGGGGGTCTTAGACCTCTTTGGATATTTTCCATCTGCGTCCTTGCCCGTCTGTCCTCCTCTACTTGATCGTTATCAATGACAGCCGGCTCTCGATCCCCCACCTCAGGTATGACGTCTCTCGGGCATCGTTGGAATAAAGCCTCTGCAGGTGCCACACCAGTTGATGAATGGGGTGTGGTCCGGTATCCCCGCAGAAATACATACAGTGCCCTTTGTAGACACTTGCCTTTCCCAAGTGCGATCCTGAACACTTTGTTGAGTGTGCGCATCATGCGCTCTGCCTCACCATTCGCCCGAGGCCAGAGCGGGGTGACCTTTCGGTGCTGAATGCCATAGTCCTTCATGAGATCTGCGAAACTCTCGCCTTGGAATGGTGCCCCATTGTCAGAGCACAGAACAGAGGGTAGGCCATGAGTGTCAAAAATCTTCTCCAGTGCAATCACCACGTCATCAAACGCCACCGACTCTATAAATTCGACCTCGGGATATCGAAACCATTCGTCCACCACCACCAGGAAGTGAGTGCCCCTCGTTGTGGACCCAGAGTCCGCATGCACCACTTCCCATGGTCTTGTCCCTCTTGGCATTGTTTCGATGGAGGGTTCGCGCTGGGCCGGTGATGCGGCCTGGCACCACACGCACAATGCCACAAATTCCTCCACTCTCCGCTCTAGCTCCGAGAACCACACCTTTTGGCAGAGACGAGCCTTTGTTATGGGGGCTCCTTGATGACCCTGGTGCGCCAGGGCGATTACTTGTGGAATTTTGGTCTGGGGCAACACAATCCTTTCTCCTCTCAGTAGGAGCCCCGACTCCGAGAATGTCAGTTCTTCACGCACCCGCCATAGTTGCTCCAGAGCGATTCTGGCCTCACTCGTTCTCCGGTCCAAGGCTTCCAACACCGTCTTCCAGGCGCCTTGTTCTATGGCCGCTTTCAGTATGGCGAAGCACTCGTCCTTCTTTGACGCCAGCTCCAGCTCTTCCCCCCTGCATGGAATTAGGGGTCACCGTTTCTACGACCAGGCGAACGTGTTCGTCTGCCTCTTCTGCTGACATGTATGGCTGAGAGCCCCTCTTGGATGTCTCGAGAGGTAGTCCGCAGCGTTGTTGGCCCCGGGACGATATATCAACGATACACCATACTCGAGAAGTGTGAGCATCCATCGCTCTATTCTCACTGGTGGTCTGGAGGAAGAGCCAGCCATGGCAACAGAAGCTTGTGGTCCGTGACCACGGTTACAGGTCGCCCCAGGATGTAAAAGCGAAAATGTCTACAGCCCCATAGAGCCGCCAAAGCCTCCCTCTCGATTTGAGAATATCGTTGCTTGATGTCGGAGAGTGCCTTGCTTGCGTAAGCTATGGGGCGGACCTCCTGGTCACTCCCCACCTGAGTGAGCACCGCCCCCAGGCCATAGGGGCTAGCGTCCACGACGATCTCCATCTGAAGGCTCGGATCGAAAAAATGCCATGGTGTCCTCCGCCGGCAAAGCACTCTTAATATCTTAGAACGCCGCTTGTTCAAGGGGCCCCCACTGCCACACAGTGTCCTTCTTTATCAGTGTTCTCAACGGCTCTGAGCGGGACGCCAAATTCCGGATGAAGCGGCCACAATAAGTGGCTTTGCCCAAGAAGCTTCTCATCTCAGCGACATTCTCTGGCGGCCGAGCCTCTTTTATGTCCCTCACCTTGCGGGGATCAGGCGACACCCCATCCGCCTTGAAAACAAATCCAAAAAAACTCAATGGCGGTTTTGAGAAATTCGCACTTGTCCTTATGCAGGGTGAGCCCAAGCGAGCGAAGGCGCTCGAAGGTCTTTGCCAGGCGTGTCAGGTGTTCTGTTTCTGACTTGGCGTACACCAGAATGTCATCGCTGATGTTAAGGACTCCATCAAGATCCGCCAATGCCCCCCTAATAATGTTCTGGAACACCTCCGCCGCAGAAGATACCCCAAAACTCAGTCTCTTATATCTGTAGAACCCCCGATGAGTGGTGAACGTCGTTATGTACCGGGACTCGGGGTGCAGGACCACCTGATGATACCCTGCTCTTAGGTCCAGTTTGGAGAAGAACTTCGCCCCCTGCAGTTCCGCTATAATGTCATCGATGGTGGGGGTTAGATGCCGCTCCCTCTTTATTGCCTTGTTGAGGAGTCGCATGTCCACGCAGATTCTCACTGCGTCGGGTTGTTTGGGCTTGCGTGCGATGACAATGGGCGAGACCCATGGAGTGGGGCCTTCAACCTTCTCAGTGATGCCCAAACCTACTAGGTTGTCCAGCTCTCGATCCACCAGATCTCTGAGATGAAAAGGTACTCGCCGATGTTTCAGCACCACTGGTTGGATCGACTCATCAATGTGTAGCCGTACAGGCTCACCCACCATCTGTCCAATGCCTTCAAATAGGGAGATGTGTTTGTCCAAAAGCACCTGTATGTCGTCCAGGTACACAGAATAAGCGAATGTCACAATGCCAAGGGCCTCTGCAGCCGCACAGCACAGTAGCGTGTTGTTGCTCACCGGTGTGATGTAAAATCTGGCATGGATGACCGACTCGCCGTACTGAACTTCCGCCACGAACACACCATCCAGGGGAATGGGCTGGTCGCCTCCAAAGGTGAAGATATGTGCCCTCAGTGGAGCCAGCGTTGGCGGGGCGTGCATAGCGTTATAATGCTGTCTCGCCATCACATTTACTGATGCACCGGTGTCCGCTAGCATTGGTATCGAGTCCCCATTGACCAACACGTTACACCCGGGCTGTCTCTTGGAGTGGGTTCTCAGCATGCCCACACTGGATATAAAGAAAACATTTTCTTCATCTTCTTCTTCCTCCTCACCCTCCTGAGGTGCCCCTTCCTCACCCTGGTCCACATTGGCAACGTTGGATGCCCTCTGGGGGTGGAAGAAACCGGCCTGGACAGATCCCCTGGGAATTACCTTCAGAGCTGTCGTCCTGCACATTCTGGCGAAATGGTCTGCACCCCCGCACCGGCCACACTTCACTCCTGTGTCTGGGCACTCCGCTGGGTGCGGGAGATCGTACCCACATTTCAGGCAAGAGGTGTGTCCTGCTTGTGGTCGTGGACCTTGGGTAGTCATGGGGCGCCTCGATCCACGGCCTCTGCTGACTGCGCAGACCTCCTCTACCTTGCCGGGGCACAAACCCGCTTCCATTCGAGTTGCCCGCAGCTCGGACACTTCATGGCACCTTCCAAGTTCTAGGATGCGGGGAAGGGTTATGCCAGGCTCACGCAGTATCTGGCGCCGCAGTTTGCCATAGGCACACCCCTGTATGAGCTGATTACGAATCATGATGTCCGGGTCGTTCCATGCACATGGCGCTGCCAATCTGCGCAGCCGCCCATAGAAAACATCAAGAGTCTCATCGTCCTTTTGTCGTGCAGCCCCCATAAGGAAACGTTCATAATCTGCATTTGCCATTGGCAGAAAATGGTTGTGGAGCGCATCCTTCGCTGCCGCAAACGACCCATCCGCTGGTTGCAGGGACAGAAATATCTCATGTACCGCCGGGCCCGTAGAGTATAGGAGGGTGGCTAGCTTACTGTCATCGCTAGTCTCCATCGTGGCCCTGAAGTACATCTTAAGTCTGTCCATCCACATCTTCGACCTCGGTCCCAGACTTGATGGTGTGCCCGAGATATCAAACTCAGGCATTGGTTGTAAGGAGCCAGGTGGCTTGAGCAGAGGTCTTGGCGGCAGGAGGGGCGGAGGCTGAGGTGCGGGAGCAGCCTGTTGTTGTGCACCAGCCGCAGCCGCAGCAGCATGGCTCATGGTGGCAAGCGCACAGGCACCTCAAAAATATTCGAGTGATAGGGCCGCAACTCACCACCAGGCAAAACCAACGCCTTCTTCAGTAGATAGTCTCTTGATCCTGTCCACAGCCGCCTACAGCTGGCACTGCTCTTCTGACATAGCCAGACACATGCAGATCCACGAATTGTAGACTGGGCAAACAGGCAGAAATGGAGGATCCAAAAATTGAGCAGGGTGATCCCCACAACTTGCATCCAGCAGGCCTCCTTGGGGGTCACACCCATAAACTCGGTGAAAAAACAGTGAAACTGTCATTCTGAGATGACACGTGCTGCTTCTAGTGGCTATCCGCCACTGGATTGTCCAAAAATTGGGCTTGGATGGCTCACGGATGCTTCGTTATGAAACCGTGATCATCCGAGGCCTATTCAACAAAATGGCCGCCGGCCGCGTGTGTCTCTCCCCTCTCCGCGGTCAGATTTCGCCTTATGCGCTCACCTTGGATCATTTGCACATCGAGCGAACTTCGCCGCCTGTCCCAGGGAGTGATCCTGGTCTTCGTCGCCACTGTTAGCGGTGTTCCGCTACTGCCATCCGCGTGCCCTCCATTGCACAGAGACACGGAGACAGAGATGATACTCGTGTGGGCTCCACGTTGGCTCCACGTTGGCTCTGACGTCGCCGGGAATGCCCCGTTTATAGGAGGCACGCGACGGAGTGAACGTCACGCCGTCGCGTGCATGCCCTTGAAGGGCCAACGCCACAGTGCCAGAGGTCTTCAAAAGTATGTTTTCCTGCATACTATCTATAGAATTACTTACCTTCCTGCATAAAGGAAGCCTCAATTCCGTCCTGCGTCTGTTTTTCACAGCACAGTCGCCATTTTGAAACTAGACTTATACTAATAGGCGGTGCCGTGCGTCACATGTTTTTCGCGTGTGATGTCATAATGTTTGTGCAGCCCTTCTACGGAGTCAGGCTCCGTAGTACCTGCCGATTACTAATTAGTTAACAAAGACACCACCAGCAAACCGGTCCCAAATCCCAGTTGGCAGCCTGAATAATGGACCTAATTCAACTATTTACAAAATGCGCAAATCTCCTTTCACATATAATATTCCATTCAAATGTATTTGTTCATATATTTGGTAAATAAACATTGGTATAGCAAGTTCACTCTGGAAGCTTAATGACTCTTGAGACATAGACAAAATAGTAACGAATCGGCATACATAAATTAATTAGCAAGGGAAAAGCTTTGCCAGAATATACTATCAAGCTCAAGGACTTTTTATATGATGCCAAGGGAAGACTCAAGAGTCATTAAGCTTCCAGAGCTATACCAATAATTCATAAACAATACACACAGATCCCATACACACAGATCTCAGAGGCCAGACCAATCCTAAGTGGGATTGGATGGGCAACAGAACCAATTTCGGAAATCATAGATAATGTGATTTGACTGTTTGTTAGTAAACTACCTGCTTACTTAAAAGACACCACAAATGTACTTAACATCCTAAGGGATACAATTTGGAAATTGGATTACCTCTTGGCTAGAACTGAATGACCGGGCACTTTATACCTCAATACATCATGACCTAGCTATTAAGACAATGGAATACACATTTAGGGAACATTCTGCCTCACATTATCAGCATTTAGATATGCTTAAAGAAATGCTGCAAATGACCTTACAACATAACAAATTCATCTTTAATGATGTTTATTATCAACAGATGAAAATGGCTGCATGGGCAGAAAATATGCACCAGCTCCGGCAAATCTATTTATGGGCCTTTTTGGTCTACACAGACCAGGTGTTTCAAGACAATGTTTAATTATGGGCTAGATACATTGACAACATTTTATTAATCTGGAAAGGAAGTCTGAAAAACTTGGAGGAGTTTATAACAAGACTAAATTCTAATGATTTTGGAATATCTTTCACTGGCATTTATAATTCAAATGCGATAAACATTCTGATATTGACAATTTATGCATAAGGTGAGAAGTTACAAACCTGTAAATATAGAAAGGCAGCTGAAGTAAATCCAACTTTGTATGCCACCAGTTGCCATCATCAGTCGGTAATTCAAAATATACCAGTCAGTGAATTTATAAGGGCCCGGCGCAACTCTGAGGATTTGACTATTTTTGAAAACAAATGTAATCTATTACAAGGTCGATTTCAGGAAAGGGGGTATTCTATACAGAGTATCTCCAAAGCACAGAAGAAAGCAAATGGAATCCCTAGGAGTGAAATCCTAAAACAAAAAGGAAAGACGACAGATACAGAGATATTCAAAATTAAGTTTGTAACAAAATTCTGTCAGAATCATTTCAGGATTAAGGATATTCTGAAGAGACATTGACACCAACTTCTGCTGGACAAATTTGGATAAGAGACCTACATTTATCTTCAAAAGGGCAGAGACACAAATAAATTAAGTCCATCTTTATTACCAAGGACCAATATTGAACCTACATTGACATGGCTACAGCCAACAAGGACAGGCTTCTACAAATGTGGAATGTGCACTATGTGCAAGTTTGCACCAAAGAACACACAGACATTTACTGAACCAAGAGGAATAAAAGTGCAGATCATGGACGATACAAATTGTAAATCGAAATGTGTCATCTATGCGTTGATATGTGTATGTGATAAGGTGTATATAGGGTGAAGAAGGGGTCCAGAGATCACCCCTACGCCCTCCCAAATCAAGACGTGCCAATACAGGCTCATAGCCAAGGTTAGAGATATGAGGACACATTTCAATCTCCAGACGACAAGGAGACCAGCTACAGAAAAGCGGAAATAAATCCTCATGAATGGGAGCCGTAGAGCTTAAATGTGTGGTCTCTAAACACGAGGTACAGCCAAACGAGACAATGGGCAGTCATCCAGAGTGGGAAAGAGGAGCCAATCCCAGAAAGCCAGACCCAGACTGCAACAAGTGTTGCAACGTAAGGAGCATATTCTCATAGGCAAAGGTAGTACACACACGTTACAATGCAGACACATAATCGTTCACATCAACTTGAAGAGGTGCACAGCAAGCTGAGAACTCAATCGAGTCCCAGGTCTGGGGGCATCAGCTCTAACCAATCACAGTGTAGAATCCTAGGGGTGGATGGCAAGGGGGCAAGAACCAATGTTAAGCTCACTACTCTGCAACAATGTAATAGATAGTTTCTTGGGGATGGGAAAGGCCAGCCAGCTGACATGCAAGAGCCACTAGAATAACATCATAATGTTGCTGAATTTGTAAGCAATTTAGGACAGAATCATGTTTCTCCAATATGGGTAGCAATGACCTCTTTTCCTGTGTGTGTCGGATAGTATAACTGTGTCAGTGCAGTGTTCACTAATGCTAGTGGCAGCACCAGTTTTCCTGTGTTGTTCTGGCGCCATAGGGCGTCTGTCCGAGATACTGTACATCCCCTTCTGGTCCATAATGTTTTCTCCTCCTTGGTGCAGCTCCCTGCAACTCCATAATCTGTGTTTCTGACAATGCATTGTACCCTTCCTTCAGTACCATGTTCCTTGCACAATTTCAAGTATTTGATGATGTGTCCATTTCTAGTAGTTCTCCAAAATATGTTTCTCATTTTGCTTCTGAGTCTGCTGCTTCGTTGCCCCTTGAGATAGGATCTTCCCCTTGCATGTGCACCTGGCACTTCACTATTGCTATCTGCGCACAGCACTGAATAACGTTAATCAATTGCCTAATAGAAGTGCATGCTGTACTGGTGTCCCATATGCCGTCCTGCATCCTCTCCTCATCCATCGTGAAAGTCCTGAATGTACTGAGTCAGAGTACACTGCCACTTCCTTTCCCTTGCTATGCTCCAATGCTAGTATTACGGCCATTAACTCTGCTGCTTGTGCGGAATAATGTGATGGCAATCATGCACTCGCCACTACCTCACTTGTTCCATCTTCCCTCAATCTCACCACTGCGGTTCCTGAATGCCTTACCCCATCCGTCTGGTCAATTGTCGACGACCCATCAATAAACAGCACATCTCCCCGTTCCAGTGCGTCCTCATGTACCTTGCGCGTATCACTGGATTCCTGTATGTTCTCTGCACTTTCCTGTGCTTAGTCACCTTCTTGTAAAAAGTCTTCTAGGAAAATCGCTAGGTTGACAAGTCGGCACCTCACTATCTTAAGTGATGCGTTTGATAGTAGCACTTCATACCCTGATGCTCTCTGTGTTGTCAGTGTGCTCTTTTTCTTCTGCAGTATCGCAAAAAGGGCATGCTCCACATAAAGAGTGGTGGTGCAAGCCATGGTAATTCCTGGTGATTTCTCTACTGCGAATGCGGCAGCAGCCAAAACCTGTTCACACTGATAGTGTTCTCTCATTACTGAGTCAAGTTTCCCACTGTAGTATGCTGTTGGCATGTGTCCCAAGCTTGTTTTCTGTGTCAGTTCTGCTTTCATCACTAGTCTGTCAGTGTGTGAGAAAAAGAAGAATTCCTTTTTGTAGTCTGGGATCCCTAACATTGGAGCTGTGCATATGGCTTCTTTCAGCTCCTCACATGCCTGAGTAATTTCTGTCATCCAGTTGATTACCTTGCATCCCTTTTGTGCTTCCAGTACAGGACTGTGTATGCACTGTAGTCAAAAAGGTCCCATGTCTTAAAATCGCAGCAAAAATGGCAGTGGATACAAAATATTGTGGCAAAAATGTAGTGGTTTTGCCGCCACAATCATGTAAAGGATGCGGGGGACAGCCCGGCAACCCCCGCTCCCTTTAAATGGTATACATTACCCACAAGCGCCTTAACAGGGCACTGACGCTCGCTCCTCCCAGACTTCACATGACCAATAAGCCTACTCACACTACTAAAAAGCTCATTCCAACTACCGACCTCAAGCCACCACAATCTAAAAAAGCTCCAACACCTTAAATGTGCTCTATTAAATGTTCGCTCACTCAACACCCACGCTTTAGAAGTCAATGATATTATTACCAGCCAAGACTTAGACATGTTAGCCATAACAGAAACATGGTTGCATTCTGCCTCTGGCCCTACTATCAGCCTAGCTGTACCGCCAGGTTACTCAATCTTAAAACAGGACAGATTAGCTAAAATGGGAGGTGGGGTTGCACTAATTTTAAAGACTCCCTAGCCTTAAGACAGACTGCCACCACCGGGGAAGACACCACTGACATCCTCTCAGCCAAACTCACCCTCTCTCCTAAAGATACAGTAAACGTTCATGTCATATATAGACCCCCACGCCCTGTCAATAACTTCACAGGCATAGTCAACCATCTCCTTGGAAAAAACATCAAACAAACTTCCAAAACACTGCTTCTAGGAGACCTAAACCTTGGATACAATGATAAACTTGACAAAGCAGCTACCACTCTCGCCAGAAACCTCACAGATCTAGGATTCACACAAAAAGCTACTGCCCCGACCCATAATAAAGGCTGTATCTTAGACTGGGTGGAAGATCACAACTGTGGCTCCACCCTCAACTACAACACAGCCCTCCCATGGTCTGATCACAACTGCCTTCAATTCTGCATCCCCATATCCTTATACTACAAACCACTTATATCCGCACCAGCCAAGCTAGCCAGAAGTGCTAAAAAACATACAGCAGACAATATACGTCCCTTTCTCAACAACCCCTGCCTAGCACCTCCTTTCTCCTCTGACCCCAACATTCTAGCAGAGATCTTCAAAGACACCCTCACACACCCTCACCCATGCCATCAACACTGCAGCTCCTCTTGAAAACAAAAAAGAAAAAAAATCGTTTCACTCCAACTCATGGTTCACGGAGGACTTATTAAATCTACGCCAATGCAAGCGCCAAGCCCTCAAAACATGGCAGGCCAATCCCTGTGATGCCACCAAAGTAGACTTTCTTTGTATTTCTAAAAAATACAAAAGTGCCATATTTAAGGCGAAGTCAGAAACCTACAATAAACGTATCATGGAAGCCAACTCCCACTCAAAAGAGCTTTTCACCATCTTTAAAGAGCTCACCGCCCCCCAATCTGTACAGACGAGATTGTTAAGGATGAAGCCTGGTGCAATAGCATCCAAACAGCAATGTTAAATAAAATAGACCTTCTTCAAAATAAAATAGCAGAACACTTCAAGGCGTTGCACCCCCAACAGACCCTCTCCGCCAATACCGCTATAGACAAGCACACCTCCAAATTCAATTTTTCTCCAATCACCGAATCAGATGCTCTCCACATCCTCAAACAGCTCAAACCATCTCAATGCAAAGGCGATATATGCCCCCCAATATCATTAAAGAATGTGCGGCACCCCTCACACCGATCATCACAGCATTCATTAATGCCTCATTCAAGACGGGCAAAGTCCCTGACAGCCTTAAAGAGGCGTGGGTGCACCCGCTCTTAAAGAAACCAACCCTGGATCCTGCCCAACCTAACAACTACCAGCCCATTACAACGGTTCTATTTCTTCTAAAAATCTTAGATAAAGCTGCACACATGGAGATACAGTCCTACCTGGAAAACAACTCTGTCTTAGGTAAAAGGCAGTCCGGATTCCGCAAAGGTCATGGCACTGAAACCGCTCTACTAGATCTGAAGAACCAAATTACCCTAATTTTAAATAAAGGCAAGCCGGCCCTTCTGCTCCTCCTAGACCTTTCGGCGGAATTTGATTTAGTTGATCAGACCATCCTCACGAACCATCTCACTCAGGCCGCACATTTCTCCAAACAAGCCACAAACTGGATCACCTCCTTCCTCGAAGGAAGAGTGATGAAAATGTTCTCCAATATAGCTAATGCAGAGCCTACCACCATCAGGTATGGAGTCCCTCAGGGCTCATGTACGGCTCCTACCCTCTATAATCCTTTTACCAAATCTCTCTTTGATAAACTGGACGCACTTGGGATCACATACACCAACTAGGCTGACGATACCCAAGTACTCCTCCCGCTCACAGGACTCTACCATCTGGACGCAGCCACCCTCCAGAATATATGCGCCACCATCCAAGCATGGATGGCCACAAACGGCCTATGTCTTAACGGAGATAAGACCGAAATTCTCATCCTTGGTCAAAAATCCACTCTCACGAATCTCGACCCACTTTACACCAACTTCTGCATAGACAATTGTGTCATCCCAGTTCTACCTTCTGTTAAAACACTAGGAGTCCACATTGACGCCTCACTTTCCATGGACAAACAAGTCAATTCCATTGTTTCTGCCTCCGCCCTGAGCACCAAGCTCATTAATGCCATCAAACCTTTCCTAACCAAAGATAATCACCTTTCTATTGCCAGAGCCACCATTGGAGCCAAACTAGATTATTGTAATGCGCTATTGGTTGGCACCTCCAACTCCAATCTCAATAAACTCCAAACAACACAGAATAATGCTCTAAGAGCAGCTCTCAATATACCAAAAAGGGACCACATCGCGCAAGCCAGAAAGGCAGCACACTGGCTACCTGTCAAAGAGCGCATTACATTCAAAATACTTACCACCGCACACAAATGTATCAACCTGTCTGTACCCTCATACCTGTCTGATACGCTAGCCAGATCTCACTCCACCAGACCAACTAGGCAATGCCACACCAACCAATTTAGGGTCCCACGCATCAAACGAGCTAGAGCAGGTGGAATAAGTTTCCCTTACATTGCCCCTAAGCTATGGAACGCACTACCTAGCACGCTCAGAGCAGAAACCTCTCTCACTGCCTTCCAAAAAAAACTGAAAACCACCTTGTTTAACTAATTCCCCTTCCTTCATGTCGTTTATTCTCTCCTCCTCCTCTCCTCTCCTGTAGCTACTTCTCTTCTCTTGCAACTAAGTAATGACTTCAATGTATATACGACAAGTCATTTTCATATCTGTACTCTTCTCTTGCAACTAAGTAATGACTTCAATGTATGTACAACAAGTCATGTTCATATCCGTAACAAGCGCCACGATGCCCTTTGGGCTGCCTGTGCGCTAAACAAATGTGAATAAATAAATAAATAATGGGGTACACCTTTACCGGGTCAAACCACGGCAAAATGTGATTTTTTTTCACCTGCAACATTTTTGCAGCGATTTTATTACCTTATACTGTCAAAAACCCATGCTCTGCAGTAATAGCACAACCCCAAGAACTGCTGCATTTCTCTCATTGTCGTGAGTTTGTCTGTCTTGCGTATTTTATGAGCCCCCTCTGGTGTGATCTGTCGGCCATTTTGGGAAATCGTCTGTCCAATGTACAGTACTTATTTCTGACATTACTGCAGTTTGGCTTTGTTCACCTAGTATACTTTGTCAGCTAGCACTGTCTTCGTGTGCACTAAGTCATGTCGCCACTGGTGTTTTGTCGTGCTGCAGATCAAAATGTCATCTACGTACTGCAGAACACTGCTATCCATCTGTACATTGCCTAGGTCCACCTGGAGGACCCTGTTGAATATGGAGGGTGACTCGTAGTACCCTTGAGGAAGTCTTGTATGTTTCCATTTCGGTTTTTATACGTAAAGGAAGTCAAGTCATGTAAGTCTGGGTGTAATGGTACTGAAAAAAAGGCATTTTTCAAGTCTATGACCGTGAAGTAGGCATCTTCTACCGGAATGCTGTACAAAATTGTCGCTGGATTTAGAACCAAAGGATACTCTGCTTCTACAATTTTGTTTAGGGGGTGCAAATGCTGGATGAATCGCTACAACCCCCTCTTTTGATTTTATAACTGGGTACACCGCCGTGTTGCATGGGGATTCTGATGGCACTAGAATGCCACGCTCCACTAGTGCTGCAGTCGTTTCATAAATGCCCCAATCTGCTTCTTTTTTTATAGTGGATACTGTTTGACTCTGGGTAAAATTGCTCCTGGTTTCAACTTTATCTTCACTCCCCCTATTCCTTTCAGAAGCCCCACATCATAGGGATTTGTGGTCCATGGGATGTTGGTTACCTTGTCCAGAACCTCCTTGCAGAACAATGGTGGTGCTTCCAGCGCCATTGCCATCCTCGTTGGTACCTCTCTGTAATGTATTTTCAGCCAATACGCCACACTCATTTTTCGAACACCATCTCACTCCCTGACCTCTCATCCCTGAATAGTTATTTGTCTGTCACTGTGGTTAGACTGCACCCTTCTGCCACTGCAATCACTGCTCGCCATGGTCGTTCTGTGTCATCCATCCCATGTACTGCTATCCACTCGTCTCTCACAAACAATGACTCTAGTTCTATTGGAACTATTGTCCCTTCTGCTTCATCCAATGGTATGTCTGGTCTGAACAGATACTCATTTGGGACATGTCATATCTTCCCTGCAATCCCTGGAAGCCATGCAATTTCAATCTTCGTCCCATACTGGAACAGCTCCCCGTCCACTGGCACCCCCCTCTGTACATTCCGTCCACAATAGGCATGAATGATCTCTCTGACATTGAGCATGTGTATTCCTGGTGTGGAGCACACTATCCCTTTGTCTGTGAATGAAATTGGTATGTTTAGTCTGCTCATAACGTCTCATCCCAGTATATTTGCAGGTGTCTGTCGAGAGTAAAGTAAAGGCAGAGATAAATCGTGTTTTGCTATAGCAAGGGAGATATCGTCTGTGAAAGGAATCACTTCTCGATCCCCAGAGCATCCTTGAGTATTCATGACATCGCCTGACAATCTAAATGCTCCCTCTAAAATGCAGGACCTAGTTGCCCCTGTATCTACAAGAAAGGAAAAAGTGTTGTCACCTATTGGCACCCCTAGGCAAGGTTCCTCCGCAGGGTTGGGTGTGATCGACAGGATGGAACACATCAAGTCTGTCTGTGGGCTGTCCTATTCAGGGTATAAGGACATCCCATTCCCTGCAAATGGATTATTCCCTACCATTGTGACCCCACCCAGTTTTCTAATGGGGACTGTTGCCATGGAGTTCATGTTTGACATTGTGCCGTCGTTTTGCTGCATGCTTCCTAGTATCTATGTCAATTGCTGTGTGTTTACTCGAATCTGTCATGCTTGCAAATACTGTGGTACAGGTTATTGCTTCTGTGGTGTAGGCTGGTGTGTGCTCTGTATCTGTGGCGTCTGCTGATGTTGGTGCTTGTCTTGTGTGTAATAGTCGTCCTGGTCCCCCTGATATGCCTGTTGGTACTGTGCTCCCCAATTCTGCTGCGTGCCCCTGCTTCTGCAAGCTCCTGAAATGTGTCCTATCTGCCCGCAAGTGCAACACTGTGGTGGCTCTCTCCTTTGTCCTTGGAAACACCTGCAAAATCCCCGGGGCCCTGCTTGTAAAGGATTCCAGTCTGGCGTCACACACCGGACCAGGACTCTTGCACTTATACTAGGACGGAGCGCTCAATTAGAATACTTTTTCTTTATTTTCTATGAATTTGGATTGAGCTGGCACACAACCCGTCTCACACCCCCTTTTACAAATACCCCGGCTCACAATGGACATGAACCAGGCCGGTAGATGGGAATGCAATATTTATTTATTTTAAAATTCAATGGCGATCACACAATTTTTAATATTGGGCAGCAATCACCAATGGGGTGAAAATTACAGAATAAATGATGGAATACGCTTAGTTTGTCCTTCTGTTATAACATATCCAAAGCATAGATGAACAGGAGCAATTTTACTGTTCGGGTAGATAGCACCGAGTTAAGATTTCCCCCTGCAATGCTCCCTCAAACCCCAATTAATCGAGTGGATAGAAAGGAGCAGCAAGGAGTCAGGGGTACTAGGCAGCAAACATAATTAAAATCCGACCTTCCATCACAAAATAAACTCTTTGCAATTGCATAAAATGAAACTTGGAATTGGTAATAATTAATTTAAACGTGCGATTGAATAAATGAGGTAAATATGATTTATCACAGTATCAGGAATGTAATATCACTAGCAACTACAAGGAAAGGTATCAACAAAGGTCATGCAGTTCAGAAAGCACCTTGAGAGTAAGAACATAGTGCAGCCAAAATCACACGTTCAAAAGTTGCATTTTCCACTTTTTGCAGTTTTAAATGTCAAAATGTTTTTTTTAAACGGGTGAAATATACAGAATCGGAATGCGGTTTTCAGGCCGGGTGATAGATGCACATCACAGGGATAATGTAGAAGTGAAAGAGTTGCTCTAGCTGAATACCTGGATGAGATTTTCAATGTGGAAGGGGATTCGGTTTTGGGAAAATAAACGCAGTTAACAGAGAAAGTCGGTTTGGAAAGAATGGACAAGTTTTACTTAAACTAGATTATCAAGACTAGATAGTTAAAGAAAGCCACGGTACGCTCAAAGGTTAATTTGCAACGTCAGCCTTTTCACCTCGCTTTCAGCTCTATGTGGGAATTACTTAAATTATTCAAAATATGACTAAGGATCTATGCAAGACAGAGATGAATAGAAGAATGGTGCTAACACTTAGTGATCAAGGACAGTATGCACAGCTAATTAATTCAGACAGTTTTAAACAAGTTCCCAGGGTATGGATGGGATTACTTAGAGAGTGGAAGAAAGAAAAAGTATCAAGATAGGGTAGGCTATTTGTGGCTATGGGATGGGGAAATACTCACAAGCAGCACTTGAGTTTGGGATTTGGGACAGCCAACCGGGTTTCTAGACTCAAAGGTTCTGGTCACAGCACAGCGGGCTCTCCTAACAGCAAACAGCTGGGCCTGTCTGGTCACTGGATAGCAGGAGTACAGCTGGCATCCAGGTAGTGGGGCAAAAGCCGGTCTGGTCACAGGATACTCCCAAAAGGGTACCACAGCTTTTCCCCCTAGTTATTGGGATTTGTAGTGGGGTTTCTGGATCAATGGTCCTACCTGGATAGGGTCGGCTATGCTGTGGCCTGGCAGTAGAGTCTGGAATCTTGCAAAGTGAATGTGGAATATCTGGATACGCAGGCGCAGGAAAATTCACAAGAGAGTGCTCTGTGAGCTTCCTGCCTTTATTTATAAGGTGGGTGACATCACAGGATTTATTGTTGGGCAGAACTAAGCTAGCCCTACCCCTAAGAACCGGATAGGTCAGCCTATGTTGGTCGCCTCCTCAAGGAGGGGACCCAGTTCATGGGGTTGTGGTTTATGAGGTACAAAGCCATCCCACAGTCCTATTTGCCAAAAATCAATCTTAACATAAATCACACATTTATACAGTTGTGGCACTTTTGCAAATTACATATTTCATAGAGAAAATGGTATTCCATCTCCCAGGTCTGTATTACATTGTTTCATCCTTCCAATAATTTTTCATGATTTTTAGTGGGAACCACTTCACCCAAAATCCCACAATTTTAGGTATGTGTACATATTATCATAGGGCATATTTTCATTAATTTGTAATGTTCCAGCATATGTACTTTTCCCATGATTCACATTTTCCTGGCTTTTGCGTCCCATACATGCTATGGACAGCCACGATATCTTGTTTTGAAGCCACAACAATTACATTTAAACTGTAAAACTTTTATATTACTGTGTTGCCCGGTTGTAGAAATAACTGTTTTAAAGTTTATTCATTTAAATAGTCTTTGGAGGCAAATGTCAGTTTAGCCCAGGGTTCCCCCTGGGAGTTTGTCGTTGGAGCTCCTTGGTTTGAGTGGATGGCAGGTGTCACTTCCAAAAGTAACATATAGGTGTCCTAGAATCTCTATTGTGTCAAGCTGGAGCCCAGCCACAAAGTCTGATGGGCGTGTTATATTCTTCCTCTTGGTCATTCAAGGTTTCCAGGGGCAGAAAGTAACACGTCAGTGTCCCAGAAATCCATTGTGGCTCCTTTTGGGGGAAGGCCACTCCTGTTGCCAGCACACAAATGTCCTTTGAAGCCAAGCAGGAAACCTGTTTGGCTGGTTCCCCAGTACACCCAATGCATTTATTTATTTATTTTATTTTATCCTGAATCAGAAGCAAGTCTGTTGAAATAAAGCAATGTATTAGATTTTAAGCACGCCCCCTTACATTTCTATGCAAGGACAGGGCCTTATTTACCATTACACTTTTAAAACAGTTATTTTTCTTGTTTGCAAAAGCACATTTTGACACGTGGTGAATTCTGCTGGGATGTCCCTTTCAAATTCGGATTCCAAACATTGTTTGCAGCCCTAGTCAGTTTTTCTTACACAGCAATCTGTTCAAGGCACAGGTCCACTGAAAAAGACATATGTACAAAGAGCTAGGGTTCTTTTGAAGCATTTATTTTTGACATTTTGTAGCATAAAAGTCATACGTTTTTCTATACGGCTGAGAGTAAAGTTTCTAGTGATTTCCCAGATCTTACCTGACACAGCCTCTCATTCAGTGAGAAATGCTTTCTCTTGCTAAAGCACAACTGGAATATGGCTGGGCATAGTTGGGCCTTACTGGATCAGAACTGTATATTGTTTAACAGGTGAAAAAGAGCATCAAGGCGCCATCATTTTAAATGTAAAATATTTTCTTTTTCAAAGAGACATTTTTAGGTAGCAGCAAAGCAGCACTGCTTTACAATTCTCCTCTTTGGTGCACCTAACAAAATGCACTGGCAGCCTTTCTTGGTGTGCTCCCCTGATTCATCTTGCCCAATAGGTGGTTGGCAAGACAGTGCAGCCATCATTTTGTAGCTGCAAAAAAATGTGTTTTTTTTTAATCAAGGCAGGTTGACAAGAATAAACCAAAGACAATAGTAGATACGTGTTGACCCCCAGACATCTCCTTCCCGACGCGTCCCCCCTCCCTCCCTTCCCCTGCCGGGGCCTCCCCCATCTGGGCCGTACGCTCCGTGGCCCATAGTTCATGCGTCCCCTCTCGGGTCTTCCTGGTCTCTCAGGGTCCACCGGGCATTGATGGGTTTGTAGGTCAAAGCGGGAAATCGCTGGTCATATTCTAGTACTGGGCCCCAAATGTTCTGGAATCGGTGGAGGACCCCGGCCTTTGCCACTGTCACCTTCTCTGCTATCAGTATGTCCCATAGTTTCATCCACCACTGGGCCATGAAGGGGCCGTCCGGGGACTTCCAATAGCGGGCCAGCACCGTTTTCCCAGCTAGAAGGCATTGGGTCAGTAGTTTCGCCCTATTCCCGGAGCGTGGGTAGATCGCAGGGGACTGGGACCCCTAGCAGGACGGGCTCCGGTTCCAGCGGGATTGTTGTCCCAGTGATTTGTGCAATGGTTCCCAGACATAGTTTCCAGAATGGCTGGCTTTTCGGGCATGTCCACTACATGTGGAAGAAGGTACCTGGGTGACAGCATCCTCTCCAGCAAGAATGGTCCACCTTGGGGTTCATGTGATGGAGCCTAAGGGGGGATAATATCACCTCAGCATAACCTTATATGCACATTCCTTGTTGGTGACGCAGGTGGATGAGGAGTGTGCTCGGGTCCAGATATCCACCCATGTTTGGTCCTCTATTGGGTGACCCAAATCGGCCTCCCACTGGGCCATGCAACGGGTTCTCTCTACCAAGAAATTGCCCAAAAAGCACTTGTATAAAGTGGAAATCCTGCCTCGAATCAGGGGGGTCCTTGAGCGTTAGTTCAAGGAGGGTGAGAGCGCGTGTTGCTTCTTGTAGGGTTTGTGGGTGCGAGCACCAGTGGCGCAGTTGTATGTAGGTGAATCTGTCATTTTCCTGAAGTTGGAACTTTTCCTTGCACTGTTCAAATGTGTAGGGCACATTTCCCTCGTACAGCTGTTCTAGGGTCTCGAGGCCGCCGTTTTTCCAGTTTTGGAAGTTGCGGGGGTTTGACCCGGGTGAGAAAGCTGGGTTATGGAAAATCGGGGATTGTGGATTCAGGCCCCTCGGGACACCCTTTCGTTTTAGTGCTGCCCAGTCCCAGGAATTCAGGGTGTGTTTGGTTGCCAGAAGGAGACCCCCTCAGCGTGTTCTGAGGGGGGGCGGGATGTGTGGCAGGAATCGTAGAGGCAGGGGCAACTGCGATTGCTCCAGTTCTACCCATCTGGGGCGATATGTGATTGTTTGCCATGCGTGGACGTGTGCCAATTGGGTTGCCACTCTGTAAGCCTGTTGGTCCGGGACCCCCAGCCCTCCCACCCTGCAGCCACCCAATAGCGTCTTGTGAGGGATTCTAGCCTTCTTACCTCTCCAAATGAACTTCAGCATTTTCCTCTGAAGCTCTCGAAGGGCTGGTGCGGGGATTGCCACTGGGAGGGAGGACCAGGCGTAGAGAAACCTCGGGAGAAGGTTCATTTTGCAAGATGTTATGCGTCCCATTAGCGAGATCTCCTGGGTCGTCCAGCGTTTCAGGTCTCCCTCTAGCTCTTTAAACAGCCGGGGAAAGTTCGTTTGGTAAGTCTCTTTTGGGTCCTCCGGAATGTAGTCTCCCAAATAGGGGATAGCCCTTTTTTCCCACGTGATTGGGCACATCTTGATCAATGTTTCCCGTTCCTCCGGGGCGAGGCCAATGCCCAAAGCTGTTGACTTGGCGAAATTGACTGAAAAGCCGGACACCTCACCGTAGTTGGTTATTTCCGCTAGGGTGTGCTCCAAAGAGGAGCGGGCTTCCGAGATCTTGAGCAGGACATCATCGGCATATAAAGCGATTTTGTGTTGCGATGGGCTGACCTGCGGGCCTTTAATCTGGATGTTTCGTCTTATTTTCTGGGCGAAGTGCTCCATGGTGAGTGCAAAAAGCAGAGGCGATACTGGGCAGCCCTGTCCAGTTCCACAGGACACTGGGATTGGGGCTGAGATGGATCTGTTAGTCCTCAGGAATGTTTTTGGTTCTTTGTAGTTGGCCAGAGCCATCGTCTGGAATGCTGTTCCGAAGCCAAAGGCCCTCAGGGTGGGTTTCATGAACGGCCAGTCAACCCTATCAAATGCCTTGGTAGCATCCAGGGCCCTGAGTACTAGCTTCTGGGAGCTTCAGGCGGCAAGGTCCACCAGGTTTAAGGTCCTCTGGATATTGTCTCCTGCTGACCGGTTTACGATGAAACCTGCCTGATCCGGCTGGATTAACTCCGGCAGGATGTGACCCAGGCGATTTGCAAGAATTTTAGAATACAGATTTGCGTCTATATTCAATAGTGTTATCGGCCTGTAGGAGGCCAGATCTCTCGGGTCCTTCCCTGGCTTGGGGAGGAGGATGGTGGTCGATTCCTGCATCGAGGTGGTCACCGACCCTGTTTCCCTGAAGGAGTTGAAGAGTGTCACCAGGGGGGGAACCAGCTGAGGTCTGAATAATTTGTAGTACCTCACCGAGAATCCGTCCGGGCCCGGGACCCGTGTCATGGCCTCCTCTTCCTGGAGTTTTTGCAAAATAGTTTTCCATTTGGCGGGAGAGTTCAGCCCATTGACTTTGAGGGAGAGAAAGTTTTAGGTTTTGGTGATCCAGGGCCAGGTTCTCCTCTGCCATCCGGTTTGAGTGGGTGCGGGTCAGTGGTGCGCGGGTCAACCGCCATCTCTGATGAGAGCTAAGACTGTGTCATCCTGCACTTGGGATTTTAACACGAGCCCCCAACGGGAGGCCGTAACTTTAACCAGCGTGTGGGCCAACATTGTGTGTGCGGTTGCACCCTTGGCCAACAGGGCCAACAAATAAATTCAAGTACTATGTGCTGTGGGTTTTCAAGGACTCAGAGTTGGAACGTCTCTTGGAATGGGCATGAGCCGTGGGTGTAGCCCGCCACCCTAGTTAGCATCGCATGTTCCTTACATTGGAGATAATGGTTCCCTGTGGGGCAGGGCTAGGCGGTCGGTGAGTATGTATGATGGGAGCCTCTACGGCGCATGCCCGCTCTCGATTATATCTTCCTGTTGCTTTGCTGCGCCTTTGACCATGACGGCCGCCTAGGCTTCGGGGAGGGGGCTGGCTCCGGGTCCCCGGTTCCTTCCGGGTCTGGCAGGGCGGATTCTCTGGACGATGTTGGGTGCATGATTTTGCTAGCGTCTTCCAGGTGACTGATTTGTGCACCGTACCCTTGTATGAGAACTGCAGAGCCGTTGGGAATAGCCATCTGTATCGCACCTGTTGGTCTTGGAGAAAGAGTGCCAGGGGCCGGAGCGCCCTTCTTTTCTGGAGAGTGAGCATTGAAAGATCTTGGTAGATCATGAGAGATGAGCGTTGAAAGGAAAGTTCGTCCCCTGTGCGGCTGACAGCTGAGATGGCCTCTTTGGTAGTGAAGAAGTGGACCCTGGTGATGACGTCTGGGGGGAGGTCCGAGTCCATCCCCCGGCGTGGGCACAGTGTATGGGTGCGGTTCAACAAAAGCTGAGATTTGTCCAGCGGTGGGAGCAAACTCTGGAAAAAGTCCCCTATGTAGTCTGCCAGGTATTTATCGGGTATGGAGACCGGGATCCCCCGGATCCGGAGGATGTTGCGACAGGCCCTATTTTTGAGGTCCTCTTGCTTAAACTCTAGGATCTCGCACTTGTCTTGAAGGGCTCTGATTGAGCGCTGGACTTCCCCCAGAGTGGCTGTGTGGTCTTGTGAGCGATCGTCAATCTCTCCTAGCCTCTGCTCGACCTCGGTCACCCTTTGGTCAGTCTGTTCAACTTTGGTGGTGAGTTCTGACAAGCATGAGTGGAATTCAGTCTTAATGTCAGCCATAAAAGCCACTAAGTCCTCTTTGATAGCGAGGGCTCCTTTTTCTTCTTGGGATTTCTGCTGAGTAAGGCTGGGAGTGTCCTGCCTCTTACCCTTGTCTGATGTCGAGAACATAGTGGCTATATCTGGGTTTTTGCTGGCCTTCGCTTGTTTAGACATAGCGGCTAGGTGGGGCAGATGTACCAGAAGGTGCTGAAATTCCCCAGGGGGGTTCTGAGATCGTAGAGAAGAACTCGAAGGCAACTGTCTCTGTGTTTTTCTAGAGAGGTAAGCTCCGTGGGTTCGAGGCAAAGTCCGTCTATGTTACTGGACCAGTCAGTTGCGTCCTTTCGGTTAGGCCAATTGGGGTGGGAGGTCTGGGTGCCGTCAATGAAGAGGGGGGGACCAGGGGCTCGTCCCACTCCCCTGGGAAGGACGGTATCGCTGGGTGGGGATGTGGGACGGGGCGCCCCAGGAAGCGTTCGGGAGGTGAATCCTAGAGGGGGCCCCCACAGGAGCCGTCCAATGACTCAAGCCTTTGAGTTGTACAGCAAGGGGTCCCAATGGGTGTGGACCGTTGCCTAACGTACCAACTGGAGTGGGCGAGATTTTGTTGCGACGTGTCCCTCTGATGGGAGGGGACCTAACCAGGGGGTCCCCTGAACCCAAATTCTTAGCCCAGGCCTCAATTATACAGGGCTTCCGGGTGTTCCCCTGGAGTCTTTTAGCCTGGAGGGCGTGGGCCCGCAATGGAGGGTCAGGGCAGGCAGCAGTGGAGCGCGAAGCAAGAGGGGCCCCCCGCCACGTAGTGTTATGGTGTTCCAGAGGAGCGAGTCTGTGGGGGGGCATGTGCAATGCGGGAGTAGTGTGGCACCAGCGATATTTATTTGCTGCACACCCCCCAGGGCCGGGGCCCACTTTTGGGCTCTTATGGGGGGGTGTTAGTGAGAATTCTCATTTTATGGCTAATTTCCCTTACCTATAGAGTCCCCCAGCAGCTTTGCTGGATTTGAAGGGTTTATTTCTTTTTACCTGCTAAGAGTAAGACTCTTTTTCCCACTCTTAGGCATTTTTGCTATGTGTGTTCTAGGCTATTTTTGTGTTTAATGCCTATGGGATCTTTTCTCTCACCCATAGGAACCATCTTTATGCACACGTGTCCCACAGCACCCTCCATGCCGTGACACAGGGGTGTCGTAGCGACCCCCAAACATAGACTCCATACCCTGGGACTGACTACTGTCTCCCAGGGCATGTAAAGTCCCCATTGACATTACTAGTCGATTTTTATGAACTTAACTAGTACACCCCATCTTAATATGGAAGTACTGGAAGGGGTTAATAGTTTTTCCCCTATGTTCATTTTCGAGAGGGTACCTTAAAATCCCCCTCTACAAAGTTTCTGGCTGGTGGCAGTGGTTACTACCTTTTATATTCGACTGCAAATATTTCTCAATGGGATTTTCCCATTGTTCGAGGCTACCACTTTTACTGATAGTCTCTAACATACTGCTGGTTTATTTTATTATTAACTTTACTCCGGTAGGTTTTATTTGCCAGAACTTTGTTAAAACTTCTTTCTTGAGTCTTACTCCATTTTCCTAACCCAGGTCGGGGATCCTTTGTTCGTCCTTTTAGCGGGCTTCTGCCAAGAAGCCCTCCTTTCGGCACCACTGAGTCTGGGGTGGGTCTGTTGTTTGGGAGGGGGAGTAGAACCCTGGACAGAGTTGACACAGCAACTCAGGTCGCACTCTAACCTGATAGGCTGGAGGGTATCCCGCCAAGAAGACCACTCCACTGTGTGAGTGACAGCTAGGCTATATGAATGGGTCTCTTTCTATATAAAAGCAGGGTCCTGAGGACTGGAAGAGCAAGACGTCGCCAATGGAACCGAAGGGAAGAGAAGCCAGAGACATCTTCAGCATCTACACCACCAGTGAAGCCCTGCCGGATCGTCTCACCACTTTTCTTCCACACGACGAGAGGAGATCTTCAGCGAAGGAGCCTCCTTCTCTTGAGCTGGTGGGGTCAACCAGTTCACCTATCGCACCCTCGGACCTGCCTTGGTCGACTCGACAGTGCCCCGCACTTGAAGACCGGATAGCCAGGCAACTATCGACCAGGACTGCGATTAACCAAGCGTATCTTTTAAACTTCGTTTGGCAGCACCGCGGCTGGTTTCATCCCTGGGTAGTGCAGCGACTCGAACCTTCCTCCACGACGAGAGACTCTCTTCCTCTGTTGGACCCCTCGACCTGCAGGAACTAACAGGAACAAACCCCACCGCAGGAGCCACTTCTCCACGTTTAAGGTATATTGTTCCGCCAGGCCGCCCTTTCTCTGTGGTAGCCCTAGAGGTGTTTTAAATCCTTTAACTACTTTTGGGGTCGGCCGCCCTCTCTCTTAACATTGTCTTTCGCCTTGCATCTACCTCTTCAAAAGTTTTCTACTAAAGACTTGACTGCAGCTACAAGAACATTTTTGCTCCTAAGCTCTTGGTCCTGTACCACTGACTCTGGCTCAGGCCTATTGACTCTGGCTGATTTGTTAGATCTGCTCTCACTAGATTCGTTTTCAATGAGAAATGTGTTGATGCACCTAAATCTTCTAAACCCCTCTTCCTTCCTACTGTTTTAACTTGTGGAGTGCCATTTTGCTCAGTTTTCATTCACTTGTCTTTTGGTTAAAGTGTTACTATGCATTACTTGTTCACAAAACTTCAGGGAAGTGTTGCTAGGGGGTGTCTGAAGATATTTCGGTTTAACTTGTACTTTCCCTCCCTTTCGTGGAATTGGTAGAGTGCCATTTGTAGTAGGTTTTCACTGTGCCGTTTTGCTCAGTTTTCACTATACCGCAAACCTCTCTACAATTGAATAGGGAGTTGTATATGCTTTTCTTTTGACTAAACTTAACTTACTTTATTAACTCTGATATATGTGTTGACTTAGAAGTGTATAATATAAATATATATTCTCTCTTTAATACAAAACTTTGGTCAGTGTTTCCTTGCTCGGTAGTACTGTACTACCTATTGTGTCAACCCTGAATACTGCTCATCTCCCTCTTGAGATAAGTCTGACTGCTCAGCCACAGCTACCAACTAAATCTTTGTGGTACAGACTGATACCAAAGGAGATTTATTGCTCTCACCTATAGTCCTAATCTGGGGTAGTGCTCCCTAAGGGAACTGCCCTGGATTCTGCCTAACAGGGTGGGTGTTGGGCTGTTCTCCTGTGTTGCCCGCCCTGGTTGTTGCTCCGGCTGTAAGGGGGCCACCAGCTGCAGCCCCACTGCGGCCTCCTCCTCTGATTGCTGTTTCTGCGCTGTCCGCTACTGGAGATGGAGTCCGCTTCCGAGCCCCTTTAGAAGTGGGAGGGCTTTCTTCCTACACCGGCCGCCGCAGCCGCAGCTCCCGCTGCAAGGGATCCCCCACTAGGGCCCTGATACGGCCGTCTTTGCCATCCCTCCTCCCCGGGGTCAGGCTCTGAATGCCGGCACTTCGCAGAAGTGATGGGGGTGGTTGGGCTCTCCCTCCGCTGCACTGATCCCAGCTGGCGCTCCGGTCTCGGAAGGCCAACAAGTGGAGTCCCGCAGCGGTACTCTCCGCTGCGTTTCACGCTTGGGAGCCCGGGCTGGCTTTCCTGGCTGGTGTTCCGCTGGCTCCCCCTCCGCTCCGATGCTCCAGATGGGTCTGGGCCATATACGCAATCACACGCACGCCCGCCATCTTGGTTTTCTCGGGTGGCGCTGGGTGTTGGTATTCGGTCAGTGATTTCGGGCACGGTGCTCCTACGCTAGCCCTTCATCTTTGAACCACTTGTGCCCCACCGGTTCCCCTCCTCAATGCTGGTGTCGGTGGTTCATTTGGGTTATGGGAACTGCATAAATTTAGCCGCGGCAGTGGGCAATCCACGGACGGCTTCAGTGGAGCGACCACATGGAGTCGGCTCCAAGCCACACCCCCAAAGCACATTTTTGATGCGAGGCAATGGTACTCAAAAGAGCCAGCGCAGCCATTCTGCTGGTGACTGCTGAAGTGCAGCTTGGTGATGGAGGGGAATTCTGCTGAATGGGTAAATGTACCCCACAAATTCTCCCCCCGACTCTCCTGAGACTTTTACTGCCTCAGCCTGTTCTGGACCCCACTCCCACTTGACCCCCCCTTCAACGTGACCTCTGAGTAATCCTCAATGAACTTCCTACTGTAATTAGTCAGTCCAAGGAGGCTTCTTAGCTCACACAGAGTTGTGGGGTCTTTCAGTTTTAATAGTGATTCCACTTTCTTCTCCTGGGGACAGAGACCCTCAGGAGTTATTTCATGTCCCAAGAAGTTCACACGGGTCCTGCACCACTGTGCCTTTTGGAAGGACAGTTTTGCTCCGGGAAACCATCAACTGGGTCAGAACATAACGGATTTCCGCTATGTGTTCCTCCACAGTTGAGCTTTTTATCAAAGCATCATCCACATAGGCCAGGTTACCCCTTTCACCCAAGTCGGCATGGACTTACATAGGAAGTTGTTGAATTGGTTGGCAGAGTTTATGTATCCAAAGGGAGTCTGGGTCCATGTGGACTGCTGCCCCCCGAAGGTAAAGGCCAGCTTGTATTGATCCTCCCTACTGACGGGCACAGTCCAGTACCCATTTGTCAGGACAATGGCAGTGTATACCTTTGACCCCTAGATCTGGGCCTCCCCTTGGTCAATGTAACGGATAGGCTATCGGGACATGTGAACCCGTTTCTTTAGTTCCCTAAGGTCTGCACAGAGTCTCCATTGGCCATTTGGTTTTAAAATCCCCAGCATCAGATTATTAAAGGTGCTGTGGACTGGACAAATTATCCCACGGGACTCAAGGTTTTTGATTATTTCTGTCAGGGACTCGATGGATGCGAGAGGCAAGCGATATTGCTTCACAAACAGAGGAGTTATTCCAGGGTATGTGGGAATTGTTGTAGTATGGATCTCGGTGCGACCACAGTCGTACGAGTCCACAGCAAAGAGATCTTGAAAATGTAAGAACACCTGTTTCAACTTTTGGTTTTGCTCCAGAGTCTCACAGGCATCAGCGAGGTTGACCCGCTCTTCAACCATTTGCCTGAAGCCTGGAAAGACTTCAGGTTTTGCTATCTCAGTGGCCTCCTCCAGCTGGGTGGAGAGGTCTCTGGTTAGAGTATTGACCTGGACAGAGGGTTTCAGGTAGGAGAGGCAGTCATTGTTGACCTGGAATATCATCTCATCCTGCCTGATGTCACAGGTCACCTCTTCCTCCCCGTAAGGGCTGAAAGAGTGCAGTATGAAATTCCCCCCTTGCCGGGTGAAGAGCCTGTCTGGTGGTATGTCATCCTCACTGTCATTGTCAAAGCAGTCATATGGGATTGGTCCTATCAGTTCATTTCTTGGATCGAGGGAAAAATGTTGGTCATCAACCGCCATTCCAATAATGGTGCCTGCACCCAGCGTGATACTCCTGAGTTTGCTGTTATCCACCACTATGGGAATGGAGTTGCTTTCTACATTGACTAATGGTGTTGGGTTTAACCCCAACCCCTGCTGTTAGAGATGGGCATTGAGATGTACATATGCGTCAGGATTCTACAGTTTCTGTCCTCTTTTAATTTTTAATTCAAGTGGGAATCGTCAGGTCCGTCCTGGGATGGTGACCTCCTTTTCAATTTAAACTTCAACCGCATATGGAAGCAGCAATTGAGCTGACCGGAATGCTTTCTCAGAAACATCAAAGCCCATGGGATTGCCCCCTAGTCGGGACCAGGCCTTGTAATTTATCAGGTACAAATTAATGGCAAACCGATTGAGAATGTCACTGCCGAAATAGAATGCAGCAGGGACATCTCGCACGACCCAACAATTATGTTCTATGCTTTTGTAACCTATAGAAATTTTGAGGCAGAAGATGTTTGGAATTGGGAGTTTCCAGGCCCATTTCCTTATCAATCAATTTAAATGTGGGAATGGCTGGATCTTTTGGGAGCTTTCTGAACAACATGGCTTCGCTGATGAAGCTCTTTCGGTTGTTCACACACACTCGGGCGAGAGCAGACCCTTTCCCCTCATTTAAATGGATTTGGTGGAACAACTGTTCTCAAATTTTCTGAATATCAGATAAACCTTGAGCTGGTTTCTCATCACTTTTGACTACAGAGTTGGGATTTTCAGATTGTGAAACAGTATAACATTTCAACGTATTTCCTTCCAGTGTTGAATGCCACTTAAAACTGGAAGGAAGGTTGATTTTCAGGAATGGAGAGGAGTTCCCATCACCAGTTTGATGTCCTACAGCAATTACTGTAACGTCAGGTATTTGATTATTCTGGGAATTAAACTCAATATGATCACATTTTCGCTCAACCGTGTGGCATGTGCCATTTAAACCAACATGGTTAATACTCTGTTTTAATTTTATTGGCCTCTTAGTCTGAGTCCAGAGTACCTTGTTCACACAGTGCGAAGGATGTCATTCCCTAGTAGACAGGGTGTTCTCTCTGGAGTCACGACTATGACCGGGTGTTTCACCTTGTGTCGCCCAATTTTTATTTCCAAATCTGCAGTCCCCTCAACAGGAATTTCATTCCCGTCGAAGGTCTGGAGTTGTCCAGGAAGAGGGGTGAGAGGGATCTGGTGTCTCTCCCCCGTGCTGAATTTAGCTGCTCAAAGGCCCTTTTTGACAGAAGAGTGGCTTGGGATCCAGTATCCACCAGTGCAGAAAATGCACATTGCCCTTGCACTCGCACTGGGGCATAATATTCTCCCCACGTTCTCAAGCGGACAAAGGTAATGGGCATTTTGGGCAAGCTAGACTGTCAATTTCTTTATTTTGGATTCCGACACAGTGGTGGTTTGGACAATTTTCTGTGCCAGAGTCTGGGAATCTGTAATAAATATTTGACATCCGGAAATAGATGGGATTTCGGAATCCCCTTTTTCTCATAGCTCATAGCTCATAGGGTCCCTCCTTTACTATTTTTCCTCAGAATGGCAATTCTTGGTTTCAGGCATGGGTGACTCTGAATCGATCCCCACACCCACCCGGTCTTCATTCAGATCTCTTGAGACCCATTTTTCTTTGGGAGGAATTCCTCAGTCGCTGAAGGAGAAGATTGTTTTCCCAGAATCCTCTAAGGATTCTTCCCCTTCAATTGGAGGACACTAACTTCCTCCACTAGATGGGCCTTCTTGATGTCTTTATTTCTCCTACCCACCCGCTGTTCCCTGGGTTGCAGATTTTCGGGGGCAGGAGATTCTAGTTCCAATTCTGGAGTGTCCAGGGGCTTTTCACGGGTGAGGAAGGAAGCTTCCTCGAGGGCTTTACAACCCACTTGCCCCCGTGCCTCCTCCTTGGGATCCGGTGAATTATCAAGGTTCTCTCCCCGTCATTGTTCTGCCAGACCCTTGGTTTGAGGGGTTCTGAGCCACCATGTTCATCTGAGGGTTCTGCTGAGCCCTCAACATGCGACCCAGATCCTGTGTGAGGTTCTGGACCTGGCGCTCCAGTTGGGACACCCGTTCCGGTGTCATGATGCCTACCCTCGGTCATCCGGATCAAGCCCATCAGCCCCGGGAGCTGGCATCCAGATATTTAATAAAACCCCAGCAGCCTCGGCTGGGGGCTGTCTGGGTTCAGTCCTGGCGCCTTGGGCGCCAGGCTCATAGTCTTTACTTACCTCATGCAGACCATGCTGCAAATGAATCCAAGCCAAAGTGAAGCCTGGATGGGTCTATTTTACTACAGGGACTATTTTTTTTACTTGGGTGTGGTTCTAGGGACTTCTTACCTGGAACTACTTTGGAGGCTATTTAAACCACGCCCGAACAGCAGCACATGCTTCGCGTTATTCTGCATCCAGCAGCGTAACGCTCACCGCGCCTGTAGTCAGCATCCAGTCTTCAGCCACGCCCGTCTTAAATCCAGAGCTCCTTGCAATAGAAGAAAGAAGAAAGAAAGGTTAGAAAACAGGTATTATTTCAATCCTTACCTGAATTCCGGATCCATCACGTCTTCGAACTTGAAAAGGACATTATTCTACACACGTCTCATCGCCAGCTGCAGCGCCGCGCCATACTCACCAGTCCTCACAGCATTTTTCGATCCGGCGCAGCCTCCATCATTTTCTCTGCCGAATTTCACCATCTAGGGGACAAAGAAACATAAGGTGAGCCAAAAAAGCCAACAAATACAACCTCTCCACCATAGGCTTACCTGATTAACAACCGGAGGCATTATTCTGTAACAAACCGCAACTTCTTATGCCGCACCTGTAAGGAGAGAGAAACCAGCCATTTAAACACACGCATCTTTTGCCAGACAGTGTTGGGTAATACAGACTCTTACCTGAACAACATCAGCTGCCACAAGACAATCTTCCCTTGGACTCAGCTGTAACACAAGAAAGGAATGTACAAGATTGAACATCAGACATATTGAACTCTTTGAACTTTATACTTACGGGTTCTTGGCTGGGACCTCTGAGTCAATATTCATCCGGAACTCTTCCAACGCCTTCAAACCAGTGAAGTAACTGGTATCTACGCGCCCCTGCATTCAGCGCAGGATGGAGAGCTCATCATTTACAAACATAAGGTGAGCTCACTGAAAGTGAATATCGGTGGTGATAGTGGGGAGAACAGTGGGTGCCATTACTAGAATCCACGGGTGGCTAAATCCCTTTCTCCACTTGCAGGAGAATACTTCTATGGGTCAAGCAGACGAGGTTAGGCGGTCCAGTCCAGTCTGTCATCTCTGCACTACGCTTCACGATGAAGGAGGTCGCAGCTGTCCGGGTCCGATCGACGCCCCTCTGGGAGCCAGGTGAGCGTAACAGAACGCAAAGCCTATCTACAAATCCCCACCCGGGCGTTATGGAAACCTCCAAAACAGACCAACTAGCCCTATTATTAGGGGAATTTAGGGCAGAAGTGCACTCTGCGCGCTAAGACTAATGCCCTCAGGAGAGAACTGATTGTGTCAAAGGAACGCACAGATGATCTTGCTAGACAACTGCTGCAAAATTAAGCTGGGCAAACACCCCTACCTGGACTCGGGGGAAACCCAGCTCCTGTTTCATCGAGCAATCCTGTGCAAGTAATCCTACCAGGGGCTATTCCTTTAGCTCCAACCGAACGCTTTGCTGGGGACCCAAAAAGGTTCGCAGTGTTTATGAATCAATGCCGCTTGCACTTTTTATGCAGACCTGGAGCTTTTCCAAATGACCAAGCCAAAGTAGCCTTTGTACTATCATATCTTAGTGGCAGCGCAGCTGACTGGTCAATTCCACTAGTCAACCAGGATGACCCTCTTCTTCAGGATTTTCAGGGTTTTCAAAGAAGCATGGAAAGACTGTTCGCCAGACATTCACAGGGACAGGCCCTGGATAACGAACTTTTATCCCTACAACAGGGTAATCAGGATCTGCTAACCTATATCGCAACCTTCAATAGGTTGGCGGTGGAAACCGGATGGCCTGAGGAGAAACGAATTACATTATTTCATCGTGGGCTTCGGGGAGAACTCAAAGATGTTTTGGCTCAAGTTGTGAACCCACCTCAGGATTGCGCAGAATACATAGACTTAGTGGTCCAGTTAGACCACCGACTTCAGAATAGAAAGGCTGATCGAGCTAAGTTCGAGAGTCGGGTATGGGTTAAACCCAATGTTACCCCCAAAGGAATAGATGCATCAGAACCTATGCAGATCAGGGGGGGTTAAAGGACCCTTAACTCAAAAGGAAAGAGAAAAGAGACGGCAGATGCAATTGTGTCTGTACTGTGGAACCGCAGGACATTTTCTACGGGATTGCCCTATAAAACCACCCAAGAAAGTAGTAGGAGTGCTGACAAAAGTCAAATAGAGCCTGATTCGGGAAACAACCACTCCCGACAAGCGTAGAGGTCCTCTTGCCGAGCTTAAAGAAGGACACTCAGACCTCCCACCTAATTATACCAATGGTCCTAATTGATCCAAGGCAGCCATCACGTATGCACGCAGTAAGGGCATACATTGATAGCGGGGCCGTAGGGAACTACATGGACCACGAATTGGCCTCAAGGATGAATCTACCCCTTTGCAAAAAGACCGCTTCGGATGTCATCACCACAGTCGATGGAACTGAAATTGCCTCTGGGCCTGTAACTCATTCCACTGCTGAGCTGACACTGTTGGGTCAAGATGGGCATCGAGAAATATTGTGTTTGATTTAATCAAGGCCCCGCAATTCCAAATAATTCTGGGAATGCCATGGTTGGAAACACATAATCCTTGTATTGATTGGCGAGAGAAGAGAGTGACCTTCCCAGATTGTGCACACACCTGTTACCCAGAAAAAACCTTGAACAAAAGCCTGGCCACCGTTACTAATCCAGTTGTGCAGCTACCTCAGGAATATCAAGAATTTCAGGATGTTTTTCAAAAAGAACAGGCAAATACCTTACCACCTCACAGATCATACGATTGTCAAATCACCTAGTACCCGGTGTACAACCTCCATGCAGTAGAATCTACGCCCTTACGGAACCCAAAAATCTTCTCTACGACAATATCTGGACCAATACCTTGCTAATTGCTTCATTGATCCATCCAATTCTCCTGCATCCTCAGCTCTATTCTTCGTGCCTAAAAAAGAAGGTGACCTTAGAACGTGCATAGACTACCGCGCATTAAATCAGATTACGGTAAAAAACCGATACCCATTGCCTCTGATCCCCGAATTACTAGACCAAGTAAAGGATGCTTGTATCTACACTAAGTTAGACCTCCGAGGGGCATATCATCTGGTACGTGTAAAGAAAGGCGATGAATGGAAGACTGCCTTTCGCACCAAGTACGGGTTATTCGAATACCAGGTGATGCCCTTCGGGTTGTGCAATGCACCAGCAGCCTTCCAGTATTTTATGAACGATGTCCTTCGTGAACTCATTGACGTCTGTGTTGTCGTATACATAGACGATATTCTAGTGTACTCCTCCTCAGAATCAGACCATGTGAAGCACGTTTGTGCAGTCCTTGAGAAACTACGCCAGCACAAGTTATACACAAAATTGGAGGAATGTGTTTTTCATTCTACAGAAGTTGAATTCCTGGGATTTATCCTGACTCCAAAAGGAGTTTGAATGGACTCTCGAAAGGTGGACGCAATCCTCAAGTGGCCATCACCCAGTTCAGTGAAAGGGGTACAAAGCATGCTTGGATTTGCTAATTTCTATTGCAGATTTATTCCTGAATTCTCACATATTGTACACCCCATCACAGCACGTTTGCGAAAAAACAAACGTTTTTTGTGGACTGAAAAGGCTGAAAGAGCCTTCCAAGAGTTAAAATCGAAATTCACTTCTGCACCTGTCTTAAAGCATCCACGCCCTGAGCTTCCATACATAGTTGAAACCGATGCATCCAGTTTAGCCATGGGAGCTGTCCTGTCCCAGAAGGATCCTGAAACCGGTCAACTTCATCCAGTAGCATTCTGGTCAAGAAAGTTCTCAGCACCCGAATTAAACTATGCGGTTACTGATAAGGAGTTATTAGCCATCAAGTCCGCCTTCAAGGCTTGGCGGCATTATCTTCTCGGTGCCAGACATACCATCACTGTAATCACCGATCACAGGAATCTGCAGTATTTGAAAACAGCCAAGGCCCAATCATTGCGTCAACTTCGGTGGGCATTATTCTTTGCCGAATTCGATTTCGTGATCACTTATCGACCAGGTTGTAAAAATGGCAAGGCAGATGCCCTATCCCAAATAGGGATGGGAGAACTATATTCGAACCCGGAACCGGTGCCTATAATTTCAGAACAAAGAATTCTTGGCATAACTACTCTACAGACTCTAGAAGACATTCACTTAAAAATCCAACAACTTTTCGATCCAGCAGCCCTGCAGGACTGGGTAAAGAAAGGCCAAGATTATTCAGTCATCAATGACCTGCCTTACTATCAAGGACGTCTATTTCTACCACCCAAGGAACTACAAGAACTAGTCATCTCCAATTATCATGATGCCCTTATGGAAAGACACCCAGATATCGCAAAAACTGAAGCTAAAATTAAAAGACAATTCTGATGGCCCACCTGGCGAAAGGACGTAAAGTCATTTGTGATGTCTTGTGGTACCTGCGCCCAAAACAAAAGTCAGAAGAAAAAACCAGCTGGCCTTTTACAACCTTTTGATATTCCACCTACACCATGGCAAACCTTGTCTTTAGACTTCATTACAGATCTGCCTCCGTGTAATCGATTTAACACCATTCTAGTTATTGTGGATCTTTTTTCCAAAATGGGCCACTTTATTCCCTTAGAAAGATTACCTCCCGCTTCGATTTTGGCCAAGGAATTTCTCGAAAACATTGTTCGAATCCATGGATTTCCTTCCGTGTTGGTCTCTGACCGAGGTAGTGAATTCATTTAGCAATTTTGGAAGAAATGCTGTCAATTGGCGCAAATCGACGTAAGGCTATCAACCAGTCACCACCCCCAAACTGATCAGACGGAGAGGACCAACCAGACTCTTGAACATTACCTACGTTGTATGCTACACCAAACCGAAAGCAATTGGAAAGATATTTTATGGATTTCCGAATACGCATACAATAACTCTGTACATTCAGGAACCGGACAAAGCCCCTTTCATACCATATATGGACATCATCCTCGAAACTCAGAACTCGATTTGCCTCAACACTTAGAAATGCCTGCAGTGACTCATCTGCACTCTACTATTACACAAGCCTTTAAGGAAGCAATAGAAGACTTAAAACAAGCAAAGGAGAAATACAAGAAAAATGCTGATCGACATAAAAGTGAAACTCCACAATACCAGATTGGAGATCAAGTTTGGCTGGCTACAAAACACATACCTCTAAAGGGAACTCGAACTTTCAATCCTAGATATTTGGGACCTTACACTATTAAGGCCATTATCAACCCGGTGGCTGTCAAATTGGAATTACCTTCTAATATGCGGATTCATCCTGTCTTTCATGTTTCACTTCTAAAACCAGTTCAACCTGAGACTAGATTAACCAAACCACCTGACCCCATCCTAATAGATGGAGAACCTGAATTCGAGGTAAAGAATATCCTGGACTCTAAGATGGTTAAATCAAGACTTTTTTATTTAATCGACTGGAAGGGTTACGGACCACAAGAAAGGTCATGGGAGCCTAGTGACCACGTTCATGCACCTTGGTTGGTGAAGAAATTCCATCGGAACTTCCCAGACAAACCAGGACCAAGGGGAAGAACAACTTTAGGAGGCGCCTTGGGGGGGAGTGCTGTCATGATGCCTACCCACGGGCATCCGGATCAAGCCCATCAGCCCCGGGAGCAGGCATCCAGATATTTAATAAAACCCCAGCAGCCCCAGCTGGAGGCTGTCTGGGTTCAGTCCTGGCGCCTTAGGCGCCAGGCTCATAATAGAAATCAGTCCTGGCACCATAGGCGCCAGGCTCATACTCTTTACTTACCTCATGCAGACCATGCTGCAAATGAATCCAAGCCAACGTGAGGCCTGGATGGGACTATTTTACTACAGGGACTATTTTTTTTACTCGGGTGTGGCTCTAGGGACTTCTTACCTGGAACTAGCTTGGAGGCTATTTAAACCACGCCCGAACAGCAGCACATGCTTCGCGTTATTCTGCATCCAGCAGCGTAACGCTCACCGCGCCTGTAGTCAGCATCCAGTCTTCGGCCACGCCCGTCTCGAATCCAGAGCTCCTAGCAATAGAAGAAAGAAGAAGGAAAGGTTAGAAAACAGATATTATTTCAATCCTTACCTGAATTCCAGATCCATCACGTCTTCGAACTTAAAAAGGACATTATTATACACGCGTCGCATCGCCAGCTGCAGCGCCGCGCCATACTCACCAGTCCTCACAGCATTTTTCGATCCGGCGCAGCCTTCATCATTTTCTCCGCCGAATTCCACCATCTAGGGGACAAAGAAACATAAGGTGCGCCAAAAAAGCCAACAAATACAAACTCTCCACCATAGACTTACCTGATTAATAACCAGAGGCATTATTCTGGAACAAACCGCAACTTCTTACGCCGCACCTGTAAGGAGAGAGAAACCAGCAATTTAAACACACGCATCTTTTGCCGGACAGTGTTGGGTAATACAGACTCTTACCTGAACACCATCAGCTGCCACAAGACAATCTTCCCTTGGACTCAGCTGCAACACAAGAAAGGAATGTACAAGAGTGAACATCGGACATATTGAACTCTTTGAACTTTATACTTACGGTTTTCGGCTGGAACCTCTGAGTCAATATTCATCCGGAACTCTTCCAACGCCTTCAAACCAGTGAAGGAACTGGTATCTACGCGCCCCTGCATTCCGCGCAGGATGGAGAGCTCATCATTTACAAACATAAGGTGAGCTCACTGAAAGTGAATATCGGTGGTGAAAGTGGGGAGAACAGTGGGTGCCATTACTAGAACCCACGGGTGGTTAAATCCCTTTCTCCACTTGCAGGAGAATACTTCTATGGGTCAAGCAGACGAGGTTAGGCGGTCCAGTCCAGTCTGTCATCTCTGCACTACGCTTCATGTTGAAGGAGGTCGCAGCTGTCCGGGTCCGATCGACGGGTCCGATCGACGCCCCTGTGGGAGCCAGGTGAGCATAACATCCCGCTGGTACGAGGTTCTCTGTTCATACCTAGGGGGTTCACAGGAAGGGTAACTATCTCTTCATCCTCAGTACCCTGGGAATTGGGAATTTTGGTAACCCTCCACCCTTGGCCTCCCCTCTCCCTGATTGGGTAGTCTGGGCTCCTGAAAGCGGGGAAAGAAAGGAGGGTTGTCCTATAGGTTGGGGTCTGGTGGATACCGGCGAAAGAAATTTAACCCAGGATTAGGGGGATTACTGCCCTCCCGAGAGAAGTTAGGAGGGAAGTTTCCCGGGGCAGTACTTACCTGGTTGGACCCCCCCTTGGGGTGGGGGAATCCATACATATCCCAAGATAGACCGGTTGCCCTTGTATCTGGGACTTATATAATCAGGAGAGTTGGTGGTCCCATTGGTGGGATTACCTCCCTACCTGCCACCTGTTGCTGATTGGCCAGAAGGCCTTCTTTGCCTCTGATTTTGCTGGTTTTGGGTCGGTGCATTTTTAGGCACCCCCATTTCTAGGTCCAAAATGGGGGCAGCCTTCACCTCTACCAGCTTAGCGGTAGCAGGAGTGTTGGTTGGTTTGGTGTTTTTTACCTGATTGTTTTTTCTGCAGGTTAGATGCGGGTATCCTGTTCTATTACCCAGTTCAGGGATCTTTTATCTTGAAAATCCTTCATCATCTAGGTCATGATGTACTTTGGGAGCGCATGAAAGTAGGTAGTTATAAACTCTCTGCTATCTGTGCGCACCCTCCTGGTGGTTTGTGCAAAGGTGCATTTTAGCTCCTGCACAAATTCTTGTGGGGTCTGATCTTTTCTGCATTGCAAATTGTAGTCCACTTTGCGAGCCTCTTGTGGGCGGAAAAGTGCTTCAAGATGGTCGCTTTGTAGGTGGACCATCTTGAATGGTTTTGGTCTTCCAATCCAGCAAAGTAGCTGAAGTACTCCGGAGAGAACGTCCATTTGGCATAACCTATGCAGTTCTGGCTATCTTTAAGGTGGTAAGTGTCCATCATTTGTTCATAAAGTTTCAAATGCTCCCAGAATATTTTGCGTTTTTATGTTACAGTGTTATGAAATTCCTAATAGCCTTGATCTGCCAATGGGGTCTTTCATCAGACTCTCTTTAGTTTATTTGCCTTCTTTTGCCGCATCACCTGAGTCCACTTGCCCTCAGAGGCGCTACTGTTTGAGGTCCACTCTTGATCTTCTAGGCTCTCCCTGACACTGTGAGCTTGGGAGGGAATCGCAGAATAGTGGGGCCTAATTTCTTCTCCCCTGTGGCACACAGGAGAGTAGTCTTCTGACTCCTCCCTGCTTCCAGGGTTGGCGGAGGACCCCCCCTCACTGCCCTGATTGAGTGGAGGCCTTCAGAATGCTCTTTTGGGGCCTCATTTCATACTGTTTTCTGTAACTCGAACCAACTGGTCCCTTTGGAGGCAGTATTTCTGCAGATCTAATTCCCTGACTTTCTCCTCATAGGAGTCTTCCTTGTCAGAGACATCAGCCATAATATTTTGGTATCTATACAGGGACGCCCATCCATCCATTTCTGTGGTGCGCTGACCTGTCAGCTCCATTATGCTTAATTCTGACGGCCTCATGGTTTCTGGCTCATGTAAACCAGTAGACATGAAATCAGCAGTGTACAAAGTATTAAATGGCTTTGAGTCCCTTAGTACAGAGGTCATCATACTATGATCAGGGGTTGCCCTGTCCCTCTCTACTTGTTCGGGATCAATCCAGTTTAGATTAAATCTAGCATACTCTTTCTCCAACCTCACTAGTTTCTCCTTCTCAGCCCCTACCTCTTGATAATAGGCAAAGGTCTGAGCCTTTTGCTTGGCTATCAGGGCTTTACTGGCCTTTATGACCCGCTCTTGAGCTGCCACCTGCTGGTGGATCCCATCTTTCTCCTCACAGAGGGCCTCATTATCTTTTTGTGCTGCCTGTATAGTTTGGGAATACTGAGACAATTTGTGTTGCAGGAGATTCACCTCCTGAGTTTGCATATTTTTGTTTAGGTGTTCTCTTCCAAAGCACCTTCTACCCGTCTGGTGTGCTCCAATAACTTTTCGTATTTTATTTTGAGTTCATTTAGTTTCTGGAGGCCCAACTGTCTTTCCTGTAAATCTGTTTTTAGGTTGCTTGCTTCCTGACATAGGGCATCTTTCTCCTGATTTAGGGTGCCCCTCTGTTCAGCCAGGTCATCCCTTTGTTGCTGGATAGCATTTAATTTCTGGCGTTCTTGATCAAATTCTGCTTGCGAGTGGAGTTCTTTGCTATTCTCCTTTTTCCAACTTTTTGACCTGATCTTGCAGCATTGTTATTTGTCCTGAGCAGGCCCTGTTATATGCTAATTGTTGATTCAGCTTCTGTTGACTCTCTTCCAGAGAGACAGAGAGTCAACCCGTTCCCAACACTCCACTTTTAATGCATCTAATTGGGCCACTAGGTTAGATTAATTCTGTTGTTGTAGAGCCAAGTCCTCTATTAGCCGTTTAATGTAATTTCCAGATTCTACCTCAGAATCTTGGCTTTTTTGCCATTTCTATTTTCTTCATGCTTTGCCCGCATCACTCCCATATGGAGATACATGTAGGCCGTGATTCTGACAATTTTAATCTGCTCCTCTTTAATTTTCGGAGTCATGTACAACTCGCTCAAAGCTTGATATAGTAGGCCACCGTCTTGTCACATAGCCATGTCCATGGCGGTGACCGGTTGCATCGTCCCTTCTAGCCATACCACCTCATCTTGCTGCTGCCATTCCCCTCTAACAAATAATTTGTGCAGAAGGTGCTCCCTGCAAATATTAATCCCTACTGTGGCCATTTTGGAAAGTGTTCTTTCTTTAGTAATTTATTTCTATAAGGATAACCTGTATTTTGTTGCTTTTTGTCTAGTTTGGGGTTGATTTAGCTTTAATTTTATACACAGGCCTGATATCTAGGGCCTTGTTTTGGGAGGTGCTTTTTACAGCGTAACACAGTGTGCCAACCACACATAGTTTCACTACCTTGAAGGTTAGCCTGCTGTGTTAAGCTGTGACAGGTGAATACACAATCCCAATTCCCGGCACAAGCACCCCAGCTGTAAATGATTCCAATTGTGCGTCACACACCGGACACAGACTCTTGCTCTTAAACTAGGATGTAGCGCTCAATTAGAATACTTTTTCTTTATTTTCTATGAATTCAGGTTGAGCTGGCACCCAACCCGTCTCATGCCCCCTTTTACAAATACCATGGGTCACAATGGACCATGAACCAGGCTGGAAGGTGGGAATATAATATTTAATTAGTTTAAAATTCAATTTACTATTGGGCAGCAATCACCAATGGGGTGAATATTACATATAAATGATGAAATACACTTAGTTTGACCTTCTGTTATAACATAACCAAAGCACAGATGAATAGGAGCAATTTTACTGTTCGGGTAGATAGCACCCGAGTTAAGATTCCCCCCTGCAATGCTCCATCAAACCCCAATTATTTGAATTTTGAGGGGATAGAAAGGAGCTGCAAGGAGTCAGGGGTACTAGGCAGCAAACAGAATAAAAATCTGACCTTCCCTCACAAACTAAGAGAGATTTTAAACCCTTTACAATTGCATAAAATGATACTCGGAATTGGTAATAATTAATTTAAACGTGCAATTGAATAAATGAAGTAAATATGATTGATCACAGTAGCAGGAATGTAATATCACTAGCAACTACATGGCAAGGTATCAACAAAGGGCATACAGTTCAGAAACCACCTTGAGAGTAACAACAAAGTGCAGCCAAAATCGCATGTTGAAAAGTTGCATTTTGTCAGAATTCCTCTTCACTGGTTGACCCCGTAGTGTAGAAGATGAATTCTTCCCACCAATGTACCCCTCTGAATGGTACCAATCACACATACAGAGGGATCAATTAATTGAAAGATGTATGGAATTCCCGTCGAGACCCACGTAGCTGTAGAAGGAAAGAAGCACAATTAGTATCCAAGTATACTTTTAGGCTTCAAGCAGTTACTAACACTCCTTCCCCAATAACCTGATCAAGGAAAGAGCTGATCTCTGAGCATGGGTCGTATTTCGTAGTAAATACTGCAAAACAAACCACCCTTCTGGTTACAACCCCTTAAGTACAAGGCTGCCAACAATACTTTAACTGTACAATAACTTCTTACCAGAGATTCCAATATTGTTGCACACGTAGTCACTGACACAGACTAGATAAACGAGGAAACCAAACTCCGTATGGTTTACACGAAATGCATCAACAGAAAGTTACCACTCCCGCGGTGCAGCCGATGCTGTCCCACGGAGCAGCAGAGGCTGTGTCGCTGGATGGAAAACGCTCCCACGTTGCAGCAGAGGCTGTCCCACGGCGCAGCGGAGGCTGTGTCGCTGGATGGCTAACGCTTCCCACGTTGCCGTTGCAGTACAAAGAAGTACAAGAAGTCAACTAGTAACGCAATCCTTTAAACAAACCGGGTCGGAACCACACAGGCAGAATAGACAAGGAGTAGGCAATTTCAAATCCAGGGACAGAAGGTGAAGGTCGAAAAAAACAGGATATCACCGAAGTACCGAAACAGACAAGGAAGATCCAAAAATCAAGGTCGTGTTCAAAAGCAGGGAGTCAAGAAACCAGGGAATCAGGAAACAAGGTCAAGAACGAAAAAGCTCCAAAAACAATGCTTGATCAGAAGCACCGAACAAGCAGGGAGGCAGGGTTAAATAACCAGGAACACATGATCAGCGCCGCAACCTCCAGCCGCCTCGGAAAGCCGGGTTTTGAAGTACTCGTTTCCTGGTTGCACGAAGCGTGCGTAGCCTGGTACGAAACCCTGCATGCATAACAGTACCCTCCCCTAAAGACGGGTCCCGTCCCCTCGAGGACAAGAACTCCGATACCAATCGAGGAGCATGAATATGACTTACAGGTTCCCAGGTTCTCTCTTCCGGACCGTATCCTTTCCAATCCACATAATACATCCTGACACCCCTGGAAACCTTGGTATCCAGTATTTTGTGGACTTCATACTCATCTTCACCCTTCACAGACAGAGGAGGCGGGCGGGAAGGGAGCGTGGTACCAGGATGAAAAAACTTAACAAGAGATACATGGAAGACAGGGTGTACTTTCCACTTGGCAGGAAGAGACAGCCGTACAACAACAGGATTTATCACCGCCGTGATGACAAATGGCCCGATGTAGCGTGGGAGAAGTGCCCGTCTACCAGGAATATGCAAATTCTTCGTGGACAGCCAAACCTTACCCCCCATTGCGTATGTAGGGGCCGGAGAACGACGAACGTCAGCAAAACGTTTGGCATTGGACTGAGCATTTTTGAGATGAAGTTTGACCTGCGTCTGTATTGAAACAAGCTGCTGAATACAAGTGGAAGCCCCGGGGTGACGTGTAGGAAGAGCCGGAGAGAGAGGCATTGACCTAGGATGCCTACCATATAAAGCAAAAAATGGCGAAGAGCGTGTAGATGTATGGAGAGAGTTGTTATAGGCAAATTCTGCCATAGAAAGTAACGAAAGCCAGGTGTCCTGATACTGATGAGTAAGGCACCTAAGATACTGTTCCATAGTTGAGTTGAGGCGCTCGGTCTGTCCGTCTGTTTGAGGATGGTACGAGCTGGAATACCTTTCATCAATACCAAAAGAAGCGGTAAGGGATTTCCAGAAACGAGACGTAAATTGCGAGCCCCTATCCGAAATGATAATACAAGGGAGGCCAAAAAAACGGAAAACATTCTTTAGGAACAGATCCGCCAAGGCTGGGGCGGCAGGGAGACCCTGACAAGGTACGAACAACGCCAGCTTGGTAAAATAATCAATGACCACCCAGATGGTGTTGAAACCAGAAACCGGGGGCAAGTCCACCACAAAGTCCATGGAAATCATGTACCACGGATAGTCAGGAACAGGCATAGACTGAAGAAAGCATACAGGTTTGGAATGTGGACTTTTACATTGAGCACATACATAGCAACAAGCGATGTGTCCTGCAACATCTTTAGCCATAGAAGGCCACCAGCACCACCGTTGTAGAAGATCGAGGGTCTTCTTCGTACCCGGGTGTGCTGCTAACATCGAATCATGGCACCACTTGACGGCCTTCTTACGAATACCACCATCTGAAAGGAACAGCACACCCTTGATATGAGGCAAACCGTTAATAACTTCAATATTAAGTTTAGCTGCTTCCGTAGGATTGACTCTCACCCATTTCTGTAATTCATCCCGCAAGGTAGGTTGTAAGGTACAAGCACAAATCACCTGATATGGCAATAAAGGACGACCATCTGTACTTGGAGGAGATGACTCGCCATGGATGCGTGAAAGAGCATCGGCCTTCGTGTGCAAAGAACCGGGGCGGTATGTTATGGTGAAGTTGAACATTGAAAAGAACTCATGCCACCTAGCATGCCTGGCAGTAGAACACTTAACTGACTGTAAAGCTACTAAATTTTTGTGATCAGTGAAAACCTGAACTGGGTATGCTGTACCCAATAAATGATGTCGCCAGGTCAGGAAGGAGTCCCGTACCGCTAACAATTCCCTTTCAGTAATAGTGTAGTTTCGTTCATAGGATGTCAATTTTCTTGAATGAAATGTCACCGGATGCAACCCCTTGGTTTCCGGGCATTCCTGAGACAATATGGCACCAAGGGCAATGTCTGAAGCATCATCTTCTACCACAAAGGGTAGACCAGGATTAGGGTTTTGAAGCACCGGAGCGCTAGTAAATGCAGCTTTGAGACTCTGGAAGGCTTGATCACAAACCCTGTCCCAAAAAAAAACCTTTTTGTTGCTTGTTAAGGCTGTTAATGGGGCGACCAAAGTAGAAAAATCCCTAATAAACCTCCTGTAGAAATTTGCAAACCCCAAAAAGGATTGTAGAGCTTTCAACGAGGTGGGCGGAGGCCACTCTAAAACCACCTTAACCTTAGATTGACTCGTTTGAATTCCTTTACTGGTTATGTCATACCCGAGAAATTCCACTTCTGAAGCATGGAAAATACACTTCTCTAACTTAGCAAACAGATTGTTTTCACGCAGTCTATGCAACACGCGAGCAACGTGTGTTACATGTAACTCATAGGATGTGGAATATATCAAGATGTCGTCCAAGTAAACTATCAGAAATTGGTCCATCATGTCATGAAAAACATCATTGATGAAATATTGAAACGTAGCGGGGGCATTACAGAGTCCAAACGGCACGACTCTGTATTCAAACAATCCATACCTGGTTTTGAAGGCCGTTTTCCACTCATCTCCGCTACGGATTCTTACTAAATTGTAAGCACCGCGTAGATCCAATTTGGTGAATACAACCGACGAACCCAGTTGATCCAGGAGCACAGAGATGAGAGGGATGGGATATTGATTCCTAACAGTGATGGAATTGAGAGCCCTATAATCAATACACGGACGGAGATCCCCCTCCTTTTTGGGCACGAAAAATAAAGGAGAAGCCGCCGGTGAACGAGAGGGGCGTATAAACCCTGATTTTACAGACTGATCTATGTATTCTTTTAGAACGAGATCTTCTTTGTGGGTTAAGGAATAGATCCTCCCTGACGATAGCTTACCCCCAGGAACCAGATCGATAGGACAGTCGTAGGGTCTGTGCGGGGGCAAAACCGAACCACCTCCTTCATCGAACACATCTTTGAATTCAGAATATTCCGTAGGCAAAACACTGGTTATAACCGCTCCAACAGTAGAGGCAATATCCAATAGAGAATGGCAAGGACTATTTGCTGGGAGCTTGTTCTTCCAACACAGATTCTCACAATATTCTGACATAAACTCAATCCTGCCTAAGTGCCAATCAATGGACGGATTGTGTAACCGTAACCACGGAAGCCCCAATATGAGCTTGAACTGAGGTGCAGTTATAAGATCAAAGAAAATAATTTCTGAATGTCCCATTATAGTCTCCATTGCCAAATCCTCTGTTTGCTGGATCACCATTCCAGAAACCAGGGAAGAGCCATCCACAGCGTTCACGGCTATAGGATTCACTTTATCAATAATAGGAAGACCCAGATCTCTGGCATACAAGGTATCAATATAGTTTCCTGTAGCGCCAGAATCTATGATTGCTGTGGCTTGAACAATCTTGTCTTGTGATAGCTTGAAATTCACCTCCATTTCAACAGGTTGAACTAGCAGGGAGTCCTTGAAAACGTAATTACTCGGCAATTGGACTCCTTTCATTGCCGAGCTTTCGCGTTTCCCTGTCTTTTGGAGGGCTTCTTGGTGCAAGCTTTCAATAGATGTTCCGATGATCCACAATAGAAACACAGATTGTTTTTCTTACGATTCTCTCTTTCTTCTGGTGAAAGAGGACCTCGTGTAGCTGCCCCGATCTGCATTGGTTCTGGTGCAACAGTAGACGATGCAGGGTTGGTGTGGACGTCAGGAGCCACACCTTGTTTCTCCCCTTTTCGAGCTGCCTTGCGGGCGTCTATCTGAAGGACTAGTTCCAGTAGTTCTGGAAAAGAAGCTGGTACTACTGGAACCATAGCAAGGGTATCTTTTAAGGTTTCGGATAATCCCTTGTAAAACAAAGAGGCCTTCTTATCATCAGGCCAGCCCGTCTCAGCCGCTAATTGATTGAACTTTGCTAAATAGCCCAAGAGCGTCATATCCCCTTGCTGCAAACTTAACAATTCCAACTCCATGACTTGGGCCTTGTATCGAGTATCGAATACTTTCCCCATTGCTTCAATCAAGGCGTCACAATCGAACAGTAAAGGACTACCCATTTCCAAAAGAGGGTTAGCCCAGGCAGCGGCAGTACCTCCAAGATGGGACAGTAGGAAGGCTGCCTTTGTTGCAGAAGCAGGAAAAAAGAGCTAGGTCGACATAAAAAATGTAAGCGACATTGATTTAGAAACGTCCTGAAATGTTTTGGTTCCGCATGGAATCTCTCCGCTGGGGCCAAAGGAAATTGAGACGTAACATATACTGGCCTGGCCCCCGCCTGTGCAGGTTCCAGTACCGGGGCAGCCGGTAGTACTGGTGCTGCTTAAGGCATTGGCTGTATAGCCGATTGGAGTTCCAGAAATTTGTTGTTGAGGAGTGGCATGAGCATTAGCCATATCTGTTCTCAGATCTGCCACTAATTGGAGGAGGTTAGTTAAGGTCTCGTTGGGGTCCATGTTTAAAGGCTTCTGATTATGTCAGAATTCCTCTTCACTGGTTGACCCGTAGTGTAGAAGATGAATTCTTCCCACCAATGTACCCCTCTGAATGGTACCAATCACACATACAGAGGGATCAATTAATTGAAAGATGTATGGAATTCCCGTCGAGACCCACGTAGCTGTAGAAGGAAAGAAGCACAATTAGTATCCAAGTATACTTTTAGGCTTCAAGCAGTTACTAACACTCCTTCCCCACTAACCTGATCAAGGAAAGAGCTAATCTCTGAGCATGGGTCGTATTTCGTAGTAAATACTGCAAAACAAACCACCCTTCTGGTTACAACCCCTTAAGTACAAGGCTGCCAACAATACTTTAACTGTACAATAACTTCTTACCAGAGATTCCAATATTGTTGCACACGTAGTCACTGACACAGACTAGATAAACGAGGAAACCAAACTACGTATGGTTTACACGAAATGCATCAACAGAAAGTTACCACTCCCGCGGTGCAGCCGATGCTGTCCCACGGAGCAGCGGAGGCTGTGTCACTGGATGGAAAACGCTCCCACGTTGCAGCAGAGGCTGTCCCACGGCGCAGCGGAGGCTGTGTCGCTGGACGGCTAACACCTCCCAGGTTGCAGCAGAGGCTGTCCCACGGCACAGCGGAGGCTGTGTCGCTGGACGGCTAACGCCTCCCACGTTGCAGCGGAGGCTGTCCCACGGCGCAGCGGAGGCTGTGTCGCTGGATGGCTAACGCTTCCCACGTTGCCGTTGCAGTACAAAGAAGTACAAGAAGTCAACTAGTAACGCAATCCTTTAAACAAACTGGGTCGGAACCACACAGGCAGAATAGACCAAGGAGTAGGCAATTTCAAATCCAGGGACAGAACGCGAAGGACGAAAAAAACCAGGATATCACTGAAGTACCGAAACAGGCAAGGAAGATCCAAAAATCAAGGTCGGGTTCAAAAGCAGGGAGTCAAGAAACCAGGGAATCAGGAAACAAGGTCAAGAACGAAAAAGCTCCAAAAACAATGCTTGATCAGAAGCACCAAACAAGCAGGGAGGCAGGGTTAAATAACTAGGAACACATGATCAGCGCCGTGACCCAGCACGTACGTTGCGTCTCCCTAGCAACGTATTGCCTAACTTCCATGGCAACCTCCAGCCGCCTCGGAAAGCCGGGTTTTGAAGTACTCGTTTCCTGGTTGCACGAAGCGTGCGTAGCCTGGTACGAAACCCTGCACGCATAACACATTTTCCACTTTTTGCAGTTTTAAATGTCAAAACGTTTTTTTCTTTTTAAAAAACAGGTGAAATAGACAGAATTGGAATGCGGTTTTCAGGCTGGGTGATAGATGCACATCACAGGGATAATATAGAAGTGAAAGAGTGGCTCTAGCTGAATACCTGCTGAAACTTTCAATGTGGAAGGAGATTCGGTTTTGGGAAAATAAACACAGTTAACAGAGAAAGTCGGTTTGGAAAGAAAGGACAAGTTTTACTTAAACTAGATTATTAAGACTAGATGGTTAAAGTAAGACAGGGTAGGCTTCAAGGTTAATTTGCAATGTTTACCTTTTCACCCTGCATTCAGCTCTATGTAGGAATTACTTTTTTATTCAAAATATGACTAAGGATCTATGCAAGACAGAGATTAATAGAAGAATGGTGATAACGCTTAGAGATCAAGGACAGGATGCACACAGAATTCAGACAGATTTAAACAAGTTACTAGGTTATGGATAGGATTAATTAGAGAGTGGAACAAAGGCAAAGTATCAACATGGGGTAGGCTATGTGTGGCTATGGGATGGGGAAATACTCACAATCCGCACTTGGGTTTGGGATTTGGGACAGCCAACCGGGTTTCTGTACTCAAAGGCTCTGGTCACAGCATGGCCCGCTCTCCTAACAGCAAACAGCCGGGCCTGTCTGGTCACTGTATAGAAGGGTACAGCTGGCATGCAGGTAGTGAGCCAAAAGCCGGTCTGGTCACCGGATAATCCCAAAAGGGTACCACAGCTTTTCCCCCTAGTTATTGGGATTTTTAGTGGGGTTTCTGGATCAATGGTCCTGCCTGTATAGGGTCAGCTATGCTGTGGTTTGGCAGTAGAGTCTGGAATCTTGCAAAGTGAATGTGGAATATCTGGATACGAAAGCGCTGGAAAATTCAGAAGAGAGTCCTCGGTGAGCAACCCCCCTTTATTAATAAGGCGGGTGACATCACAGGATTTATTGTTGGGCAGAACTATGCTAGACCTACCCCTAAGAACCAGATAGGTCAGCCTATGTTGGTCCCCTCCTCAAGGATGGGGGTCAGTTCATGGAGTTGTGTTTTATGGCACTTTTGCAAATTACATAGGCAAATTGCATATTTCATACAGAACATGGTATTCCAACTCCCAGGTCTGTACAACACTGTTTCGCCCTTCTAATAATTTTTCGAGATTTTTAGTGGGAACCGCTTCACCCAAAATCCCACAATTTTAGGCATGTGTACATATTATCATAGAGCATATTTTCACTCATGTTTAACGTTCCTCCATATGTACTTTTTCCATGATTCACATTTTCCTGGCGTTTGCGTCCCATACATGCTATGGACAGCCACAATATCTTGTTTTGAGGCCACAACAATTACATTTAAACTGTAAAACTTTTATATTACTGCTTTGCCTGGTTGTAGAAATAACAGTTTATTCATTAACATAGTCTTTGGGGGCAGATGGGCTGGCCTTTGTCACCAAATGTCAGTTTAGCCCAGGTTCCCCCGGGAGTTTGTCTTTGGAGCTCCTTAGTTTGAGTGGATGGGAAGCGTCACTTCCAAAAGTAACACCTCTGATGGGCACGTTATATTCTTCCTTTTGGTCATTCAAGGTTTCCAGGGGCAAAAAGTAACACATCAGTGTCCCAGAAATCAATTATGGCTCCTTTTGGGGGAAGGCCACTCCTGATACCAGCACACAAATGTCCTTTGACGCCAAGCAGGAAACCTGTTTGGCTGGTTCCCTAGTACAGCCAATGCATTTATTTATTTATTTATTTACTTATTTAGTTCTGAATCAGAAGCAAGTCTGTTGAAATAAACCATTATATTAGATTTTGACCACGCCCCCCTACATTTCTAGGCAAGCACAGGGCCTTATTCACCATTACACTTTTAAAACAGATATTTTTCTTGTTTGCAAAAGCACATTTTGACGTGTGGTAAATTCTGCTGGGATGTCCCTTTCAAATTCGGTTTTCTCTTCCATCTGGATTCCAAACATTGTTTGCAGCCCTAGTCAGTTTCTCTTACACAGCAATCTGTTCCAGGCACAGGTCCACTGAAATTGACATATGTACAGAGAGCTAGGGTTTCTTTTGAAGCGTTTATTTTTTACATTTTGTAGGATAAAAGTCAAGCGTTTTTCCATATGGCTGAGAGTAAAGTTTCTGGTGATTTCCCAGATCTTGCCTGACATAGCCTGTAATTCAGTGAGAAATGCTTTCTTTTGCTAAAGCACAACTGGAATATGGCTGGGCATAGTTGGACTTACTGGATCAGAACTGTATATATATATTTTTTTTATTTATTTACTTCGCATACAATTGCTTTTGCAATTTTTACAAAAAGATGTTGCTAGTCATCTTAAAAGAGCCACATAATGAAGGAAAACAAAACCCTCAAGCAGTCGAGGAAAAAGCGAAGAAGTAGACTGGAAGACGAACAGGCATGTAATACGGGCACAAGGTGAGCAGAGGAAACGGAGTATAGCGACAACAGAGATCTGCACAGAACAGAAACAGATGCAAATGCCGAAACACCGCACAGGGGCTGCAGAATACAGGCCCCGACAGCCAGCTGTTCCCTGTTAGAGTGCTCATCCCACACAAGGGTCCTGACAGATTGTCGCTGTGGAAGTTCGTAAGGCGATCAGTTCAAAAGCACTTTCCAGAATGTTTACGGTTGCTATGGACCATTTCGTTTTCTCTCCTGACATCAACCTATTCCACCATGTTGTATCTACTTCTTCTAACATCCCCGAGTGGTCTGTACACAGGCTGGTCAGGTATGTGGCTCTTGATTTTCTTAACTCTGGGCATTGTAACAGAAGATGTTTTATTGTTTGTGGTTCATTTGATTGAGTACAAAGTCGACAGGCCTTATCATTTGTTTGCATCCTAATAGCCTGAATTTCACGTGTCGGGAGGAGGTTGAAGCGCGCTCTCATGAACAGTTTCCTTAGTTGTTTATTTGGAAATTTAGTGCAGTATGCCATAGGTTCCTTCAATTTATTGAAGTTTGGTGGAAGATCTTTGGTCAGTTAATTAGCGTTGGCTTTTTCCAGAGTTTCTATCCAGTCTTGTGCCTCGAGTTTAGATTCTACTCTGACTGGATTCGTTTTTAGATCTTCTTCGGTGCATGCAATCTCGATAAGCTTTTCTCTGAGTTTGTCCGTCCATTTGTTTAGGATGACTAGGTGACGGTTTGTTACTTCAGCGGCTACAATCTTATAGATTGGCGGGCTGTCAGGTAGGAGCGTATTCCTAAACAGTTGCATGTTTGTGCCACCGTCGCCTCTAGGGAGAGTAGGCCCAGCTCTCTTCTGATGAGCTCCATTGAGACTGCGTTAGGAAGTCCTAGGACCGTTTTCCAGATATGACTCTCTAGTTTCCGCCAGATGTCATTTGGCATACTCAAGGTTGCTCCCATGCCATAGGTCAAGGTTGGCACCACTTTCCCTTTCTAGAACTCTGTCGCTGGGACTAGCGAAAATTTGCCATATTTTCGGTCCACGATTTTCATTTGGGCAACAAGATTTTTTGTTTTTTCCCATAGAGCGCTTTGCATTGTTACCTCCTTCGCCGAATGGTCGATATGGACTCGTAGATATTTAAAACTTGGGACTACTTCGATTTCGACTTTATCCAAAGGCCTGTTGTAGCCAGCCTGAGTCTTTTTGGCACTTTTTCCAAGGATCACTATTTTCATTTTTGATTTTTGTTTATTTTTAGGTTATTCTGTTCCATGTATTGGGCCAAGTTGGAGATTTGGCGTTGTAAGTCGATTTGGGTTTGGTCAAGTAGTATCAAGTGGTCTGCGTACAGTAGACGCGATATATTTACCTTTCCCAGCTTGGGTGGAAAAGCTCTGACTGGTTCTTCCGACTCTTTAAGGTCCCCCAAAAAAGCAATAAACAGTGCCGGGGCCAGAGGGCAGCCTTGCTTCACTCCTCGCTCCGCCGGTATCTCTCGAGACAGAAGGCCTTGATTATTTAGACGGACTCTTAGCTTAGTGTTTGTATGTAGAGCCATCACAGGGCCCAGCAGTTCCCTAGGGCAATACCATTTTTTCAGTTTTTCCCATAGAATCCGCCTGTCAACTCTGTCAAAGGCCTGTGACAGATCTACAAAAGCTAGGAACACGGTAGGTGCCCCTTGCTTAACCTTGGCTTTTATCAGGTTGAGAATTAAGAGATTAACTGCTGTGCTACCTTTCTTTAAAAAGCTCATTTGAAAAGGATCATTAGCCGGGGTTAGTCTGGCCCAATTTCGAAAATATGTCAGCAGGAGGTTCGCAAATATTTTGCCTATTATTTCGAGTAGGGCGATCGGTCTGTAATTACTCGGATCTTCTCTGTTCCCTCGTTTAAAGATCGGAACCACCACCGCTTTTGTCCATGACGTTGGGAGGGTTCTTGTCTGTCTGCACTGATCAAAGATGGTATTAATGAAGGCAGCCCATTTCTCAGTGTTCTGTTTTAAGTCAATGTTACTTAGGCCATCGGGTCCGGGTGCTCTCGATTTCTTTAATTTGAGTATGACGTTCTTTATGTCATCAATTGACGATATATCAATCCATGCCGTTTCAGCTGGGCTTTCGGCCATCGATGTTTGATGAGGAGGTGCCCTAAACAGGTTTTCAAAGAATGAAACCCACGAGCTTTCGCTCACTGCGTTGGCAATTTGGTTTTCCACCTTCTTATATGATTTTTTGATAAATGCCCAAACGTCACCAGTTTTCTTTGTGCTTAGTGACCGCAGTATTTCCTCTGCGTCTTTATGGTACATTTCGTGTCTATGACCTCGCACCCAAGATTTATATTTTGAGTTTTCCTGTTTCCATGTCTTCCATGCCGTTAGCGAGTTATCCTTTTTAATTTATCTCTTCAATTTTCTCAGTGTTCTCTTTCTGTTCACGACCTCTTTGTTATATGTGTGGATATTTTGCAGTACCTTTCGTTTTTTTCCTTGCGTGTTCGTCCTGTACTGTAATAAGAAAGGTAAGTAGTCCGGGCTTTGCATCTTATCTCCTTGCGACTGAATCTCAGTTTTATAATTTTTGGTGATACATTCTATGTTTGCCACAGTTAGACAAATGCGGGTTTGTTGGGTTTTCAGCTCGATCGAATTCCTGTAACAATTGGTCACAGGTCGTAGCGATTTCCATTGTATAGCCAGCAGGTTGTGGTTGCTTTGCTGAGTTTTAATCACCAAATAATTTCCGATACTTGCCAATACAATAGGCTTTACGAGATGAAGAAATAGTCAATATTGGCACTGGATTCACCCCTTTCCCATGTGGGTATCTTAACATTCCAGGATTTCAAAGCTGCCACGTTATGGAGGTTTCTCGATTTCATAAGCCTCATCCAGGTTGTGCCTCTGTCTTCACCAGGAGATTTCATCTTCTTCGGCTCAGTGGTCTCCTTTTCACTACTGCAGTTTGCGTTTAAGTCTCCACAGATTATTATATGTGTTTGGGGGTCTTCCACGATAATGTCATCGATTGTTTTTGCAACTTGGTTACAGAAATCTACTGTAGTTGTTTTTTCTGGGTTCCAGTATGTTGTTATAAGGGCTATTTTCACTTTTTCACTTCCCTTTCCGCTTGCATCTTCCTGGGTCTATGTCGTTAGAACTGCCAGTATGCCATATGTCTCCGTTGTAGTTTTTAAACTGGAGATTCCTGAGCCCAACTTTATTGCTATCAGGAGCCCTGATGACAGTCGGCCAAACTGGCCTTTCGATCCTGGAGAGAAAGCTATCTCGAATCCGTCCAGAGATGGTTTTTCTGTTAACCAGTGCTCCTGAAGACATAAGATGTCAAAAGCACCTAAATCCTGGTTTTCGGGGTTCGTCAGATGTCGATGGCCTCTCGTGTTCCACGAGGCCATAGAAAGAAGTTTTTGAGGTGCTGATTCTTGATAGGTGGTCGGAGGGGGTAGATTTCTGATCCCACCTCCTGATGATTGCTATTTATCGCTGTGAGGATTCAACATTGCTTTTAGCCACTTCCATGGGCCCTTTGGTACTCTAGCTTCTCGACTCTCTGCGATCTTCATTTCCCGATCCTTTTCTTTTCTTCCCTCCTTGTCTGGTGTTACTCTGTTGTTCTTCGATAGCTTCAGGGTCTGTCCGTCGTTGTCTCTCCTTCCCTGGTTCATATTTTTCCCACTCATAGTGCCGCTTGCTTTCGTAATCCGTGTGGTACCTGGGGGCTTGTCTTTTCCGGTTGTATAGATCTTTCGTTTTAGATATGTAGTCCCATTTGTGTTCACCAGTTTCCTTTGTTGGCTGCGCCTTTAGATCAGTCTTAGGTAGGCGTAGTTCCGTCAGGGTGAACCCTGCTTGTTTTAGGTCTTTGTCGGCTTCATCCAGAACGCCTTTTAGTGCCTGACCTTTGATGTGTAAATAGGTTTTTGCCTTTTGGTCTCGATGGTAGGGTTCTATTAGTATGAAATCTTCGGTATTCAGATGCTGCAGACAGTGTATTTTGCTTAGTATATATAATACCGTTTTCCTGTTCAGCACTATATATTTGCTTTTACACGACGTTTGCTCTAGTTTGAACACTCTTGAATCCTTAAGGAAGCTATGCGAGTTCTTGGTTTTCTCTGTCTGTTGTTTATATGGCATGGGTCTAGTCTCACGCTCATCTCTTCTACTTGGATTTTCTTTGTAGTGCTGCTGTAATCGTTGCTTCAGTGGAGTTGACCCATGAGTAGGTTCAGTCTTGTTTTGCGGCGTTTCTTTGTCTTCTAGAAATGTTGGCACGGTTTTGCCTGTTGCCTTTTCGCCTTTTGCTTCCCTCTTGTTTGTTTGTTTGTTTATTTATTTGTATGGCGCACCTTACCCAGGGGCAACAGGGCGCAGGCAAAAAGATAATTCGAAGCTTACAGTGTTACAGAAATATACAGTTGAAGTAAAATAAAAATATTCAAGGATTACAGGAATAAGAAATATACAAATCTTCATATATAAAAAATCAATATCTATACAGGAGAGAAATATACAGATGTGTACAGGGCTGTTAGAGGCGAGGGCAAGGCCGCAAACAAGGGTATCAATATCTATACATAGGTATAGAATGTGCAACTAAATACAGGGGTTATTGGAGTTCAGTTGACTGATGAGGTGCTTTCTAAAGTGCAAATATGGTTGATCAGCTCTTAGGTTGTGTGGCAAAGAGTTCCAAAGTGTGGCAGCTTTCACCGGGAAACTGTTGCCACCAATGATGGAGAGTTTGAATCTGGGAATTATCAGACAGTTGGAATTGATAGTTCTTGTTTGTCTGATGGAAGACTTTCTCTTTACCTTGTCCATCAGATAACTAGGGGCAGCATTGTTGAGGGCTTTATGGGTTAGGGAGGCCAACTTTAGTTTGATTTTGTTGTCTGTGGAGAGCCATTTGTGTTGGCGTCTGGTGGTGGAGATATGATCTCTCTTATTAATGCCGAGGGCAGCTCTCAAGGCATTATTTTGTAGGATTTGTAGCCTGTGGATAATGGCTTTGTTAGCACCGCTATAAAGGGCATTACAATAATCGAGCCTAGATAGTATGAGTGCTCTTGCCAGTATCATACAGCTGTCATTGGATAGGAATGGTCTGCCTGCTCTTATTAATTTGCAAGTATACGCAGTGGTAGATGCTAGTGAGTTGACCTGTTTAGTGAATGACATAGTGGCATCCAGATAAAAGCCGAGGGTTTTTACTTCCCTGGATACTTTGATAAAATTACCATCTATGTTAAATTCGGCATATTCAAGGCCTAGTTTGTTGATATTAGCAGGGGTACCCAAGATGATGAGCTCTGTCTTGTCATCATTCAGGCATAGACCATGAGATGCCATCCATGCCTGAATGATGAGATATACCCTATTCACCAACTCTTTGTCCTTACTGTGATCCCCTGAAAGTGGGAGGAGAATCTGAGTGTCATCTGCATAGTTAGTGTAGGTGACACCCAGATGGTCCAGATCGTCGAACAGGGGTTTGGTGAAGATGTTGTATAGTGTGGGGGAGACGCATGAGCCCTGCGGGACTCCGCAGGTAATAGGAGAGGGGTCTGCTGCTGCTGAAGGGGAGAAGACTCTCATTGTTCTCTCACTCAGAAAGGATTCAATCCATCTGATAGCTTCTGGGGAGAAATGAGCAGCTGAATCAAGGTGTCTGCAGAGGACCTTGTGGTCGACGAGGTCGAATGCTGCGGAGAGGTCGAGTAGGAGGAGGAGTGCTGTCTTACCCTTGTCCCTCAGATCATCAATTTGGGTTTTCAGATCAATGAGGGCTGTTTCCGTGCCGTGGTGTCATGGTCGCAGTATTGTTCCTCTATAGATCCCACTGGGCCCTTGGGATTTTCTCCTCTTACGTCTGTATCGAGGTGTACAGATAGATCCATCAGTGGGCTAGCTCTCATAAATTCATCCGTCATTTTTGGCGATTTTTCTGTCAGTTGCTGACTTTTTGCTGAAGGTCCAGTTGTATGATTTGGTGTAGTGGGGCTTTCTGTTAAATTAATTATTACCTCTTTCTTTTTAGATTCTGGAGTCTCAGTTTTCTTTTTCTTTGTTTCGCCCGTGGTGGATCCACTTGCCAAACATACCACCACTTTTTTCTTTTGGATTGTCGATGAGGGTGATGTGTTTAAGCCCGTACAAGTGTTCTGGTTTTGCGGCAAAGGAAACTCACTTGAGCTTTTCAGTTTTTGTATACTGAAAATTGGTTCCATCTCTCCTATCTCCTTCTTCGCGGATGTCTGGCATGCTGTGTCCGTGCACTTTTGTACGATCTTTTTTTCAAGTACTACTTCTTTCCTTCCAGCCTCCAAACTGGCCCATTTCTCCTCCCACATTGTCGCCTGTTTGCTACTTTTCGCCTCTACGGCTGTAATGTATCCCTCTAAGAAGTTGAGCTTAGATTGGATCTTACAGAGAATCGTTGTGTTATCTTTTGTCGAATCACCAATTGTCTCATATAATTTGCAAAATGGTGCAAGAGCAATTGTAAGGGCCGCCATGATTGTAGTCATGTCTTGTTTTTTATTTGGTGATGGTCTTTGAGAGTCGGACACAATTTCACTGTGTCTCCTATGTTTAACCGGAGTGTTCTGAAAGTCCCTACTAGGGCAACTATCGAATTGTTGTGATGAAGTTTCGAGAGGCGAGCTCCCAACTGTGACTTCAGATGTTTCAGAACAGTTGAGAGAAGTTCTAGAGACATTTGAATTTAGTATTGTTGCGACCTTGACTGGTTTTGTCAGTTTTTCTCCTCTTTCTGTATGTTGAAGGTGAATTTTTGTCCAGGTTTGGTCTCTCATTAGAGTCTGTGATCCTGGAACACGTTCCTGGAATATCCGTGGGTCTGTATTTGATCTGTTTCCCAATTGGTTTTTAGATCTCAAATTGAGTCCTAAGAGTGCATGGTCCTCTTGTTGCTCCAGCTGATCCATTCTTGGAGTCTCGCGTGGTGGATGATGTTGTTTATCATGGGTCTTCATAAGTTTAAGTTGTGACGCCTTATCTTGTTCTATCTGTTCCTGGAGCTGGATTTCAGCTGTTGTTCCGATCGTAGCCGAAGTGTCGACACTTTGGATCGGCGTCTCTGTAGGACTGGTGTTGTCCGTAATAACAGAATTCAGTCGGGGCAAGACCTCCTCTGGTCCCAGCTGCGCTTGGCACTGAATTGTATTAGTTTTCAGGGGCATCTTTGAGAGCTCATCCGTTTCCCTTAAAGACCCCATTATGTTTTTTTTCCCTAGAGTCTTTGTTTAGATTTTTAGGTTCGGTAAGTAGAGCTTTTGGTTGGGTTTGTTTTTGGATCTGAGTGTCTCTTTCCTTAGTGATTGTAGAGTTTAATGGGCACATTTCGGTCAGATTCACGACATTGGGTTCTTTATTCTTTGGGCTGACCGACAGCTTTTCTGCTGCTAGTGGTCCCCTTTCACTGTGACTTGTTATGTTGTCAATGACTGTTTCCGTTTTTCTGGCTTTTATTACTGGAAACGAGACCTCAATTACTTCCAGAATTTCGGCATCAGAGATTTCGTCATCTGCCTAGTTTACGTTTTTTCTGTTGAGTCTTGAAGAAATTGAACAGGGCATTTGAGAGTAGAGGTTTCGGGAGCGTGCATGGCCCTGAGTCAGGTTTTTTAGCTGCCACTCGACTGGATTTATTTATTTCTTTAATACCACTGTGATTCTGATTGTGTCTCAGTACTCTGTCGTCTTGACTGTTTGAATTTTCAGGTCCACTTGGGATTGCTGTCTTACCCCTTTGTTTCTTAATGTATTGTCGTTTTGTACCACTCGGCTTATTGATCTTTTTTGGACCTTTAGCGGTTTCACATACGGAGGAGCATAGGTCCACCCAGTCCCCCAGATCGTGGTTCATTTCCTTGTTAGTGCTTTCTGTAGGCTCAGCACTAGTGTCAATACTCAGACTTTCCTCTGCTGTCCTCGTCGGCACAGATTTCGATTGATCTGTCGTTGGTTGGCTAGGGCTTGTTGCCCTTGTATGGAAATTCAAGTCTGTATTCCGGTCTGCAGCCACCAGTTTGTCCATATTTGTGTGTATTAATGCCCTGGTTAGCATCAGGGGCTTTTCTATCATCCCTGTAAACACTGGATTGTTCTCCCCGGGCCCCTTGTCTGCTGAACCTTCTGATGTTGTTTTTGTTGTACTACTTAAGGTCTGGCTTAGTTCAGTCATGTTTCGACTTGCTCCCGGGGGTGTGCTCATTGCCATTGCCCCTTTCTTGATCGGTGACAGAGTCGGAGGAGAAGCCGCATCTATAGAACTGATTCCCGGTTTTCCCTGTAGTAGTCTTTCTCTATGTTCCAGGTCTTTGTGTGCCTCAGTGAGCCCCCTGTGATTGTTAGTGCACAGAACCAGAGCAAGGTCCAGGTCAGTCCACCCTCCGGCAGGTTGAGCTGGGAGACCTCTCGCCCAAGCGGCGCTCCGGTCCTGTATTGACTCAGCGGCATCTAAGATGTTGCACCGGGTGGCGGCGGTCTCCTGAGAGGAAGCCAGATCAATCTCGGCGATGGCCTTAGCCGTGACCGTACTGGGGAGTTTGTCTGCTCCCCTCCCTCCCGCTCCATTGTGATGGGCGTACATCGCGAATGTGGAGGCTCCGCTAGACTTAGCGTCTGAAATGGAGGGCACAAGGTTCTTACCTCTTTTCCCCGGCGATCTCTGTTCAGCTTGTAGAACTGGCTTAGAGTTGCTCCGGAGAACTCTTGCGGTTTCCAACGGTTCCGTCAGTTCCAGTTCCCGATATGATGCCAGTCACTCCCCCGACAGTCGGGGACAGGGGCTCCTGCTCCCTGCATTAGCCTGCAGGGACTGCAGGACTGCCAAACTTTGCGAACTTTGCGTGCTCCGCGTTCTGCTCTGCGGAATACTGCTGGGCTTTTGTGGTTCCTCCCACAATAGACGAGCTGGAAGGCAGACTCTACTGCAGGACTGCTAAACTTTGCGAACTTCGCGTGCTCCGCGTTCCACGCCGCGGAATACTGCTGGGCTTTTGTGGTTCCTCCCACAATAGACAAGCTGGAAGGCAGCATATTGAACTGTATATTGTTTAACAGGTGAAAAAGAGCATCAGGGCGCTGCTTTTCAATTCTTTTCTTTGGTGCACATAAGAAAACGCACTGGCAGCATTTCTTGGTGTGCTCCCCTGTTTCATCTTGCCCAATAGGTGCTTGGCAAGACAGTGCAGCCATCATTTTGTAGCTGCAAAATGCAGTGTTGATGCGAGGCAATGGTGCTCAAAGGAGCCAGCGCAGCCATTCTGCTTGTGAATGCTGAAGTGCAGCTTGGTGATGGAGGGGAATTCTGCTGAGTGGGTAAATGTACTCCACATGCTGCATCTGCTGCCCATATCCCCAAAACCCTCCTGGAAAACCCCCTTGGTTGTAGAAGTATCTGCGGCCTGAACCTGCATCCTCTTGATGGCCCCCCTCTTCCTCAAAACCCCTGCTGCATGTTCCCCCGCCCAATGAAATGAAAATGAACTCCCCCCCATGGGCGGTGGTGTGAACTGCTGCTACTCTGTCCACTGTGTGCTTGCCCTGGCAATGGTGCTCAAAGGAGCCAGCTCAGCCATTCTGCTTGTGACTGCTGAAGTGCAGCTTGGTGATGGAGGGGAATTCTGCTGAGTGGGTAAATGTACTCCACATACTGCACCGGCTGCCCATATCCCCAAAACCCTCCTGGAAAACCCCCTTGGTTGTGAAGTATCTGCGGCCTGAACCTGCATCCTCTCGATGGCCCCCATCTTTCTCGAAACCCCTGCTGCATGTTCCCTCGCCCAATTAAATGAAATCTCCCCATGGGTGGTGGTGTGAACTGCTGCTGCTCTGTCCACTGTGTGCTCGCCCTGGTTAGTACCACCTCTTCCATTGTGTACTTTGATAGGTTTTTCTGTACTAGTTTCACTTCCTCTAACTTTCTCACCTCTGCCTTTTTCTTTATCTTCTCTTACAATAGCCTACAATGATGAACGATTGTAAGATGTATTTCTGGCCAAGATTTTGCCTACATGCCTATCAATTTCTTTAACTGCTTCTGTTTTTGTTCTGGCAATCCCCGGCATAATATGTGGTAAAATACTGCCACTGTTTTGTCCCATGCTTCTCGAGTTTCAAGGCGCCAAAGCTCAGGGATTGGCCTGAATGAGGTGTAAGGGGTCTTAGTCTAGTTCGATTTTGCGAGACATAATGGCTCCAATGTCTGACGTGTTCAGGTATTGTGTCCGTAAGACACATACGGGAGCCCTACAATTTGCAAACGGCGAACCATCTTGTGCCGTGTTCTGGGTGGTCACTCTGGAAAACCCTGCCCTTTTCCATATGTCATCAGCAGCTTCCCAAAGGATCACTACTAACAGTCCTTTCACGACCCCACTGCTAACCTCTGACCCTCTGTCATCCTTTCCATCTCGTATATCAACTTCCTAGCACCCGTTGACAATGATGGTAACCTACACCTCACGTTTTCCTTGTCAATGTGCTTCCATGGTATATATTGAGGTTGCCCCCCTCCCTTTTCTAGCAGGGGCATCTTTGTAAACCCTACCTCCCCACTCACGTTTCTAGTCAATAAGACCTGTCTGTCCTCGTTCCTAATGTCAGTGTACACGTCTATCGGTTCTGTTATGGGTATCCGAATGTCGTCGTTGGGTCCCTGTGGGATCCTCTTCCTGGGACATACTATAGCTGTCTCTCCCTTCATTCACCCTGGGCGGTCTCTGAGCCTTTCTACATATGGTATTAGATCATCAATGTTACATAGTTCGTCCACTGACAGTGTTGTGCGATTGTCTTTGCAACCTCCTGTTCCCACTCTACAGGTCCCTCTCTCCCATGTCACCCACTTATCCATGCTTGTCCTGTTGATCGGGGCCTACGTTGCTGCCCCCTCTCGTCCCCACTGTTTCATCCTTCGTTGTTGGACCCCAAGCCCATGTTACTGCAAAAGTCATTTACAAAGCCCAGTCTTCTCGCAGTTGTGTCCGTGCTGGGTTTCATGTTAGTCGATGTCATGCAGGTTGTATCTGCTTCCTTCCCCCTAGGTCCCTAGGCCTGGCCCATTCGGTTCCGTGTCACCCCTACCCTGTACTGTCATGTTATGTGGCTCTGCTCGTCCGTCCTCTCCTGCCTTGTCATCTCCCCATTCTGTTTTCCATCGGGTATTTACTGCCCTTATTGCGCGCTCATTCTCCGCTTTGCCCGCTTGCTCTCTTGCCAACCTGTCCACCTGCAACCTTCTTTGTTCCCACTCTATCAACTTGCATTTTCCCTGCTCCACTGCCTCCCTCTGCCTCTCGATCTCCTCTAGCTCTCTTATTCTTCTGTCCCATTGTTCCCTCTCCTCTCTCTTCCTTTCTCTGTGCTCCCTTTCTATCCTTTATTCCCTTTCTTTCTGCACCTGCTCCTTCCATTCCTCTCTCTTTCTAACTTCTCTTCTCTTTCCTTCTCCTTCCGGTCTGCTTTTTCCATTATCTCTGCCCAATCACACGCTTCTCTGCCCCCCTCAAACTGTCCATTGTCTTAGTTTCCCCTTTGTCTCTACATTTGTCTTGCCTTCCAGCTTCAAAATAATCTATCCCCCTATCTATTAGTTTGTTGCTATGCTCTCTAGCCCCTCCTTCGTGTCATGCTGCACTTCGCCGCTTGCTCCTTGCCCCGTGGTCAGCTGCCCTGCGCCTCTCTGCCCCTTTTTCGTAGTGTTTGGTGGTGGTTTAAAGGTCGGATTTGTATAGCCCTCTGCTGCTCCTAATTCTCGTAATGGGCACATCCCTTGTTCATCATCCTGGTCATTGGGGATCACGCTCGGGGGGGACCAGTGGAAAAGTCGAAGGCGGGGTCACGGGCCCCTGCACCTCCTGCTGGCTCAGCATTCACTGACGCCTTGCTGCATCCCCCTCGCCCTCTTGAAACATTCGCCAGAGCTCAAACATAGCCATGCAGCTTGCTAGCTTCTTCCCCTTATAGGTACCCTGTACATGCGTCAGTAGTGATTGCTGCACATCTTTGGAGAAATTTCTGTAAGGTGGCCATGGTTTAGTTAGCTTCCCCTCAGTGACTTTAGACCATTCTATGCTATACTTGCAAATGTTGTCCTTTTAGGGTGGGAGCATCTTGTACAGGTGCTGTAGGGGCGTATCACCCCTGCACTTCCCTTGATACATCGTGCTTGCTTTTACCTGACCTCAAATTGAGGGTTTCGATAGTCCGCTGTTAAGGGAGGAACACAAAGTAATCACAATACTTTGATAAATCATTATGAGTCTAAACCTGTCAGGCGTGCTTTGCGCACCGCCTCCTTCACACTCGTTGCCTTCTCAGGTGCAGCTACACTCTCGCGCATGCACCTTCCGCGTACCGCCACTTGTTCACCTCATCTGCCAATCCCAAGTTTTCCAATGATAGCTCCTCACCGTCTCGAACTCTCTGTGTCCTATGTGCAAACTCATGGGTGACGTCACCTATTCACTGACCACATAGCGATGAGAAGTCACATAATGTGCGCACAGTGTTATAGATTGTTACCCCAAAACACACAAAACCCTAACACAAAACCCACAGCTGCCTTCCTGCCTCCTAGCAGAGTATACCAATATTCTCTTGTGTTTGATCTGTACCTGCGGCGTCGCCTAGCAAATAATACGCCTCCTCTCAAGACTTAACCAGTCGAATCACCTTCCACAATCTAGGCCAGCTCCCTTGCTAAGCCTTACGAGGATACCGTCATCTATGACCCGAGCTAAAATGCCCAACCCACAGGAAACCACTATTTACATACTTCTGTCATCTGTGCCTTTTAGTCAATAGTTTAGTTTGTTCACCAGTTTGTTCACCAGAACCTTTTACCTCTAAACTCGAATGTGCCATAACCACAAATAAGGACGTCTACCTCTGCTTCTGTCATGACTAAGTTTAACAATGCTAAACAATACTTTAAAATACTCAACAATACTACAAAAATACTCTATACTCTCCCTCACACCCACAGTTACCGTGTGACTGGGTCAATACTTACTGCTCGGCTGCCGCGTCCCCCAAAGCTGCCACTTCCCCGTCTTGGTCTGCCTCCATGCTTCGCTGACTTCGGGCAGAATATTCTCCAAGCTGGCTCCTGACTGCCTTTCCATGGGTTTAGTTTAGGGTACGCATTTCCCGTCTTTCTCGAAATATGCGAGGGTCCTGCAGCCTCTCAGGTTCTGCGGCAGAGGAGACGGCTTTGTGCCGGGCTGGCGCAGCCAACCACCAGTTCTGCAACCAACTTGTTGGGTCGGACTATGCCAGAGCGAGGCTGGGGATCCGCAGATTTGGAGGGCCCAACACCCTCCCCAGAATAAACGGAGGACTCAGTCAGATGGCAAGTACAAACTGTGGTTTATTGCAAATAAAACCAACAGGGATCAGTACAAGAATACAGGACGGCTCTGGTACATCTCAACATTCCAGGCCGGTTTTGTATGACTCTGGCGTCATCACATGGGCCCTTCTCCAAAAAAACTATCAGCACCAGGGATTGGGTATTGAGAGTTCAATAACCTATACGGTCACCTATAGATGTTATTCTACTGGCTCTTGCATGTCAGGTGGCTGGCCTGTCCCATCCCCAAGAAACTATCTATTATTTTGTTGCAAAGTAGTGGGCTTAGCATTGGTTCTTGCCCCCCTGCCATCCAACCCTGAGATTCTACACTGTGATTAGAGCTGATGTCCCCAGATCTGGGACTCGATCGAGTACTCATCTTGCTGTGCATGTCTTCAAGGTGATGTGAACGAGTAGGTGTCTGCATTGTAACATGTGTGTACCACCTTTGCCTATGAGAATATACTCCTTACGTCGCAACACTTGTTGCAGTCTGGGTCTGGTTTGATGGGATCGGCTCCTCTTTCTCACCACGGAGGACTGTCCATTGTCTCGTTCGGCTGTACCATGTGTTTAGAGACCACAAATATGAACTCTTTGGTTCACATTAATGAGGATTTATTCTGCTTAACTGCAGCTGGTCTCCTTGTCGTCTGGAGATTGGAATGTGTCCTTGTATCTCTGACCTTGGCAGTGAGCTTGTATTTGCATGTCTTGCTCTCTGTGCAGCCTGAATCAGATTCTACTCATCCCATGCTCTGTGGCTTGAGGCCTGCTGTAATTTTCTTAAAGCCTTATTATACGGATTCTACATCATCCATGCTATGCTAGGTTCCCTGAAGGTTAGCTGTACGTGGTTTAATCAGGTTCCATATATAATTCTGTATGTCCACACGGCTATTGGCTTTAAGCATCAGCAAGCTTGCTGGGGATCTCTTGTGTTTTGTGGTTCTGCATTACTGCATTCGACTAGTGCAAAAAGAATAAAAGCATTGAAAGTATGTATATGTATCTGTCCTCTAGCTATAGAACTGTGCACTTATGTGCTTCATGTATACGAGTGTGTGTTTGTGTGAAGCAGTGCAGGACTGCGGCTGTGCTTCATGTTTAACGCTGCTACGTCGTGGTGTCACTAATGACGTCAATACCACAGCTTCTTGGTGCTTAGTCAAGGCTGTCCATATAGGCGTCTGTCCACGATCCCAGCCTCTTCTCCCACACAGGGAACGATTTGCAGTGTATTTGGTTTGTATGGCTGGCTGAGAGGATACCTTTCAGTGTACTTGTAAATCATGGGTGCAATCAGGATCTATCCAAAATAAGATGGGTGGCTACGACCATTTCTGACCTTTCGTCTTGTCATGAATTTGGGAGGGCGAAGGGGTGTTCTTGGTACCCCTTGTTCAGTCCCCTCTCTGGTCGACCTGTCGACCACATCCCGATATGTTAAGCCCTTAGTGCTTGGTTGCCATATTTTTGTTATTCCTCCGAGGAGTCTATAGTAGTTCACATGGTCTTCGAAAGTCCATTTCATATCACTGTACACTTCTTCCGGGTTACACCACACCCCTTTTCCTTCATAGTACTTCGCATCAAATGGATTATCTAATTTCATTGCCTCCAGTGGGAATATTACACTGTTTGCTGTTCTCTCTCTCAGTTTGCCTCTTTCCTCCACGTTTTTGTCCTTTGCTCCACCTATGTTCACATCCATCAGGACTATCATTCCAATTGTCTCTTCTGCTGCCTTTCGGCACTGGATGATACATATCTTCACCACGTATAGTATCACTTCCGCCAATATTAGTGCTACCAATATCACCTTCAACCCATCTGATAGCCATGATTGCATCCATTACCATATATATGCTATCCAGCTCTGGTCCTTTCCAGTCCCCTTGGCTTCTTCCTCCATTTTGGCATGCATCTGAGATAGATGAGTTACCGCTTCTGTCAGTGTACCATTATCTTCATCGTTGGCAGGTATGAATGTGCAACAGGAACTACTCCTACTTCCATTGCTGTAAGTAGATATATAACATATCTATTCTGGAGCCTCACCAACCTTACTGTTCAGAGCGCTTCATTTATTGATTTAAATGCATTCACTGTGGAGTTTATCATCACCATCAGCTCCCACTGGGTAATCTGCAACCACTTCGCATTTATATATGTCTGTATAGATGGAATAAATGATGTGAAGAACATTTGCCTTCTGCTGAACAGCCTGTGTTCTGCTGGCACTTCATCCAGTGTTGTTTCTGATGCTTCTGAGAAGTAATTAATGTCTCTCTTAACTCTACTCAATTTTGCCAGCTTTTCGCTTTTGCTTATCTGTTCTCCTTCCACAGACCTTTTCTTCCTTTTGTTGCTACCCATTTTTGGAAAGTCATCAAGCTTCACATCTTTTTGTGGCACGACCAATGATGGCACATTGATGTGTACCAATGAGCAAACTCCACCCCATTTGGGTGGCAGCTTCAAGTATGCCTTTGATCTGCATGCCGAGTAGTGATCCATTAGAACTGCAGTGCCCATCTTAATCACTGCGTGTTTTTCTATGCTTCGGCATCCTGTATTTTCTGCAACTTCCACTTCACTGTCTTTTTGGTACAAAGTGCTGATGTTTTCAGGGGTATTATAGGCATTGGTCCAGCTTCATTCTCCACCCACGTGAGCAACTTCGCACTTGTCATTCTCCTCTTGTTCCTTGTTCACTGGTGATTGTGGTAGGGTGAGCGCCTTGCTTCCCACCACTCATCCTTCCATCCTTCCATTCATCCTCTGTGTATACTTGACCATACATGAGTATCTGTTGTCTTTCCCAGCACCAAGGTTCTCCTCCTAACTCCTTCACCCTGGTCCATGGGCAGGGCAGTTCCTTTAACGTTATAATCCTCGTGTGTCCTTTCTGAGGCCCGTCAGTTATGTACTGTATTGCTTAGTCTAACTGCCAGTAATTGTTTATCACGTCGAGAGTCTTTATGTAACTATCAGTCAGAGTCGTGATTGGTCTATCTCGCCGAAATCATGTTTCAGAGGCTAGGCGCTCCCTTCACTGGCTACCAATAGAGGCTTGGGTCAAGTTAGGGTATTGGTCATAACTTTTAAGTGTAGACTTGATCAGATGCCATTCTACCTGCAGAGGCATATTATTGACAAAGTTAACGGTAGGGCTCTGAGGTCTGGCACTCAGAATTATTTGTTCCTTCCCCAGTGTAGAACATCGAAAGCAGAAATGGCGCATTCTTTTTGATAGTGCCTAAGCTTTGGAATCAGATTCTGGCGACAATGAGAAGCCAAAGCTCTTTGCAAACTTGCAAGAGAGATCTGAAAAAGCTACTATTTTCTTAAACCTTGTCCTGGACCCTCCTCCCTCATACTGCTAAAGACTCATTGGGCATCCAAGTCCACCCTTACGTGTTTCTCTGTGTTGTCTGTTCAACTGTCTGTGCCTTCATGCCTTAGGGTCCATAGTGCGCATTACAAATGATGTAATGTAATGTAATCTTCATACAGGAACGTTGCCTGAGACATCCACCTCAGTGTTGCCGTCTTCCCTTGAAATCTTCCTCTAGTCGCTACCATTGACAGGTACATCAGGCACTGAGCTCTTGATGCCGGTATTTCAGTTGCTATAAACTTTCTGGAGGCACTCATGGAGTAGGGGATTAATGAGCAGACATAACAGCTCTCCCCAGTGGTTTCCTTTCCTACTTTTGTCATGTCCTTGTACCACATACTCAAGCGGTGTCAGTGAGAAAGAGATCTACCTCCTTTGTGTCTGTGTCCACACTGCGCTTATCTCTTCTTACCGTGCTTGCAGTGCTCTCCTGTCCACCTTACATGGTTGTTCCACCCGCTTGGTTCGGGGCAATGTTAGTAGAGAATACAGCAGTAGCGTTAGCGACAAGCAAAATTCTCCAAAATATAAATGCAAATACCCCACTTGGAATAAAGAGACACAGCAATATAATAACATTCTGTATTATTTCACCCATCTTTACCTGTGCTGCTTGATCCTCCTGCAGCTTGAAGATATAGTTGCCTGCCTGAAATGCGCAGAAAAGAGCGTTATTGTTGTTAGTATTCAGTTAATGTTTAAGCCCCGTGGACCATGTAATCATTGACGGCTAATATGAACAACTGTTCCCACAGGCCCCTAATTCCAGGTGCCCTCATTATGGAAAGAACAGAAGGATTATTTTGTCTGAGTTGTGGGTACACTTGGGCCACATAATCTATAAAGGCAAGATAGTATACTCAGGGTGAACTGGCCCGAAATCTGCTGGGATTCCTCATATTGAGGACAAATTGCTTCACACACCTCATTTGCTTGCAGGTGATAGGCACAAGAGAGTTTGTTTTGAATGCCCAGCAATATAGTGATGTGCTTGAACATCTCATTGGCGAAGTAAGGGCCGTTGTCAGACCGTAGGACCTCACACACGCCCCATCTTGGGAATACTTCCCAGACCAGAAACTTTGCTGCTCTAAGAGTGTCAGGATGTGAACAGAGGCCTGTCTCAATCCATCTTGAGAATGGGCACACAACCACTATCATGTAGCAGTATCTTTGACATACTTGAATCATGTCAACATTATCGACATGTAAATGCTGGAATGGGCCTGCTGGCCGAGGTATGGCTCCTCTCACAACTCTCAACGTATGTCCTGCAGTGAATTGCTTACATATCAAACAATTGCTTACAAATTCAGCCACATGTACTGCCAAATTAGGGCAGAACAATGTTTCTCCATTATGGGTAGCAACAACTCATTTTCCTGTTTGTGTTGGATAGTGTAACTGTGTAAGTGCAGTGTTCAATAATGCTAGTGGCATCACCACATTTCCTGTGTTGTTCTGTCGCCACAGGGCATCTGTCAGAGATACTGTACATACCCTCCTGGTCCATAATTCGTTCTCCTCCCTTTGTGCAGCTTCCTGCAACTCCATAATCTGTGTTTCTGGCAATGCAATGTGCCCTTCCTTGAGTGCCATGTTCCATGCACCATCTCGAGCATTTGATGCTGTCTCCATTACTAGTAGTTCTCCAAAATATGCTGTGCATTTTGCTTCTGAGTCTGCTGCTTCTTTGCCCCTTGAGATAGGATCTTCCATTTGCGTGTGCACCTGGAACTTTACTATTGCTATCTGCGCAGGGTACTGAATGATGTCAATCAATTTGCCCAATAGAAGTGCATGCTGTACTGGTGTCCCATCTGCCCTCCTGAATTCTTGCTGCATCCATCGTGACAGTCCTGAATGTACTGTTGACGTCACGTATGCAGAGTCAGAGTACACTGTCACTTACTTTCCATTGCTATGCTCCAATATTAGTATTAAGGCCATTAACTCTGCTGCTTGTGTTGAATAATGTGATGGCAATCGTGCACTCACTACTACCTCACTTGTTCCATCTTCCCTCAATCTCACCACTGCAGTTCCTGTATGCCTTACCCTATAGTCTGGTCAATTGTCAATGACCCGTCAATAAACAGCACATCTCCCCTCAAGTGCTTCCTCATGTACCTTGTGCATGTCACTGAATTCCTGTATGTTCTCTGTGAAGTCATGTGCATAGTCACTTTCTTGTAAAATGTCTTCTAGGAAAATCGTTGGGTTGACAAGTCGGTACCTCACTATCTTTAATGATGCGTTTGATAGTAGCACTTCGTACCCGATGCTCTCAGTGTTGTCAGTGTGCTCTTTTGCTTCTGCAGTATCGCAAAAAGGGGATGCTCCATGTAAAGAGTGATGGTGCACCCCATGGTCATTCCTACTGCTTTCTCTACCGCGAATGCAGCGACAGCCAAAGCCTGTTGGCACTGGCAGTATCCTCTCATTAATGGGTCAAGTCTCCCACTGTAGTATGCTATTGGCTTGTGTCCCAAGCTTGTCTTCTGTGTCAGTACTGCTTTCATCAATACTCCGACAGTGTGTGAGAACAAGAATTCCTTTTTGTAGTCTGAGATCCCTCACACTGGAGGTGTGCATATGTCTTCTTTTAGCTCCTCAAATGCCTTAGTCATTTCTGTCGTCCAATTTATTACCTTGCGTACCTTTTGTGCTTCCTTGAGAGCAGCCAGTAAAGGTCTTGTGTATTTGCACATTTCATGGGTTTGGCTGTACAGTACTTCCTTCTGACAGTACTGCAGTTTGGCTTTGTCCACCTTGTATCCTTTGTCAGCTAATACTGTCAGCATGTGCACTGAGTCATGTCTACACTGGTCTTCTGTCGTGCTGCAGATCAAAATGTCATCTACATACTGCAGAACCCTGCTGTCCATCTGTACAATGCCTAGATCCATCTGGAGAACCCTGTTGAATATGGAGGATGACTCGCACTACCTTTGAGGAAGTCGTGTATTTTCCCACTTCCGGTTTCTATACATAAAGGAAGTCAGGTCTTGTGAGTCTGGGTGTAGTGGTACTGAAAAAAAAGGCATTTTTGAAGCCTATGCCCGTGAAGTAGGCAGCTTCTGCTGGAATGCTGCACAAAATGGTTGCTGGATTTGGAACCAAGCAATAATCTGCTTCTACAATGTGGTTTAGGGAGCGCAAATCCTGGATGAACCGTCACAACCCCCCTTTTGATTTTTTAACTGGGTACACCACCGTGTTGGAGGGGGATTTTGATGGCACTAGATTGCCTCTCTCCACTAGTGCTGCAATCATTTCATAAATGCCCTCATCTGCTTCTTTTGATAGTGGATACTGTTTGACTCTAGGTAAAATTGCTTATGGTTTCAGCTTTATCTTCACTCCCCCTATTCCTTTCAGAAGCCCCACATCATAGGGACTTGTGGTCCATAGGATGTTGGGTACCTTGGCCAGATCCTCCTTGCAGAAGAATGGTAGTACTTTCAGTGCCATTTACATCCTCTGTGGTACCTCTCTGTAATGTATTTTCAGCCAACACGTTGCACTCATTTTAAACACCATCTGACTCTCTGACCTCTCGTCCCTGAATATTTCTTCGTCTGTCACTGTGGCTGGCCTGCACCCTTCTGCCACCGCAATCACTGCTCGCCATGGTTGCCCTATGTCATCCATCCCATGTACTGCTATCCACTCGTTACTCACAACCACTGCCACTAGTTCTATTGGAACTATTGGCCCTTCTGCTTCATTCAGTGGTATCTCTGGTCTGAACAGATACTCATTTGGGACATGGAACATCTTCCCTGCAATCCCTGGGAGCCTTGCAATTGCAATATCTGTCCCGTACTGGAACAGCTCCCCGTCCACTGGCACCCACCTCTGTGCCTTCCGTCCACAATAGGCTTGGATGATCTCTCATACATTGAACTTGTGTATTCCTGGTGTGGAGCACACTAACCCTTTGTCTGTGAATGAAATTGTCATGTTTAGTCTGCTCATAAAGTCTCATCCCAGTATATTTACAAGTGCCTGTCAAGAGTAAAGTAAAGGCAGAGATGCATTGTGTTCTCCCATAGAAAGTGAGATATCGGGCCTCATTATAAGGGTGGCGGTAGCCGTGCTGGTAAATACCGGCACGGCTGACGCTGGAGTCCATTTTTTACCGGCACCCAGCAATGGGGATGTACCAGGGCATTCCAGCCCCGCCGGACCCGGTAATTCCCCGTTGTTACTGGACCAGCAACATTGTAATGAGGCCCATCGTCTGTGAAAGGAACCACTGCCTGAGCCCCAGCAAATCCTTGAGTATTCATGACATCACTTGACAATCTAAACGCTCCCTCTCGAATGCAGGACCTATTCGCCCCTGTATCTCCAAGAAAGGAAAATGTTTTGTCACCTATCGCTAACCCTATGCGAGGTTCCTCCGCACGGTTGGGTGTGATCGACAGGATGCAACATATCAAGTCCATCTGTGTGCTGTCCTATTGAGGATATAAGGACATCCAGTTCCCTGCCAATGGGTTATTCCCTACCATTGTGACCCCTCCCAGTTTCCTAATGGCGACCGTTCCCATGGAGTCCATGTGTGACATTGTGCCGTCGTTTTGCTGCATGATGTCTTGTATCAGTGGCGATTGCTGTGTGGTTCCTCGAATCTGTGGTACTTGCAAATACTGTGGTACAGATGCTTGCATCTGTGGTCTCTGCTGTTGGTGCTGGTCTTGTGTGTAATAGTTGTCCTGGACCCCTGATATGCCTGTTGGTACTGTACTCCCCAATTCTGCTTTATCCCCCGGCTTCTGCAAGCTCTCGAAATGTATCCTACCTGCCCGCAAGTCCAACACCGTGGTGGCTCTCTCCCTTACCCTTGCAAACCCCCTGCGAAATCCCCTGGGCCCTGCTGAACCTGCTGCCCGTGTCACCAAAACCCTCCTGAAAAGCCCCCTTGGTGTGAGGTATCTGCGGCCGGAACCCGTGTTCTCTCGATGGACACCCTGTTAAGATGGATTTCTGAACTCTGACCTGGAGGGGCAGGGGTTCAGAAGGCCAGCCTAGTTTCTTGGAACAGGGTAACCTCTGGACAAGCCAGACCAATCAGGGTAGTGATGGTGGCGATCAAGAATAAGTCTCAAGAGGGGTGAGGGTGATGGAAAGACCTCAATGAGCACACAAAGCAAGGACACTTACAAATTACTCCAGACAGGTGTTATATTAAAAATATAGACACATTTATTACAAGGCCTTTGTTACATCGACCATAGCAAAGAATCACAATAATACGAAAGTAAACCAACATATCACAATCAATACAATATATATACAAGACCGAGGGTTCTAAGGAGTTATGAGCACGTAATATGTAGACCACCTAGATGGGGAGGAAAACAGGCAGTGCAAGTAATCATTATACCCAGTTTGACATCAGAAATACACCTAACTAGGAGGAATTTCGAGCCCTACGAAGAGAGGAGCCTTATGCTCAAAAGTACCTGCACGCGCTGGTGCCAATGGATAAAGTAGGGTCTCTTCAAGGGTCTCAGGCAGTTCAGGAAGGTGAATGAAGTGATGAAGTCCCCACTACTCAAGCAATGCCTCCACTTGTGGGCAGAGGCAGGGCAAGAGTGTGGGATAGAGTCGCTATTTCGCAACAGCGGTAGAAAAGAAATGGGCTCCTGCGCGAGGGGCCACCAGTTGGGGTGGGGACTACTCACCGGTCCCCGACGCAGGCAGACCCAGACTTCTCCAGTTCAGTTCACGTTGCTGGCAGGTTCAGCTGCAAGGATCAGGACATCTCGACACCGTGTAGATTCTGTGTAGCAGGATGCAGGGTCGAGGGTGTCCCAAATGCAGCGGACGTGCACAGGTTGTTACCGCAGAAGGGCAACACGGCAACCGTGTTTAAACTGGTCCGAGGGCACTCGTCTCACTTCAGACCTGGGAATGCCAAGTGTACGAAATTCGGTTTGAGGGTGCCGTGGACACAGAGCAAGCAGTAGACCAAGTTTCGAGGGCTTCCCCGAAATGCGGCGGTGACAGAGCAAAGCGTCCTGCGTAAGCTGGTCAGCCCACTGGTTGGCCCAGGGACACTTCCGAAGAGGCTTACTTGCATGGTTTGATGAAGGTGCCGGGAATAGTTGATCCCACTATTCCAATGGTCAAAGCGCCTTTGCAGACCTTCTAGGACGATCAGATGCAGAGGGGTCTCACAGGACGACAGCAGTTCAGGGTGCCAAACCTTCAGCGGGTCACCAGCGGTTCCTCGACTCAGCTTCTTGTTGCAGGTTACTTGGCTCCTTATCCCTTGTTCGGTGTGAACTCAGGAGATCGACATGGTAGTGGTGTTTTCAGCCTCCTCTTATCCAAAGTTCCCTTCGCGCCAAAACAGAGAGGACCCAATGGGAAATCTGCTCACAAACACCCACACCATATGTGGACCTATCACATACCACGGTGGTCCCAGGCATTCAGGACACTCCAGACTCTCTGGCACCCAGGATGTGTATTGGGAACAGACATCCCAGCCCACATCCTGGAGGCACACACAAGGCATGCAGAAGCCAGCGAAAGCGTTGGGTTTCGCGGGAAAGTGCATGACCAAATAAGGACGGACCCGGGTCGGCTCGACCTGGGGAAGGTGAAGGGGCAAGACGGTAAGAGGACAGGACAAAGAACCCCGTGGCATGTCCATTTTGGAGCCATGCCACTCAGTTGTGCCAAACGCGGTAAGCGTGGATAACATGCCGAAAAAGGGTTCAGAACACAAGAGAAACGATAGCTGCCACTAGTCCTGTCCATGACACACTTGCACAGTTCATAATAAGTCCAGCGAGAATTTCTAGGGCCTTGGGAATGACTAGAGACCCAAGAGCACGGTAAAGTAAGTTACAGTGCACTCTTGTTTCATGTTACACAAAAGCTGGAACATGAGGAAAGGACTAAAGGAAACAAAGTCTCCCAGTTCTGACTGTCTTAAGGGCATGTCAGTTTCCCCTTAAGAATTGAGCGAAAGCCCAGAGGAGTGCGGCAGAAGGCTGCGCTTCTCATGCAAAGTCTAGATCAGGGTGTAAAACAACAGCAAAAAGTTTGGGGGTTGCCACATGGAGGGAAAATTACATACAATTATGAAATCTTTCCTAACACTCGCCCCTCCCAGACTAAGGACAGGGGGAACTAATCCACCCCTGGATGAGTTTCTTGTTCCGGTCGGTTAAACACTCTGGACAACCCATCAGCATTGCTATGTTGGACACCTGGCCTATGCTCAATAATGAAGTCAAAGCCTTGCAGACTTATGGACCACCTAAGCATCTTTGGATTCTCTCCCTTCATGTTCATTAGCCACTTTAAGGGTTTATGATCAGTTTGCACAGTGAAGTGGGCCCCATAGAGGTAGGGCCCAGCTTCCGTAGGGCCCACACAACAGAGAAACATTCTTTCTCTACTGTGGACCATCTGAGGTCTCTGTCCTTAAGATGGCGACTAATGAAGCCAATCGTGTCTTCATTACCCTTCTCATCTTCTTGTGATAGTGCAGCTCCTATCCCAGTGTCAGAGGCATCTTTCTGCATAATAAAAGGTCTTTGGTAATCAGGGGCCTGGCACAAGGAGTCTTTTAAGCCATTGAAGGCCTTCGTACACTCTTCACTCCAAGTTACCTTCTTGGGTTTCTTCGGAGTGGTGAGAGCAGTCAGAGGGGCAGCTATGGTGCCATAGTCTGCCATGAAATTTCTGTAATACCCCGTGAGTCCTAAGAAGGCTCTCACTTGGGTCTGAGTAGTGGGGGTAGGCCAGTCGTGTACTGCTTTTACTTTACTGGGTAGAGGCTGTATCCTCCCTCCACCTACTTCATGTCCAAGGTAAACCACTGAGCCTTGTCCAATCTGGCATTTACTGACCTTTATGGTCAAGTGGGCTTTCTCAAGAGCCTGTAACACAATCCCAAGGTGTTTCACATGGTCTTCCCAGGTGGCACTGAAAACTGCTATATCATCCAGATATGCAAGACAGAATTCATCCAACCCATTCAACACATGATTCACAAGCCTCTGGAAAGTGGCAGGTGTATTCTTCAAACCGAAAGGCATTACCCTGAACTGGTAAAGACCTTCTGGAGTTGAGAACGCTGTCTTCTCCTTGGCATGTTCTGCCAGGGCTATTTGCCAATAGCCTGCAGTGAGGTCAAACGTGCTGAAGTACTTGGAGGCACCCAAGGTATCCACCAGCTCATCTGTTCAAGGCAAGGGTTGTGCATCTGTCTTGGTGACAGCATTCAGAGCCCTGTAATCCACGCAGAACCTCAATTCAGAAGTACCTGCTTTTGGAACCAAAACCACAGGGCTGGACCAAGGACTAGTGGAGGGTTCAATCACCCCAAGATCTAACATATTGTTGACCTCCGTCTTAATGTAAGACCGTACTTTGTCTGACATCCTGTATCCCCTACTTTTGGTAGGTACACTGTCTCCTGTGTCTATGTTATGGTTGCACCAAGGTGTCAAACCAGGGGACTGTGAAAACAGGGGGGAAAATTGCCTAAGCAAACTTTTCACATCAGCCTGTTGATCAGAAGTCAGGTGAGGGGCCACTCGGACACCCTTAAACGAGCTACCTGAAGGACTGCTTTGAAACAGGTCAGGGAGAGGTTCAGACTCCTCTTCCTCAACATCTGAAGCTAATAGCAGTGCTGCGATTTCAGCTCTTGGGATGAAAGCCTTCAGCCTATTTACTTGGAACACTTTTGGAGCCTGTCCAGGCCTTCCAAGGTCCACTAAATAGTTGACCTCACCCAGGGGCTCTACCACTGTGTAAGGCCCTCACCATTTATCCTGTAAAGCTCTAGGCCTTATGGGATTCATGACCAGGACTTGCTGACCAGGTGTAAAGTTGATGAGGGAAGCTTTCTGGTCATACTAATGTTTCATCAGGGCTTGTCCTGCCATAAACTTGTCACTAGCCAGACACATCAGGAGTACCATCCTTTTTCTGAGCCCTAACACATAGTCTACTACGTTGGTAGTGATAGCGGTAGTGGGCATCTCCCATGCCTCCTTGACTATGGCTAAGGGTCCCCGCACAGGGTGACCAAACAGAAGTTCGAAGGGGCTGAAGCCAACACCCTCCTGTGGTACCTCTCGGTAGGCCAACAGTAAGCATGGTAAAAGAAGATCCCATTTTCTTCTTTGAGGTTCTTCCAGAGCCCCAATCATACTTTTTAAGGTTCTGTTAAACCGTTCCACCAGACCATTGGTCTAGGGGTGGTATGCGGAAGAAAACTTGTAGGTGACCCCACATTCTTTCCACATAGCCTGCATATACTTCGACATAAAGTTGCAGCCTCTGTCAGACACAACTTCTTTAGGGAAGCCAACCCTAGTAAAGATGCTGAGTAAAGCTTTTGCGACTGACTTGGCAGTCACAGTTTTCAATGGGATGGCCTCATGATATCTGGTGGCATGGTCGACCAATACCAGGATAAACCTATTGCCTGAGGATGTTTGGGGGTCAAGGGGACCAACTATGTCAAACCCTACCCTCTCAAATGGTACTCCCACAACTGGGAGTGGTACCAATGGAGCTTGGATTTTTGAACCACTCTTACCAGATAACTGGCAGGAGGCACAACTCCTGCAGTGACTTTCTACTTGAACCCTCATCTTGGGCCAGTAGAAGTGCATGGATAACCTTTGCTTGGTCCTCTTAATACCAAGGTGACCAGCAAGGGGAACTTCATGCACCAGCTGCAGGAGTAAGGGTTTTACAGCAAGGGGAACCACCAACCTCCTATGGTCTCCTTCTGTAGACTCTGTGGGCTCACTATACAGGAGTCCACCTTCCCAATAAATCCGATGCTTCCCAGGAGGTTCACCCTCAAGCTGGGAGCAGGCCTGTCTCCTTAGGCCTTCCAGAGACGGGCACTCACGATGGCCCTTACTGAATTCTTCCGTCAGGACCACCTTCTACTAACAAATCCTTTAGTTCAGGATGGTCATTGGGGTCAAATACTTCAGGCATCACCATCTCCTCGTCAGGTCTGGGAGACTGACCAACTACCTCCACTGCAGTGCTAGGCGAGTTAGGGGGAATATTCTCTTTCCCTCTTCTTGGTTTCTTGACTCCTTTAGCCTTGGGTTTCCCCTTTGGCTGGGGCAGGGCATTGGTCTTGGCCAATGCTGCCCTCGTTTGAGACCTTGTGCAGGGTCTGTCAGCAGTATTTCCCACAAGCCCTAAAGCTCTGAGATTATTGCCCAACAAGACCTTTCCTGGGACACTCCTCTGAATGCTCACTGGAATCCTGACTGCTGTACCATCGATAGTAAGATTTACAGGTATTAATGGGAATATGAGAGGTGGGCCGTCAGCCAACTTAGTTGGCATCAGAGTAGCTCTGGCAACTTCCTCTGGGTCTACCAAGGTAGAATCCACTACAGTTCGACTGCACCCACTATCCCTAAGAGCTGGAGTATCTACTCCATTGATCAGCACACTGTCTTTAGGAGGAGAAGGCCAGATTAGCAGAGTGGACCCCCAAGGTTTTGACCTTACATCTGGGATCCTCCTTCACGTGGTCAGTTGCTCCACAAGCAAAACAACATCCATTGGGTCTGTTTACATAGGGAGGCTTATTATAACCAGAGTTCTGTTTCGGAGGCTGACCTCCACTACCCTGTGAGTTCTCTTGTGTCATACCCTTATTTTTCTTTTTGTGGCCCTTTTGGGAAGAAGATTTATCAGTTTGCCCACCCTCCTTATCTTTGGACTTTTTCCCTTCCTCCTGCTTACCAGGATGAGTCTTTTCCTTATGGGACACTCGATGTGACACCCATAAATCTGCTGCAATGGCAAGCTTCTTAGGATCTATCTCCTTTGAATCAACCAAATGCTGCTAAAGCTGAGGGGAAGAAGATGCAAAAATATGTTCCAGCATGACAAGACTTATCATACCTTCAAAGGTAGAGACCTTATAACCTTCGACCCAGCCAGTCAAGTTTTTTAAGGATCCAGTTACATAAGATACCCACGTACCACCTTCTTTTTTCTTATACTCTCTGAATCTTTTTAAGTATTGGGCAGGAGTCTTTCAAAATTTTAAAATGAGAGTCTGCTTCAACATTGCAAAATCTGCTCTCTCAGCTTTCGACATTTCCATAATGGCACTGCAGCCAGAATGGGGCAGTCTGCTAAGTAACCAGGCAATTTTATCAGCATTGTCAACTTGTTGAACTTCACATGCATACTCAAATGTATTCAGTCAGTCCATAATGTCATTCTTTTCCTCATACACACTGAGCAGATCTTTTGGAAACCGTGGATGAGAGGAGGCCCCAGACCCATGTCCAGGACCCTTGGATCCATTGGCAACTTGAAGCTTGGCCAGTTCCAACTGGTGATCCTTGTCTTTCTGTTTTTCTGCCTGTTCTATCTTTAGTTTGGCCCTATTGAACTCAAGCTCTTCTTGGAGTTTGGCCATATTGAACTGAAGCTCCTTCTGCCTAAACAGCAGCTCTTGCTTCTTGAATTCAAGCATGGCTTCCCCATCAGCACTGGCAGAGGAAACATTGGATATTTCATCCTTCCTATCCTCATGGTCGCTGTGGACCAGTGCAGCGGCAGAACTGTCAGTTCTACCAGTGAGAGCAGCCCCACCTCCTTCTTCACTGTCCTCTGAAGCTATAGCGCTAAGCTGAGCTTCTTGCAAGGCCATGATTCTTTGGATCATTTCCATTTTGGTGCCTTGAGAGGAGACACCTCTCTCAGCACACATCTTTTTCAATGTTTCAGATTTAGAAGCATTTAAAGTTAACAAGGTACTTGTTTCCATACTGTTAGATAGGACTATGGGCTTTAAAAAGTTATACTACGACAATTCACTAATTGTCCTGGTAGGAATAACTTGAAATGCCTTCGCTCGTGCGCAACACCGGATGCCTTCAGTCCTATCCCACCGCTGCCACCAATTGGTTAAAATGGATTTCTGAACTCTGACCTGGAAGGGCAGAGGTTCAGAAGGCCAGCCTAGTTTCTTGGAACAGGGTAACCTCTGGACAAGCCAGACCAATCAGGGTAGCGATGGCGGCGGTCAAGACTAAGTCTCAAGAGGGGTGAGGGTGACAGAAAGACCTCAATGAGCACACAAAGCAAGGACACTTACAAATTACTCCAGACAGGTGTTATATTAAAAATATAGACACATTTATTAAAAGGCCTTTGTAATATCGACCATAGCAAAGAATCACAATAATACGAAAGTAAACCAACACATCACAATCAATACAATATATATACAAGACCGCGGGGTCTAAGGAGTTATGAGCACGTAATATGTAGACCACCTAGATGGGGAGGAAAGCAGGCAGTGCAAGTAATCATTAGACCCAGTTCGACATCAGAAATACACCTAACTAGGAGGAAGTCCGAGCCCTATGAAGAGAGGAGCCTTATTCTCAAAAGTACCTGCACACGCTGGTGCCAATGGATAAAGTAGCGTCTCTTCAAGGGTCTCAGGCAGGTCAGGAAGGTGAATGAAGCGATGCAGAATAAGTCCCCATTACTCAAGCAAGGTCTCCACTTGTGGGCAAAGGCAGGGTGAGAGTGCGGGATAGAGTCGCTATTTCGCAACAGCGGTAGAAAAGAAATGAGCTCCTGCGCGAGGGGCCACCGGTTGGGGTATGGACTACTCACCGGTCCCCGACGCAGGCAGACCCAGACTTCTCCAGTTCAGTTCACGTTGCTGGCAGGTTCAGCTGCGAGGATCAGGACGTCTCGACACCGTGTAGATTCTGTGTAGCAGGATGCAAGGTCGAGGGTGTCCCAAATGCAGCAGACGTGCACAGGTTGTTACCTCAGCAGGGAAACACGGCAACCGCATTTACTCTGGTCTGGGCGCACTCGTCTCACTTCAGACCTGGGAATGCCAAGTGTAGGAAATTCGGTGTGAGGGTGCCGTGTACGCAGAGCAAGCAGTAGACCAAGTTTCGAGGGCTTCCCCGAAATGGTGGCGGTGACAGAGCAAAGCATCCTGCGTAAGCTGGTCAGCCCACTGGTTGGCCCAGGGACACTTCCGAAGAGGCTTACTTGCAGGGTTTGATGAAGGTGCCGGGAATAGTTGATCCCACTATTCCAATGGATCGAAGCGCCTTCACAGACCTTCTAGGACGATCAGATGCAGAGGGGTCTCACAGGACGACAGCAGTTCAGGGTGCCAAACCTTCAGCGGGACACCAGCGGTTCCTCGACTCAGCTTCTTGTTGCAGGATACTTGGCTCCTTATCCCTTGTTCGGTGTGAACTCAGGAGATCGACATGGTAGTGGTGTTTTCAGCCTCCTCTTATCCAAAGTTCCCTTCACGCCAAAATGGAGAGGACCCAATGGGAGATCTGCTCACAAACACCCACACCATACGTGGACCTATCACAGACCACGGTGGTCCCAGGCATTCAGGACACTCCAGACTCTCTGGCACCCAGGATGTGTATTGGGGACAGACATCCCAGCCCACGTCCTGGAGGCACACACAAGGCATGCAGAAGCCCGCGAAAGCGATGGGTTTCGCGGGAAAGTGCATGACCAAATAAGGACGGACCGGGTCGGCTCGACCTGGGGAAGGTGAAGGGGCAAGACGGTCAGAGGACAGGACAAAGAACCTCGTGGCATGGCCATTTTGGAGCCACGACCTCATTTGTGCCAAACGTGGTAAGCGCGGATAACATGGCCAAAAAGGGTTCAGAACACAAGAGAAACGATAGCTGCCACCAGTCCTGTCCGTGACACACTTGCACAGTTCATAATAAGTCCAGCGAGAGTTTCTAGGGCCTTGGGAATGATTACAGACCCAAGAGCGCGGTAAAGTAAGTTACCGTGTACTCTTGTTTCATGTTACACAAAAGCTGCAACATGAGGAAAGGACTAAGGGAAACAAAGTCTCCCAGTACTGACTGTCTTAAGGGCATGTCAGTTTCCTCATAAGAATTGAGCGAAAGCCCAGAGGAGTGCGGCAGAAGGCTGCGCTTCTCCGGCAAAGTCTAGTTCAGGGTGTAAAAAAACAGCAAAAAGTTTGGGCGTTGCCACATGGAGGGAAAATTACATACAGTTATGAAATCTTTCCTAACAACCCCTCTTCCTCGAAACCCTTGCATGTTTCCCCACCCAATGAATTCTCCCCCCATTGGCGGTTGTGTGAACTGCTGCTGTTGTGTGCCCTGTGTTCTTGCGCTTTTTAGTACCGCCCCTTACATTGTGTACATCGATAGTTTTTTCTGTACTAATTTCGCTTCCTCGAACTTTCTCTCCTCTGCCTTTTTCTTTAGCTTCTCTTGCAATAGCCTACAATGATGAACGATCGTGAGCTGTATTTCGGGCCAAGATTTTGCTTCCATGCCTACCAAATTCCATAACTGCTTCTGGCAATTCCCGGCATAATATGTGGTAAAATACTGCCACTGTTTTGTGCCACGGTTTTCGAGTTTCAAGGTGCCAACGCTCTTGGATCGGCCTGACTGTAGTGTAAGGGGTCTTCGTCTGGTTCTATTTTGCGAGACATAATGGCTCCAATGTCTGAGGTGTGCGGGTATTGGAAACCCCACACTTTTCCATACATCATCAGCTGCTTCATCGAGGATTCCTATTATCAGTCCTTTCACGTCTCCCACTGCTAACCTCTGACCCGCTTGTTGGGTCAAACTCCCAGGTAGGGTCGAGGACTATTAGGAGTTTGCGGACTCAAAATTCAAGGAAGGCCCAACACCTTCCCTTCCCAAAAGGAATGCAGGCCCAGACAAACAGCAAGTTCAACTGCGGTTTATTGCAGCCAAAACCAACAGAGATCAGAACAAGGATAGCAGGACTATCCTGGAACCTCTCGTTGTGCCATGGCTCGCAAGCAGGTTTTGTTACTTCCTGACGTCAGAATGACATTGCAACTTGGGCCCTTCTCCAGAAAACCTATTGTCGTCTGGGATTGGGCATTGAGTGGTAGTCCACCTATAGTGAACACTATGGCCCTCATTACGACCCTGGCGGAATTCGGAAAACGATGGCGGAAATGCAATACCGCCATCGAATAGCGCTCGGTGCGACTATGACCCGTCACCGCAAAGTACGAAGCCATTAGCGACACCGTAGTGAACGCCAACGCTAACTGCACCAAGCACGCGCGCGCGCGCCATGCCAAACCGCAAACACCACCATGGCGCAAGGGTACGCCAATTCCGACCCTAGCGGACATGTACCTAACGCCATCAAGCATGGCGGAATGTACCATTCCGCCATGGTGAGAAGTACGGCATCGCGAATCAACCGTAAACGGCCCCACTGAGTGCCTGTACACCGCTCCCTGCCCACAAAGTACAACTCCCCGTAGGTGCAATGAAGTCACAATGCAACCATTGAAATGTACAAGTCACCCATACATGCCAACGAACAAAAGAAACACAACAGGGGCCAATGGGAGCTGCAGGGCACAGATGGCACGAATACAGAAGCCATCCCAATGGACATGACCACAGTCCCCCACCAAGAAACGCACGCAAACACAGGCACCTGTGACCAGCAATATTCCGAGAATCACATCATTCCACCAGTCCACCTGGCTGACCGGCATCTGTTACACAAAACCCAATCCCCCGCCCCTGAGCATGACAACATTCAAACTGTCATATTGGCAGCCCCCATCCCTGACCTCACGGGCTTCGTAGGCAAACGCGCCCAGTACAGTACCACGCAACTAAACTCCGAAGCTGGAACCCAATGCAGATCTCCTCACAATACATCGCCCCCCAAATAGGCATATGCCACATCACTTGCAAAGAAGAACGCTACACGTGCCAAATCAGAATAGAAATTTAATGCACATCAAAATCACCAAGCCCATACAGCCATCAGGCCATGAACTCCAAAACACTTTTCACCATTGTGGGCTGCATCCGCAAGAAATGACCAGCCACTACTTGTGTGACGCCCTGTTCCCTCATGGTACACAGAGCCACATTCATGTACGAAAAGGCAACATGGAAGCGCACAGAACCGCAGGGCCGTCCCAATGGGGAGGCACTAGTCCAGCTGAAAGGCCGAAATGTTGCTCCGAGCCACCAGTACTGCGTAAGGGCATGTGGCCCATTGGCGATCGTCCCATAAGATCGTAATGCTGCTCCACTGATTAACACGAAGCAGCAGGTGTCGGGAGTAAAACCCATCTGCAGGAGTGGCATACAGATGGCAGTGGCAAAAGGGGAGGAGATACCTGTCAACCAAAAGAAAAGAAAAAGAACAGAATGGCCATCAGAACTACATTCGAACAACTCACTTCAATGATCACACTAAATCCACAGCCATATGCATGCTAGCCCACTCCAAAGGATCATCACCACCCCAAAACCACTTGCGACTCATAACCATCTATATCGAGGTGCAAACACCATCACAAACGAGTGTACCTGTGCATGCGTCTGTCAAAACAGAATCCATCAGATGGGAATGTTAACGTGCATGGACACAAGTGTCTGAGGGCGCGTCGAGACAGGGAGGGCTCAACAAGGCCAGATAGACGATGGTCCCACTATGGCAGCCCTGCATCACATAGCGTAGGGGAGGCGGATAGATCCCAAGAAGCCCTGTACATGGCAAACTCTGTATCAAATCACCTGCCCATGCATCCATTCATCATTCCCTCACCCCGGGATTAAAACGCCTGAATATTTACTCACATAACATTAGAAATATCCATTGAGTCTGTGCGTTATGCAGCCTGCAAAATCCACAGTGCCCCAGCCCGTAATTCCAGTGTAGTGAAGTAACATGTATTTGGGAACGTCCGGCCTCATCGCCCACGTCGCCATTGCGCATCCCAAACCATTCATATCAATCATTGCATCCTCGCCATGGCCCCTGTCTCAAGGACATTGAACAATAGTACGTTATATTTGCAGTCAGACCTGTGGGCATTTCCTCGCCGCTAGCTGAAAACCGAAAGCGCCGCCCTTCGAATTCCTCATTTGCAACATCACGTCGAAGAGGCATCTGTGGCCGTTTGAAATCACTAATTATTCCATCGAGTGCGGCTGTGTGTGAAAATGGCAACTGCCTTCACCCACAAATGGGACGCCCCGCCCGTCGTTGCAACTCGGTACAGTGATGCATGAGGGCCCACCGTTACTCGAGTACTACGTTCCACTGACCCTTCACAAGTCTGTTCGCGACTGCACAGATAGTATGTGAAACAATGGGACCACAGCAGAATGAACATATCAACCAATGTTACACGGCCATCGGGTACAAATACATGATTGCAATAGCAAGATGCCATTCCCCGAATTGCAGCGTTGTGCGCGGGACGTGCTCGGCCAAAGGGGAGAGCAGTTTGCACAGGTGGAATGAATCACCACAGGTGGAGGCCATACAGCCTGAAAACACATAAATTGCACAGCCAGTCTCCTCCCACAACCACACCGAAATGCTACCGGCAGGACTCGCGATGTTGGCCCTGGGGGACCTGATAGCACTGCAAGTACTCCAACTCCAAGAAGAAGACGAACACCAACTACAACCGGCCGCACGGAGGAGACGCAGGAGGAGGAGGAGGCCAAGGCAGGGCCAGCAAGGGCCGCCAGCACAGCCACTACCACCACGCAGGCAGCCCGCAACCCCACGCCTCCGAGCACATCCGTTCAACCTCACTGATGAGCAGATCCACAACCTCTACCGTCTGGACCGGGACACCATAGCCGCCATTGTGGACATGACACAGGCTGACCTTGTCAGCATGATAGATAGCCCAACCGCCATCCCACCCCTACTGAAGGTGGTGTCTGTACTCCACTTCCTGGCCACAGGCACCTACCAGCACACAGTCGGACAGTTGCATGGCATTTCTCAGCCACTGTTCTCACGGACACTATTGCAAGTGCTCGATGCCCTCCTGCAGCACGCAGACGACTACATCTCCCTACCACGCTCGGAGCAGGAAATTACCAACACAAAAGTGGGATTCCATGCACTTGCCGGCATACCGGGTTGCATTGGTGCCATCGACTGCACCCATGTGGAATTGGTCGTCCCACATGCCATGGAGGCCCAGTACCGCAACCGAAAACAATTTCATTCTCTGAATGTACAAATGGTGTGTGACTCCAACAGGATCATTACACATTGTTGTGCCCGATTCCCTGGATCAACCCATGATTCTATGGTCTTGAGGAACTCTACATTACCACGCTACATGGAGCGACACGCAGGGAACAGATCCTAGCTACTCGGTGAGTCTCATTACATGCATGATAATGTGGGGTATGTGATTCGGCAATGACCTGGCAGGAAGGGGGAGGGGGGTGTGCGTACGTAGCAATGGCATTCCACATCATACGTTTCTCGTCCACATACAGGTGATGCTGGATATGCACTGAAGAGATGGCTCCTCACACCAGTCCGGAACCCACGGGACCAGCATGAGGAGGACTACAACCATGCCCACTCACGTACCCGTGTAGTCATTGAACAGGCATTCGGCCTACTGAAGGGTCGTTTCCGCTGCCTCAGCAGGTCTGGCGGGGCACTCCTGTACCGCCATGAGAAGGTTGCAAAGATGGTGATGGCATGTGTCATGCTCCACAACATGTGCGTACGTAGAAATGTGCCCATGCCCCCTGACGCAGAACTGCAAGCACCTGATGATGGTCATGATGAGGGTGGGGATGTGGCAGCACCTCATGGAGTCTGCGAGGCACCGGAGGGCCGTGACATTCGTCAGCATCTCATTGATGTATGCTTCTAGCACTCACGCCTGGTGGCTGATACATGGACACGGGACTCGTGGCACTGTGTGTGTCTGGGACATGCACAATATGGACTGTACGCCTATGATGGCCTAGTACACAAAGATCAATGTCCACACATCTCATTGGTTGATCGTGCACTGTTTATGGCATATGTGATATCATGTTGTACACCCTATCGACCCGCCACCCAAGTGAGCCCAACACACCCCCTCCACCCTCCTACCTCCCCCCCGAACACCAGTGTCCAAAGATGCTCATTGTCAGTGGGCAGTCGCTATTGCAAGCCCCCTCTGCGGGTATCAGGGGCACCCCTGCCTGTGGAGCGCAGGTTCCTCCCAGATCTACGTTGGGGGCTGCCCTGGACGGAACTTGCAACGGATGATGTCTCTGCCTGCTCACGTCCATGCATGTCCCTAAGGGTTTGCGAGAGCTCAGTGAGCACACGGCGCATTGCGGCAAGTTCGGCACATACGTCCTTGGACGTCGCATGCAGTTCCCCCCTCAGGCTCTCGGTGCATCTCTCCATTTGGACTCCCAGGCTCTCGGTGCTACTCTCCATTTGTGCCCTTAGTGTCTCTGTACCTCTCTCCATTTCTGCCCTAAGTGTCTCAGTTGATGTTTCTATGTCTGCCTTAGTGCCCCCACATTCATCGGCATGGTGCTTGAGGAGCGTGGCCAGTTGCTGCTGTTGCACGATTAACTGGTCGAGGGACTGTTGCCTCTGCTGGGCCATGGCCATTTGCGGGGGTGTCACAGAGGGGCTGTTGTCCTCATGTTGCCTTGCCACAGGGCTTGTGGGGGATGGCCAGTCGTCGTCTTGTGGGTGCCCCTGCGTGGTATCCTCATGTTGTACGGGATGGGACAGACAGGGGGATTGGGACAGGTCATGGATGGATCTGACTTCGACATCCCCGTCTTCTGTGTCGGAGCATGCTGCCATCAATGGGGTGTCACCTATGGTGCTGCTGCCACCAGAGGCAGTGCCTTCTGTGGCATCCGTTGGGGGGACCTGTGGTGGTGGTGTTGTGGGCATGCTGGCTGCTGGGGTGCCTGTTGATGTTCCCTCCTCTGTGCTGCCACCTGATTTGTGCTGCTGCCGTGTCTTGATGCGTGCAGCTGAGGTGGAGGGTCTTTGGCCGTTGGTCTTGGCCCTCTTTGCAGGTGTGCTGGTAGGGGTGTCCTGAAGCTCGTCGTTTGGATCGGACCCTGTGGTGGAGTAAAGGAGGGCGAGGGTTATTGATGGGTCTGTGGGAATTGGAATGGCATTGTATCACATGCATTGGGGTGGTACCTGAGGGTGATTTGGGTCGGGGCCTTGGAGGTGCTTTCATTTGTGTGTGGAGTGAGGGTGCAGTTGTTTGGCAGCCTGCAGTTAGGGTGTGCCTGCTGCACGTGTAGTGCGTGTTTTAGGGGTTTTTAATTATTTATGTATTTATTGTGGGTTTTAACGTGCGCTATCAGGCCGATGTGTGTGGACGTTCTCCTGGACATGTGTTTCTGTTGCACTATGTGGACGCATGGTACTTCACATGGATGGACTTTGTGGATTTGGCATTGTTTTATTTGGCCCACCTACCTGAATCTTCGGATGTCTGCACTCCTTTCTCCATCCCTCCGACTCCCTCTATGCTCTCCATTCCGATGGTGGAGGCACAGATTTCTTCCCAGGGGGTCAACTTGATGGGTGATTCAGGACCTCCCCCGGTGGCTGTGGCAATGTTGCGGTTGGCAGAGAGTATGCTGCGGACGCGTATCCGCAGGTCGTCCCATCGCTTACGGCATTGCTGTGGGGTGCGGGGTGCGGTCCCCACCGCACTTACCCGCTGTGCCACCAGAGCCCATATGGCCTTCTTGTTTGCAAGTGCCGTCCTGGTCATTTGCGTGCAGAAGACGACGGCAGCATTCTCCTGGAGGGTCTCTGTTAGCACGGTGAGTTCCTCACGGGAGAAGTGGACCTGCCGCTTGCGGTCGCACGCTTTCTTCGCTACTTTTCCCATTTTTCTTGGTTTCGCTAGGGTGGATGACGGGTTGGGGTGTGTTTCAGGGTAGTGATTTTAGTGGTTGTGTGGTTTTAGTGGTTTTATAGGTGTACGGCGGGATGTTTCCCGTTCCGGGCCCATGTTTTAACTTCCGTTTCCGTATATTTCCGGTCACCGTACTTTCCGGTAGGCGCACACTGCGGTGTCCGCTGTGATGGGTGGCGGTATTGCACCTAGGGCGCCGTACGGCGGCGGTGTGGGCCGTTTTGGGGTCATTTCCGCCATCGCGGACTTTGCACTTCCGCCATGCCGTGGTGCTCGTGCCCGATGGGTCGGAATGGGCCGCACTTTGCTCCTTCGTGCAATGGCGGAAACGCTATTTACGCTGTGGCGGTCCGGTCAGTCACTTTCCGCCAGGGTCGTAATGAGGGCCTATAAATGTTAGTTTATTGGCTCTTGCATGTCAGGTGGCTGGCCTGGGCAATCCCTGATTATCTAATTCTAGACAATGTTGCAGTGTGAGGGTCTTACCAATGGGTCATGCCCGTTGCTACCCACCCCTAGGCTCCTGAGCTGTGATTGGCTAGAGCTGCTCTCCCCAGGCCTGGGATTTGAAATGGTTCTCAGCTCAAGGTGTACCTTTTCAAGGTAATAAGTATGACTATGTGTCTGCATTGTAACTTATGTGCACCACTATTGACTTTGAGAGTGCCGTTCATATCATGAAATTCTTGCCTTCTCGTGTTACAAGCTTCTGTCTGGTGGCGTGAGACCACATCTCTTCCCAGCGCCGGTTTCGATTCATCATCCAGGCTTGGTGAGTCACGTGTCTAGAGACCCGGTTTGAGCCTCTTCTAAGCTCTGAATTGTCCTCAATATTAGAGAATTATTTGCTTTAGCTTCCGCTGGTGTTACTGTTGTTCAGGGAATGGAATGTCACTTGTATCTCTGGCCTTGGCAGCCAGCTTTGTTTCACACATTTGCTTCTGCGTGCAGCCTGAATTCAGCTCAGCTCTTCGCCGGGGGTCTGTGGCCTGCTGTGATTTTCCAAGTCATGTTATGGCTTTTGTATGTCGTGCTATTCTACACCCTCCATATGTTAGTCATACTGGACTGTCAGGTCCCATAGGTGCTTCTGCAGTTCCATCAAATTAGTTGCATATAAGCATCTACAAGCATTCATTCAGGATCTCTTTGCTTTGCGGGGCTGCATTTAAGCTAGTGATAATAAAGCGAAGGCAGTATGTGCATGTCTCTGTCCTCTAACTATAGAACTGTGCATCTGTGTTCTTGGTGTAATCGAGTGTGTGTGTGTTTCATTGTGCGGATGGCAGATATGCTTCTTGTCTAACGCTGCTAAATCGTGGTGTCTCTAACGACGTCATTGGCCTCGGCTTCATGGCGCTTTAGTCAATGCTGGTAATTGAAGTCTCCTTAGTTGCCGCCTTAGTGTCTTCATCCACTCTGGGTAAGGTCTGTACCGCCCCTTGTCTGTAAGGGTGACGGAGTGGGTACCTTTTGGTGTATTTGTCAATGGTTGGAGCACTGGGAATTGGTGCAAAATAGTATGGAAGGTCACAATACCTTTGGTTCCTCTTCTGCATCATATACTTCATTGGTTCGGGGAGGAAGGGATGATTTTGCCCATCCCTCTTCAGTCCCCCCTCTGGTCGACTTGTCGACCACATCCTTATATGGCTGTCCTCCTGCCATGGGTTGCCATATCTTCGTTATTCCTCCGAGATGCCCATAAACATGTGTGTGTAACAGCATATTCCTTCGGGGTTGCACCCGACCCATTTCCCTACATAGAACTTTGGACCATGGGGGTTGTGCAGCTTTATCACTTCTGCTGGGAATAATTCACTCTGGAAAATCCTCTATCTCAACTTCTGTCATTCTGCAACAATTTCATCTTTCGTTCCTCCTCCTATGTTCACATCCATCAGGATCTGCATTACAACTGCCTCTTCTGCTGTCTTCTTGCACCTTTCAATTCATATTTTAATTCCGAATGCTGATGCTATTTCCAGTATTAATGCTCCAGCTAGTATCTTTAGTCCATCTGACAGCCATGATGGCATCCATGACCATATGTATGCTAGCCAGCTCGTGCCCGTCCCTGTTCCTCGGGCCTCATCTTCCATCTTCGCATGCATTTGTGCCAGTTGCTCAACTGAATCTGAGAGAGTTCCATTATCTTCATCGTTAGCTGGTACGAATTGCAACATGAACTCCGATCTTGGTGCAAACTCCTCCTTCCATTGCCGTGAGGAGATCCAGGACATATCTATTTTGGAGTGCCACCAAAGTTATTGCTCTGAGTTCTTCTTTGATGGCGTTGAACCCATTCACTGTCCAGTTAATAGTTACCATCAGCTCCCAACAAGTGATCTGTAACCACTTGGCATCTGTAGTCATGGTATTAATGATGTAAAGAACATTTGGGTTCTACGAAATTGTCTGTGTTCTGCTGGTATTTTGTCCAATGCCGCTTCTGACTTTGCCGAGAAGTAATTCCCCCCTCTCTTCAATCTACTCAATGCACTTGTCTTCTCCATCTTCTCTGCTTGTGCTGTTGGTGCTATCTTGATCAACTTCTTCTTTTGCCTGTTGTCCATTTTGGGGAAGTCATCAAGCTTCACTTCCTTTCTGGGTACCACCAATGATGGCATGTTGATGTGCACCAAGGTAACTTCTTATAGGCTTTTGATCCACATGCCGAATAGTGGTCCATCAGCACTGCTGTTCCACTCCCATGCCTGGAAGCTGTTCTATTGTCTTGCATCCAGTGTTCTCACCAACTTCTATATCACCATTGTTCTGATAGCACAGGGCTGGTGTCTTCAGTGGAATTATTGGCATTGGTCCAGCTTCGTTCTCTATCCATGTCAGTAGATTAGTGCTTGTATCCCATTCCTTCAGGCATTTGGTGTTTTCTTAGTGGACATGGTTTACTGCAGATTGTGACAGTTTCAGTGCTTTACTTCCCACCACTCTGTCTTCCCAGCAGTTATTAGTGTATACTCGTCCCTAGGTCAAAATCTGTGGTCTTTCACAGCGACCAGGCTCTCCTCCTATCTCCTTCACTCTTGTCCAGGGACATGGTAATTCTTCAGTGTGATAGTCTTTGTTTCTCCTTTCTCAGGCCTGTCAGTTATACACTGCAATCCTTCATGTAGCTGCCAATAATTGTTCATCATGTCTAGTGTCTATGTAATTAGCTTCATAGGGGAAGGTCTTTTTGGACATCCATCTCAGTGTTGATGTCCTCCCTTGAAATCTTCCTCACATCTGCACCATGGCGAGGTACATCAGGCACTGCGCTCTAGCTGCGGGATTTTCTGTTACGATGAACATTCAAGAAGCACTCATGGCGTAGGGGAAAAAAGAGCAGACATAACAGCTCTCCCTGGAGGTGTCCCAGCCCACTTTGAACATGTGCTTATACCACATGTTACTTGTTACCCGTGCCGTGTCTGTGAGATACATGTCAACTCCCTTCATCCCTACATCAGCACTACGCTTACCTCTCCTTAGCTTATCAGCAGTGCCTTCTCTTTCACATGGCATGGTCGTCCTTCCTGTTAGGGATGGGGTAATGTTAGTAGGGGATGCAGCGGTAATACTCATAGCAGTATAAAGTGACTAGAACACGATGGCCAGTACGATACTGGGAATTAGGACACACACCATGAATATAATATTTGTTATTGTCTTTGTCATGACCACTTATGCTGTTGGATCCTTGCAGCTGATGAGATGATAAAGTTAACCGCCTGAAAATAGTAAAGAAAACAGTTATTGATTTAATATTGGTCAGTACCATCAAGCTCCGCAAACTAAATAATCACTAATGGTGAAAGCAAATGTCACTTCCAAGACCTGTCTCCCTCAGGGGTTTCTTAATGTGGGCAGAACGGGATATGCACTGTGTTGAAGTTGTGGATATGCTTGGGACAAATACTCTATGAACAGAATTAAATATACCGTAGGGGATCGAGCTCACAAACTAGTTTGAAAATGCTTCAGGGTGATCAATGGGAGGTAACATCGGGAGGATAATCTATGCAGCCCTCTTTACATTCACGTTTTATTACTTTCACTTGCACTTGCGTGTGCGGAAAGGAAAACAACAAACAAACAGTGTTTAATCTATCTAGACAAGTATGCCAGTGGGTACATCTGTTACTTGGGGTCTTCGAACCATTGTGTGACCTGGCTTCCCTAACTCTGTGGGATCTGTTTGCTCATGTAGTTCATCGGGATCTTGACCGTTGGCCCTGTTGGTCGCTGCTCTTCCATTGCCAGGTGAGGCCACTGCTTTGTAGAGCTTGACGTCCTGGATGTGATTCCACATAGTCCTTCCTGCTGTTCTGCTCACCTGGTATCCACAGGGACGCCACTCAGCCCTGGTTGGATGATTTTCACTCTCGAACCCTCTCTCAGTCCCTTGGTATGGCCTCTGATTAAAGATGAGTCTGCAATATAGGAGAGCTGGATTCAATAGCAGATTGTCTTTATGTTTTCCCACCTCCCTTGGCCTCAACTCCTTCCTCCCCCTTCGGCCTTCTCCTTACCTTAATATTGTAAAAGGTGGATTCTCCGTCCTGCTCCTCGTGGCAGGGGCACCTAGATGTGGGGGGGCGAGCAGCGACCAAGTTACTTCACTGGTTCAAGCCCCTCTGTGGGAATCCAGGCCTGCTGTAACTCCTCAGGTTTGCTGCGTTACAGTCTTTATATGCAGTTCTTATGTTCCTCTTAGTTCGAATAATAATGTCTTGATTCTTTCCTTTTAGGTATGGAAAGGTATTTTGGTGTTGTCATGCAGTTTGAAGATGAGCATGGGCCGGTAGGCGAAAGCACGGTGTGCGCGATGCTGTCCGGTGAGTAATGCGCGATGCGCGGCGCTGTTTAGCCTTTTATATTGCTAACCTGTGTCTTTTCTCTCCTTGCAGGTTGCGATGTTCCTCGCTGAGCACCGTAATGTTCCAGCGATGATACTGACCAGGAGATGACTACCCAGGTAAGAATTGTGTGGCTTTCTTCATTCGGGAGGAAACGTGAGGAAACGCTTACTAATGCTGTCTTTCTTTCTCCTCTTTCCAGGTTATGGTATTCCAGGATGCATGCGGTGCCAGATGATGGAGTTTGTACCTTCAGGTGAGTGGAACTGAAGTCGGCGATGGATTGAAGACAGGATACTGTTCCAGGTAAGTTCCAGGTAAGTTTCGTAGTGTTCTTTCTCTCTCTGCAGGTCCTTGGTTTCAGGTAAACTGGCATCAAAGAACTGGACACGGTGAGCGTTACGCTGCCCACAGCAGAATAACGCAAAGCATGTTCTGTTGTTTTGGTGCGGTGTAAATAGTCTCAGGTAAAGTAGTCCAGGTAAAATAGTCCCAGGCCTGCCACACCCAAAGTAGTCCAGGTAAAGTAGTCCCAGGCCTGCCACACCCAAAAGACTAGACCGCATAGCTCAGTTCCTTGTAACTGAGCTATGTGTGTGCCTCCATGTTGGCTGAACCCCCCCCCCAAGTTAAATAGTCCCAAGTAAATAGTCCCATTCTAATGTTGGTCTTCATGATGGTTATGAGCCTGGCGCCAAAGGCGCCAGGACTGACTCCAAGAGAGTCTTGGATGAGGTTTTAAGGCCTTTGACCTGGCCCTAACTGGAAGGCTGACTTGCCAGTGAGGGCCAGGGGCAAGGGTCATGACAGCACTCCCCCCAAAGCCCCTCTCACGGTGGCACTTCTGCCTGGTCCTGGTTTGGCTGGGTAATTCTGATGGAACTTTTTAATTACGCGATCTGTCTTGAGGGCCGTATCCTTTCCAATAAACTAAGTAGTATAGTTTAGATCTGGTGTATTTTGAGTCTAGGATATCCTTTACTTCAAACTCTGGTTCTCCGTCAACTAATACTGGTTTTGGTGGTGTTGTAACCCGAGTACCAGGTTGTACCGGTTTCAGGAGTGATACTGATAACTGCCACTGGATTTATTATGGATTGAATAGAATAAGGTCCCAGATATCAGGGACGAAAGGTCTGAGTCCCTTTTATGGGTACAAATTTTGATGCTAACCAGACCTTGGGCCTCATTACGAGTAGCCCAGTAAAAGCGGGTTCATTATCGGCATGCCGGAATGAGCGGGTCCGTGCTCGTATGAACCCGCTAATAGCGGGTGATTATGAGTGCGCGAGCACGCGCGTTCCCCCATGCCGGTAATGGCAATACCGCCATGCCGCTAAAGGCCCTCCAACCCCCCTATACCGGCATCGCGGGACCCGCCGATAGTGGTACAGCCTCATACCAACCCCTAAATACAGGCACGGTAATACCACCATGGTAATACCGTGTTTGCAAAAAAAGGACCCGGAAATTATGTCATCGCGCAGGAACGGGAAATGGGTCGGCGGCCATCTTTAAAAACACAATCCATTGCCATCCTCCCCAACCACCAGTCCATTTGTGTTGTGCTGTGCCAGAAAATACTCAGGATGTCCAAGGCAACCAGGAAGATGACCCCCCAGAAGCGGAAACAGCATTTCTCTGACGCTGAGCTTAATATGCTGGCAGACACCCTGGCCCAGCATGCAGACATCATCAGGTCTAACGAAATGAAGCATGCTGCTCAGATGAAAAAGAAGCAAATCTGGCAGGAGGTTGCCCAGAGGGTGTCGGCTGTGGGAACCACCCCACGGACTGTGCGCGACTGTCGCAAGTGGTGGGACGACCTACGCCTAAGGGTGAGGAACATCCTGGCAGTCAACAGGAGGGCCGCCATGGCGACAGGCGGGGGGCCACACTCACCAGCGAAGCTAATGCCATGGGAGGAGACAGCCAGTTCATTCATAGATCCCGAGTCTATAGAGGGATTCAGAGAGATGGAGATGGGCGCCGCATCATCCCCAGAAGAAGGTGAGTGACCCAGCACATCCCTGTAAGGTAAACCATGATGTGGCACAAGTGACGTGGAAGTGAGACTAGGCAAGGCAATGCATGTCCCAGGCCCACATCAACATATCCAGTCAAGAATGCGTGCCACACCCTGCCACACACAAATGCATGCTGAATGCCAATCCCAATCCCAACACACAGGCAACATGACTCGACCGTGCCCATGTAACTCACCACACAGACACCATATCAATGCCATGCCACTAGCCATGCATTGATTGCCCACATGCCCCCTCAGAACACCAAATGCCACACCCCTGTATTAATTGGATGCATGAATGTATGAACATATCACAGCGCTATAGAATATCGCTGCCATGTGATACCATCACTGATGACCTGCATCTCTTCTATCCCCCAGGCACTGATGAGCAAGATGGCAGGCAGGACAGGGGTACAAGGGCATCTACATCACGGCAAGGGACAAGGACCACCGCCACCCCCACCCCCCAGCCCGAGAAACTGGCCAGACCAACAGGCAGTGTGCCAGACCAGGCAGAAACCCAGCAGGAAACAGCTGCAGCCAGCGTGGCCCACACACATGGAGTCCAGCAGCAGCCACCCACAACAGTGGGAGGTGTTTCCATTCCCGCACCGCCAACCACCGCGGACGTTGCGGATGCTGATGTGGACACCGAGGGTGACACAGTCGTGTCCACCACACCCACCCCAAGCCCCATTACCCCCCCATACAGAGGCCGACAGCAGCGACGATCCCTGCCTCCACGACTCTGACCTCGGAGAGTCCGACATATGCCCCTTCGAGGAGGACAGTTCCCTGGACGTGGGCCCCACGCAAGCGCCATCCACCACCCTGGCTACCCCCACCCTGGCTACCATCACCCCGGGTACCACCACCCCGGCCACCAGCACTCCCGCTACCAACGACTCCTTTGAGGCTCACCTGTCGAAGGTGGAGGCACGACAGGAGTCGATGCAAGACCTACTGCGGCAACATATTGCCGATGGGAAGGACTCCATGAGGGCCATCGCTACAGCCATCGCTGCTAACACTGCTGCCGTTGAGGCGTCCACAACTGCCATGAGGGAGTGTCTGGGGGCAGTTACGCAGCCCTGATGTCCAACCTGCCTCAAATGCAGCGCCCACACTTTGGAGCAGGCATGGGACCGGCCACTGACATGTCCACTGTTACGACCCCTTTGACCTCAGCCCCCTCAAGCCCTGTGCGGATGACCCGGAGGAGTGCAAGGCGCTTGGACATGCCACCCCCGGATCCCAAAAAGGTGAAGAAGTAGAGTGGCCAGACAATGCCATTGGACAAATGGACGTTGGTCAAGGGAACAATCTTTGGTGTACATTTGGGGACATTTGGGGTTTGTAGGCAGGGTGAGGGAGTTCACTGGGGTATTTTTGGGGTTTGTAGGGCAGGTGAGGGAGTTCACTGGGGGTTGTGAGGGGAATGTTTACATTATTACATGTCTGAAAAATACACCCGTTGTGTGCAAGAAAATCAATGGCTGGACATACTTCATTTTGTGCATGTATATTTAATGTGTGATGGTGTACAGTGGCAAACTTCAAACAGAACAAGTGTACATGTCCACATGCAGCCAGTGTGTCACTGGCACATGACCTTCAGGGTCCCTGCATTTCAGAAGTATTTGTGGATTAGTCCTTGGCGTACAGCATGGCCATCCCGTGCATCACGTACTGGCAGGGGGGCTCCTTCGCCTCCATCCCCTTCATCCTCACCCGGCCCATGCATGTCAATGCCATGTGGCAGTGGTACATTCCTTCGGACGCACATGTTGTGCAGTATGACACAGGCCATGGTGATCTTTGCCACCTTCTCATGCCTGTATAGGAGTACCCCACCAGACCTGCTGAGGCAGCGGAACCGTGCCTTCAACAGGCCAAAGGTCTGCTTAATCACAACACGGGTACGGGTGTGCACACGATTGTACTCCTCCTCATGGCTGTTCTGTGGATTCTGTACAGGGGTGAGTAACCACGGCCTCAAGGGATATCCTCCATCACCTGCAAGCAGACACAAATAGGCGTGTGTTACTCTGAACTGCCACCTTCAGGGAGCACAGTCATGGCGGCAGCTATTTGGTGTGGGCATGCACATGTCCCTGTACGCATGCAAAGGTGTTACCTAGATGCAATCTATACTGTCATGAGGTGTGGTAGTCTGGATGGCGTTCAATACATGATGCAGGGTGTAATCATGCATGCTGAGGCAGATGTGCAGTGCTATTGCAACAATGTTTAGCCCCCAATGCATGCTGTTCATTCTCCACTATGCATGGTCACACTGACCACCTTGCCACAGTTGCCATCCTGTTCTTTCATGCATTGCTTGCCATCACCATGGTGGCCTGGTTGTGCCTCTTACTTGTTGACATTGATATGCATTATTTGTGATATGTGGCCCAGTGATGTGTCATGTTCCGTTTGAATGGTTCAGGTCAGGAGTGTTTAGCTCTGCATGCATTCTCCAATCACCAGCTATTGCCACGCAGGTGCAGTATTCCGCCCCCCTTTCCCACCCAGGTGCAGTATTCCCCCTTCCCACCCTGGTGCAGTATTCCCCCCCTTTGCCACCCAGGTGCAGTATTCCCCCCCTTTCCCACTCAGATGCAGTATTCCCCCCCTTTCCCACCCAGGTTCAGTATTCCACCCCTTATGCATCCCCACACATCAGTGCCCCGAAGCACTGCCATGGGATGGTTGTGCAACTCACCAAGCAGCCAGGCACGTGGTCCAGCATGTCGCTCCATGTGATGGGGTAGCGTGGAGTTACGCAGTACCATGGCATCATGTGTTGATCCAGGAAATCGGGCACAGCAATGTGTGATGATCTTGCTGGAGTCACATACCATTTGCACATGGATAGAGTGGTATTGCTTGCGATTGCAGTACACCGCCTCTATGGCATGGGGGACTACCAATTCCACGTTGGTGCAGTCGAGTGCACCGACACAATTGGGCATGCCTGCCAGTGCATGGAAGCCTACTTTGGTGTCTGCTATCTCCTGGGTAGTCCGTGGTACGGATATGTGGCTGCTTGCATGCTTCAGGAGGGCATCCAGCACTTGGTTCAACATGCGTGAAAATAGTGGCTGTGAAATGCCATGCAGCTGGCCCACTGTGTGTTGGTAGGTGCCTGTGACCAGGAAGTGTAGCACAGACACCACCTTTAGTAGCGGGGGGATGGCAGTGCGTATTTCAATGAGGCTGGCAATGTCGTTTTGTATCATGTCCACTATGGTTGTGATGGTGTCACGGTCCAACCAGTACAGGGTGTGGATCTGCTCAGGGGTTAGGTTGAAAGGCCTGGGTCTGGTGCGAGGGATTGGTGGTTGTCTACGAGGCACTGCTTCCTGTGTGCTGGTGGTAATTGCTGGGCCTATCTCACCCTCCTTCTCCTCCTGCGTCTCCTCTGTGCTGCCTGTTGTTGCTGCTGTAGTTGTTGTTGCTGTTGTTGCTGTAGTTGTAGCAGTATGGGCATGTCCTCCAGCGCCATGATTGCAACAGCTAGTGGTAGCATTTTGCTGTTGGAAGGGGTGTGGGTGTGCTCATTTTATACTGGCCCAGCCTCCATTGACTCCACCTGTGGGGATTGTGTGCACCTGTGGCAGTTGCCTTGTATCCTGATTGCTGTTTGCGGGTGGTCTGCAATGCCTGTATGGCCGGCATCGTGCAGCCCGTGATTACCGGCTTTGCGATGCCGGTATTTGCATGTCTGCGTGGGTTGGGACTTCCCCCTATTACCGGCATGCTGGTATTTGCTCCCTGAAGGGGCGCGTGTACGCGCCTATGCCGCTATTAGCGGCACCGTTATTTAGGGTGCCGCTAATACCGGGTTTGCGGGTCGGAATACAATGAAGCGGTAAACGATGCTGTTATTACCATACCGGCATCGTTTTTGCCTTACCACCAACCTCGTAATTTAGGCCCCTTGTCTCCAATTTGATAGTCAGGGGCTTTACTACGAGGTTGGTCAGCGAATTTCTTTTGTCTGTTCTTGGCTTGGAGTAAATGTTCTGCTGCTTCTTTGAAGGCCTGGGAAATAGTCATATGTAGGGTTTTAACCACTGGCATTTCCAAAGGGGTTAGGAGATCCAATTCTAAGGTATGTGGATGTCTACCCTATATAGTGTAGAAAGGGGTTTGTCCAGTGCTGGTGTGTAATGAATTATTATAGGCATATTCAGCTATTCATAAGAAGTCCTTCCAATTTCTTTCCACTTGATGTAACATTCAACGTAAGTATTGCTCGAGGATTTGGTTTGTTCTTTCTGTTTGGCCATCTGTTTGAGGATGGTGATTTGTGGATAGTCGAATGTCAATTTGGGCCATTGAACAGCATTTCCTCCAGAAGTTGGATACAAATTGACTACCTCGATCTGAGATCAAGACCAATGGAAAGCCATGTAGCTGTACAATTTCCTCCAGGAATACTTTTGCCAAATTGGATGCATTTGGAAGACCCTTAAAAGGAATAAAGTGTGCCATTTTAGAGAACAAGTCTACAACTACTAAGATGGTGTTGAATCCTTGACTGGGAGGTAGATCTGTAATGAAATCAAGGGACAGTGTGTGCAATGGTGCGGGAGGAATTTCCAATGGTTGGAGAAGACCAGCTGGTTTCTGCTTCTGGGACTTGTTTTGTGCACACGCACCGCAAGATTGGATAAATTGTATGATGTCTTTACGCTATGTGGGCCACCAATAGTTTTGTTTTACTTTAGCTAGAGTTTTGGCAATTCCAGGATGACCTTCAATCAGGGAGTCTTGATAACCCGAAATAACCTGCTCTTGTAAAACTTTACTTGGCAAGTATAGACGGTTCCTAAAATATGGTAACTGGTCTTTAGTGGTGTAATGTTCTCCTTGAGTACACCACTCTTGTGAGAAAGTGGGATCCATTATGAGTTGGATCTTGTTTTGGAGTACACCCAGTGTCAATGTTGTCGTAAGACCCAGGAATTTGTCTTCTGGAATGATGGCTACTGGATCTGGAGTTATGTATACCTTTTCATCAACACCCATGCGGGACAAGGCGTCAGCCTTTCCGTTTTGGACTCCTGGCCGGTAGGTGATCACATAGTCATATTCAGTGAAGAAAAGAGCCCACCGCAGTTGACGGGCTGATTGAGCCTTTGCTGTCTTTAGGTATTGCAGGTTTCAATGATCAGTTATGACCGTGACAGTATGTCTAGCACCACGAAGATAGTGTTGCCATGCCTTAAAAGCTGATTTTATAGCCAAGAGTTATTTGTCTGTGATAGCATAGTTGAGTTCGGGAGGTGAGAATTTTCGTGACCAGAAGGCCACGGGTGTAACTGGCCACATCCTGGGTCTCTTTGTGAGAGAACAGCTCCCATAGCCATGCTAGAGGCATCTGTTTCAACTATATAAGGTAGGTCTGGGCGAGGATGCCATAGAACTGGAGCAGAAGTGAATTTATTCTTAAGTTCTTGAAAGGACTTCTCTGCTTCTTCGGTCCAATGGAACTTTTATTGTTTTTTTCTCAATAGTGATGTAATTGGATGCACTATTTGGGAAAAATCTGTGATGAATCGGTGGTAAAAGTTTGCAAAGCCCAACATACTCTGGATTCCTTTAAATGAAATTGGTGACGGCCAGTTAAGAATGGCATCTACCTTGTGCCTATCCATTCTGATACCTTTTGGTATGAGGATAAAACCGAGGAACTCCACTTCGGTGACATGAAAAGAGCATTTTTCAAGTTTAGCATACAGTTTATGTTGGCTTAGTTTAGTAAGGACGGAATGGACATGCCTGACATGATCTTCTTTTGTAGCAGAATACACTAAGGTGTCATCAATGTAAACCAGGGCGCAAACGTTGATCAACTCCCGCAAAACATCATTCATAAAGTACTCGAATGCAGCGGGTGCATTTTCAAAGTCCAAAAGGCATTACCTGGTATTCATACACGCCGTATTTGGTACGAAAGGCGGTTTTCCATTTGTCTCCTTTCTTCACTCGAACAAGATCCTACGCTGTCATGCATCCTTCAGTCCACATCCCACATGTGTACAATCTCCCCTTACCGGCTGTGCCTCAGGCTTTGCACCCCACAACACAGCAGAGAGTACGCCCATCTGACCACGTGGCCCACCTGTAGCATTGGAGATACGGAGTGGCGTTGCCGGGCTCACGGGCACCGTTCCTTCATGCCTGGCGGGTTCCGTGGTGGCGGTGGGCTCCCTAGGCAGGTAGGCGGAGACTCGCTGTCTCGGGGCACAGAGAGAACGTCAGGCACGGGACCCGGTCACATGACAAGGCTTCATGGACTGTAACCCGTTATGCCTTCTCGTCACGTGATACACGTAACAAGATCACGTGAGCGCTCAAACTGGAAATAAAACAGCAGCTCTCCCGGAGAACATTGCTTCTCAGCTGTTTTACCTGGCGAGTGGTGTTTTTGTACTTCAGATAATTCATCTTGGCTTTTTGGACCACGGACCGTATCTTTGGACTTCCTCGCCTACTCCTTCTGCTATTCTCTTACCAAGTGTTTACTCGGCTTGACCTCGGATTGTTATATGGACTGTTTATTGGCTTTTCCCTTGGCACTTTGGATACCTACTGACTTGGACCCTTTTGCTTCCAGAGCTACATGATACTAGAAGCTTTGGTTCATTGACTCTGTCATTCCTTCTTACAGGTGCTGCTGGTGGGCTAATTGGTTATTCATATCCTGTCGCATCTTTCTCACATTCCGGCCCCCCATAAGGAACAGGATTACACTCTGATACTCGACTCTCCTTCAGTTCCACCCTCTGCTATTCCAACAGGTAGGTGATTGTGTTTTCCTTATCGTTAAGTACTGTAGGATGTGTTATTGACCTGTTCCCTTAACCTGCACATTCTTTTACAGCAGCCACTCGGAGGACTCTGTGTTCCTGTTCCATCCACCACCTATGGCCCTAATCCTCAAACAGCGAGTAGATTCTATTCTTCACTGTTTGCTGCTTAGGGACGGAGGCCCATTTACTCCACGCTACAATCAAGTCGTGACATACGCCCCCCTAAGGTCCAGTTTGGTATAGATTAGGGCATCTTTGACTTGATCCAATAATTCTGGAATAAGGGGCAGTGGATAACATTTTTTACTGTGATCTGGTTTAATGCACGATAGTCAATGCTAGTCCTCAAATCTCCTTCCTTCTTTGGTACGAAGAATAAGGGACTGGCTGCCGGTGATTTAGATGGGCAGATAAATCCATTTGCCAGGTAGTGATCAAGATAAGATTTCAAATGGAGGTTTTCTGGTTCAGTAAGTGCATAGATTCAACCACAAGGAATTTGTGCACCAGGTATGAGGTCGATCTGACAATCAAAGGGCCTATGCGGTGGTAGACTATTGGCTTGTTCTTGCTGGAACACATCTTGAAAATCTTGGTATTCATTTGGTAGGGTACTAGTCACACCTAGTACAATCGCCGCCGTACTGGGAGTAGCAGGTGTACATAAGTCTGTTTTCCCCTTTTTTTGTTAATAACAGGTGCGAGCACAATCATCGGAAAAGGCCAACTTCTTGGCACACCAATCTATTAGAGGGTTGCGAGCTACCAACCATGGCATCCCTAAGATTAGTCAAAACTGAGGAGCTTTGATGAGATCGAATGCAATAGATTCTCGGTGTCCATCCCAGCGCAGTAGCGTTAGTGCTGCTGTGCATTGGGTTACTGGTCCGGAAGCTATTTCTGTCCCATCAACAGTAGTAACTTTTTCAGTAGTCAATTTAGAGCATAAGGGAAGCCCCATCTCTGCTGCCAGATCTTGGTCTTCATAATTCCCAACTGCTCCGCTGTCAATGTATGCTTCGACAGCATGCATCCGAGACGGTTGTTGGTGATTGATCAAAATTACTGGTAATGTAAAGTGTGAGGTCTGTGGCTCATCCTTCTTGTTCGACAAGCGGACCTCTACGCTTGCCGGGCTTGGTAGTTTTCCCCCGACTCCTTGTTATTATCTTCCTTCTCTGTGGTTCCAACAGTTCTCCTTGGTGGTTTCACTGGCCACTCTTTGAGGAAGTGGCCTGATTTTTTGCAATATAAGCATAATTGCGGTTGCTTTCTCTTGTCTCTTTCGGATTTAGTTAAAGGGGGCCGTACACCTCCGATTTGCATGGTTGCTACCGTATTTTCCAATGTACATGGAACATTATCCTTTGACTGGACCTACATAGCTCGAGTGTCTAACCTTATCCGGTCCGCTTTTTGGTCTTGTAATCTGTGATCTAATTGCACCACAAGGTTGATGAATTCTTCACAGTCTTTAGGTGGGTTAACCACTTGAGCAAGGACATCTACGCTTGCCGGGCTTGGTAGTTTTCCGCCGACTCCTTGTTATTATCTTCCTTCTCTGTGGTTCCAACAGTTCTCCTTGGTGGTTTCACTGGCCACTCTTTGAGGAAGTGGCCTGATTTTTTGCAATATAAGCATATTTGCGGTTGCTGTCTCTTTCGGATTTAGTTAAAGGGGGCCGTACACCTCCGATTTGTATGGTTGCTACCGTGTTTTCCAATGTACATGGAACATTATCCTTTGACTGGACCTACATAGCTCGAGTGTCTAACCTTATCCGGTCCGCTTTTTGGTCTTGTAATCTGTGATCTAATTGCACCACAAGGTTGATGAATTCTTCACAGTCTTTAGGTGGGTTAACCACTTGAGCAAGGACATCCTTTAGTTCCCCTCGTAGACCCCGATGAAATAGTGGGGTCCTTTTTTCCTCAGGCCACCCAGCTTCAATTACTAGTCTGTTAAATGTTCCTATATATGTAAGCAAGTCTTGACTTTCTTGACGGAGTGACAAATGTTTGTTGTCTAATGCTTGGCCTTAGGTATGACGAGCAAAGATTTTTTCCATTTCCATCTGGAAACCCCCAAAGTCATGTAACAACGGGTTATCCTGACTTACCAATGGTACCGACCAATCCGCAGCACTGCCACTCAGATATGACAAGACAAAAGCAACCCGCGCTTGGTCATTAGGAAAAGGCCCAGGTCTGCAAAGGAAATGAAGACGCACTGGTTCATGAACGTTGCGTACTTCTTGGGGTCCCCTGTAAATCGTTCAGGTGGAGCTAAAGGAACTGCCCCAGGAAGGGTTATTTGAACTGGATTGGTGGAAGAAGATGGGACAGGTGCTGGCGGAATGTTACCAGGCAATGGGGTCTGTCCTGCCTGTGATTGGAGCAATTGTCTACTTATTTTGTCGGTACGATCCTTAGTAACAATCAAATCCCTCCTAAGAGTGTTGGTTTCTTGCCTGGCTGAATGTACTTCAGCGCGTAATTGTCCCACAAACTGAGCTAACTGGTCTGTCTCTGAAGTCTCCATGACGCCCAGGTGGATAATATTATTGATATGATATGATATGATATGGCATTTGTAACGTGCCTATACACAAGTGTATTGAGGCTTTGCGTTCTGTTACGCTCACCTGGTATCCACATGGATGCCACCCAGCCCTGGTTGGATGATTAGCACTCTCGAACCCTCTCCTGGTCCCTTGGTAAGGCCTCTGGTTAAAGATGGGTCTGCAATATAGGAGAGCTGGATTCAATACCAGATTGCCTTTATGTTTTCCCACCTCCCTTGGCCTCATCTCCTTCCTCCCCCTTGGGCCTTCTCCTCACCTTAATATTGTAAAAGGTGGATTCTCCGTCCTGCTCCTCGTGGCAGGGGTGCGTAGATGTGGGGGGCGAGCAGCAACCAAGTTACTTCACTGGTGCAAGCCCCCCTGTGGGAATCCAGGCCTGCTGCGACTCCATAGGTTTGCTGTGTTACAGTCTTTATATGCAGTTCTTATGTTCCTCTTAGTTCAAATAATAATGTCTTGCTTCTTTCCTTTTAGGTATGGAAAGGTATTTGGTGTTGTCATGCAGTTTGAAGATGAGCATGGGCCGGTAGGCGAAAGCACAGTGTGCGTGATGCTGTCCGGTGAGTAATGAGCGATGCGCGGCGCTGTTTCACCTTTTATATTGCTAACCTGTGTCATTTCTCTTCTTGCAGGTTGCGATGTTCCTCGCTGAGCCCCGTAAAGTTCCAGCGATGATACTGACCAGGAGATGACTACCCAGGTAAGAATTGTGTGGATTTCTACATTCGGGAGGAAATGTGAGTAAACGCTTACTAATGCTGTCTTCCATTCTCCTCTTTCCAGGTTATGGTATTCCAGGATGCATGCGGTGCCGGATGATGGAGTTCGTACCTTCAGGTGAGTGGAACTGAAGTCAGCGATGGATTGAAGACAGGATACTGTTCCAGGTAAGTTTCGTAGTGTTCTTTCTCTCTCTGCAGGTCCTTGGTTTCAGGTAATCTGGCATCAAAGAACTGGACACGGTGAGCCTTACGCTGCCCACAGCAGAATAACGCAAAGCATGTTCTGCTGTTTGGGTGTGGTTTAAATAGTCTCAGGTAAAGTAGTCCAAGTAAAATAGTCCCAGGCCTGCCACACCCAAAGTAGTCCAGGTAAAGTAGTCCCAGGCCTGCCACACCCAAAAGACTAGACCGCATAGCTCAGTTCCTTGTAACTGAGCTATGTGTGTGACTCCATGTTGGCTGAACCCCCCCAAGTTAAATAGTCGCAAGCAAATAGTCCCATTCTAATGTTGGTCTTCATGATGGTTATGAGTCTGGCGCCAAAGGCCAGGACTGACTCCTAGAGAGTCTTGGATGAGGTTTTAAAGCCTTTGACCTGGCCCTAACTGGAAGGCTGACTTGCCAGTGAGGGCCAGGGGCTAGGGTCATGACACCTGCGAGCCTCACGGCTCGATCTGCTACAGCCACAACAATGTGTGGGCCTGTGTACCTGGGTGCATTCCAATGCCTCAGGAAACTCCTGAGGACCACAGTGTCTCCTACCATTACTGAATGTTTTTGTCCTTGCTCTTATTCTGTATTATTGCAGCCACTTTCTACTTTGTCTTCAGGCCTGCCCTGGGTCCTCTCTATCTGGCGAGAGATAAAGGAAGAGCTAGAGATCAAGGAAGTAATATATGCATACAATTCTTGACCCAATACATGTGCACTGTTTTCACATTCCTTTAATGTCCTTGTGGGAAAAGCCAAGGGAAGATTCATGCGTCATCCAGTCACTGCCTTGTGGGGGGTTAAATGGTGGTCGGACCCTGGCTTGTTGTGCAACTCAAAGAGTGCCAGAGGCAAACAGTGGAGCCAGTTTTTCTTGGTGCTCTTGGTGAATTTTGGCAATGCACTCCTTCAGTCCATTCAGGCGTTCACACATACCGTTTGCTTGTGAGTGGTACACAAAGTTGAATTTGTGCTTGATGCCTAGCAAGGCTGTGATGTGTTCGAACAGTTCATTGGCAAAGTGAGGGCTATTGTCAGACTGCAGGACCTCACATACGCCCCATCTTGGGAACAAATCCTGGACCAGAAACTTTGCTGCTCTGAGAGCATCGACATAAGAGCATGGCCCGCCTCTATCTACCTGGAGAATGGGCAAACCACCACTATCATGTAGCGGTACCCCTGACAGACTGGGATCATGTCCACGTAGTCTACATGGAGGTGTAGAAATGACCCTACAGGTCTTGGTATGGCTCCTTTGACAACTCTCAAGGTGTGACCTGCTGCGAACTGCTGAAAAGTTAAGGAGCCACTAATGAATTCAGACTCATGTTCATTCATGTATGGGCAAAACCACGTTTCTCCAATGCGTGTAGCAGTGACCTCCTTTCCTGTGTGCTCTGGGTAATGCAATTGTGCTAGTGCTGTTTTCAACAATGCTAGTGACATCACCACCTTCCCTGTGTTGTTCTGTCGCCATAAGGTGTCTGTCGGAGACATTGAGCATCCTCTATTTGCCCATAGCTCCTTTTCCTCCTGCGGTGCAGCTCCCTGTAGTTCCTTGATTTGTGTCTCTGGTAGTGCATTGTACCCTCCCTTCATCACCATGTTTCTCACCCCTCCCTGGATTTTTGGTCTTTTGTCTTATTCCCATAATCGGCCAAAGTACGCTGCGCAATTTGCCTCATAATTTGCTGCTTCTTTCCCTCTTTAGATTGGGTCCTCCCCCTTTGTGTGGGTCTGGCATTTCACTAGTGCCACCTCCTGTGGATAGGCAATCACGGCAATCAGCTTGCCCAAGAGTAGTGCATGCTGCACATGGGTCCCATTCACTCTCCTGAACCCTCTCCTGAGCCATCGTGCCAGCGCTGAATGTACTGCTGATTTGACACAGGCACTGTCAGATTATATTGTCACAATTTTCCCTACACTGTGTTCTAGTGCCAGTATGAGAGCCACTAGATCTGCTTCTTGTGCTGAATTGATGAATAATGGGATGGTAGCTGTGCGCACACAACCACTGCACTTGTCCCGTCCTCTTTCAGTCTTACCACTGCAGTTTCAGTCCTTCTGACCCAGTCAGTCTGGTCAATCATCAATGACCCATCAATGTACAGTACGTTTCCTCCTCTAGTGCATCTTCCTCCACCTTGCATGTCTCACTGAACAACTCTATGTTCTTTGTACAGTCATGTGCATAGATAGTCACGTGGTTTGTGGACATGTGTCAAGAATAGGGCTGGGTTGACTGTCCTGCATCTTACTATCTTCAGTCCTGGCTTTGATAGTATTAGATTGTATCCTGATGCCCTTTGAGTGGTCAGTGTGCATTTTGGCTTGTGTAGGACCGCAAATAGGGTATGCTCCACATAAAGGGTGGTAGTGCAGCCCATCGTCACTGTTGACCTTTCCACTGCGAAGGCTGCTGCAGTCAATATTTCTTTGCACGGATAATGTCCTCTCATCACTGGGTCAAGCTGTCTGCTATAGTAAGCAATTGGCTTAGGGCCCATGCTTGTCGTCTGAGTCAGTACTGCCTTCATCACTACCCCATCAGTGTGGGAGAACAGAAAAAACTCCCTTTTGTAGTCTGGGGTCCCTAACATGGGAGCTGTGCTTATTGCTTGTTTCAGTTCTTCAAAGGTGTCAGTCATTTCTGTGGTCCATCCCAGTGTCTTTGTTCCCTTCTGGTCTTCCTTCAGTGCAGTCAATAGTGGCCTTCTGTATGTGCTGTAATCGAAAACCCATGTTCTGCAGTAATTGTACAACCCCAAAAATTGTTGCAGCTTCCTCACTGTTTTGGGCTGGGGTGTGTTTCATATTGTCTCTGCTCTCTTTGGGGCAATGTGTCGGCCCTTTTTAGATATCACCTGTCCAATGTAGAGTACCTCCTTTTGACAGTACTGTAGTTTGGCCTTGTCCACCTTGTACCCCTTGTCTGCTAAAACTGTCAGCATGTGTACTGAGTCCTGCCTGCACTTATCTACTGTCTCGCTGCAAATCAAAATGTCGTCCACATACTGTAGGACTGTGCTTTCTGTCTGTATGTTGCTTAGGTCCATCTGGATCACCCTGCTAAAGATGGTTAGTGACTCACAGTACCCTTGTGGCATAACAAGTACGTTTACACTTCTGGTTACGGTACATAAAGCTGGTTAGGTCTTGTGAGTCTGGCTCTAATTGTACTGAGAAAAATGCATTCTTTAGGTCAATGACAGTGAAACAGGTGGCTTCCGCTGGAATGCCACACAAAATTGTTGCCAGGTTTACTGACACTGGATACTCTGCTTCTACAATATGGTTAAACGGCCTTAGGTCCTGGATAAAACGCCATGAACCCGGTTGGCCTTGCGTACGGGGTACACTGCTGTGTTGCATGGAGATTCTGATGATATCAGTATGCCTCTCTCAATGAGGGCATTGATTGTCTCATAGATGCCCTCAACTGCCTCTTTGTTTAGGGGATACTGCTTTACTCTTGGCAAAATTGCTCCTGGTTTCAGTTCATTCTTCACTCCCCCATGCTCTTATTGCACCCCACCTCATAGGGACTTGTGGTCCATAAGCGGTCTGGTTCTTTTAAAAAAAAATGTATTTGTATTTGGTTAAAAAAAAACCTTTACAAAAGACAAAATCGATATCATGCATAAAAATATCCATTGACAACAATACTAAAACAATGCTATCTACATCATTACGCTACTAAAATGTCTTAAAAAATTCATCGCATACTACAACCTATTATACCAATGAAGCACATTTTACATTTTTGGCTTTACATCATTAACTGATTTCAGCTATGGTTTCAAAAAGAGTGAGTTCTTTTTCAATAATCCTTAAAAAATGGCCTAATGCTAAAATTAATGGGTAATGGGCACAATTCATAAGTCTATCCCATAAAAGTGCAGTGCAATGTCACGACCCTCGCCCAAAACCCCCTCTGGCAAACCCATTGGCCAGGTGGAGTCAGGACTCGGGCCTCTAGAGCCTGGCATCCTCTTCAAAAGCCCTCATGGGGCCAGTCCTGGCGCCTATGGCGCCAGGCTCTTACACCATGAACAACAATGTGCTTGGGAACTACTTTATTGTATTGTCAGCCAACATTGAGGCATCCACATAGCTTGGTTCCCTAAGAACCAAGCTATGCGGTCTAGTGTTTTGGGTGTGGCAGGCCTGGAACTACTTTCCCTGGTACTACTTTACCTGGGCTATATAAACCACACCCTGACTGCAGAACATGCTTCGTGTTACTTTGCAGCTTGCAACGTGACGCTCACCGTGTCCAGCTATTCCCTCGAACATCGGAGAAGCAGAACCTGCAAGGAGACAAAAGGAACATCATTAGCAGCATCATCTTACCTGCAGTCTTCATCTTTAAACACTCGCAGCTACTGAGAACAGCTTCCTTGAATCTGCATGCCTCCCGGACAGAATGACCTGAAAGAGGAATATAGAGGCAACATTAAAGAAAGCTGTAGAGAAATTACGAATTGCTGAAAAGGCTTACCTGGCTGGTCGCCTCTCGGCTGGCACCACTCCGGACATTCCTCTCGCGCTGAAGAACACTGCAACCTACAAGGAAGGGAAACACAGGTTAGCAAAGGCAAGCCTTCGCAGCGCTGCGCATAGCGCTTACTTACCGCATCATAGCGCTCTTAATGTGCCATCATTTAGCAGCGGGGCTCAACCAAGCCAGTTCGCCGAGCTGAAGCTCCGCATACCTAAGGGAGAAAAAAGAGATATTTTAAACAAAGAAAGGCATGCAGGATAGCAACAAAACTAAAGAACAGCAATAAGACCTACCTGAACAATATCAAAAGGGCCGGCGCCAGTGAAGTAACTGGACCGCATTCGCCCACGAAAGACAAGGCGCCCCTGCAAAGAAGGCAGGACAGAGAGCACGCCTAATTCTACCACAAGGTGAGGAGAGGGCGCCAGAGGGACTGAAAGCATATGGGGTGGAGGGAGGATACTTACCCCAGTCGGTCAGTCTTGAATACAGTCCTCCTGTATTTTCAGGCAGAACCTTCCCCGCAGACCACATCAGGGCAAAGCTGAGAAGCATACCAGCGAGTAACCCGGCTGGGTGGCGTCCCTGTGGATACCAGGTGAGCATAACAGAACACGAAGCCTACCATAACAAATCCACCTGGGCGCCATGGAGACATCAGAAATGGACCAATTGGCCCAATTACTAGGAGAGCTTCGTGCCGAGGTTCATTCTGCCCGACAAGAGACTAATGCCCTCCGGAGAGACCTAATAGTGACCAAAGAACGCACTGAAGAGATTAGCAGGCAATACTTGCAATCACAGGCAGGACAGACGCCTCTACCTGGAAGCTATCCAATGATGCAAAACCCCGCCAAACCACCCACTCCGGTACAGATCACGTTACCTGGAACAGTACCCCTGGCACCACCAGAAAGGTTCTCAGGCGACCCACGGAAGTATGCAGCATTCATCAATCAGTGCCGCCTTCACTTTCTTTGTAGGCCTGGAGCATTTCCAAATGACCAAGCTCGGGTAGCTTTTGTTTTATCATACCTGAGTGGTAGTGCAGCAGATTGGTTGGTGCCATTGGTAACCCATGACGATCCTCTATTACATGACTTTGGGGGGTTCCAGAGAGAAATGGAAAAACATTTTGCTCGCCATACCCAGGAACAAGCAGTAGACAATGAACTCTTGTCCCTCCGACAGAGGAATCAGGACTTTTTAACGTACATTACTACCTTCAACAGACTGGTTGCCGAAGCTAGGTGGCCAGAAAACAAAAGAACCACGTTATTCCATCGAGGCTTACGAGGCGAATTAAAGGACGTCTTAGCCCAGGTGGTTGATCCACCCAGAGACTGTGCAGAATTCATAAATCTGGTCATGCAGCTAGACCACCGGTTGCAGGACCGAAAGGCAGACCGGTCTAAGACAGACCTTCGGACCATGTATGTTCGACCAAGGGAAAACACACCCCGTGTACCTGAAAATGCTGTAGAACCCATGCAGATTGGAGGGATATGGCCTCCATTAACAAAACAAGAGCGGGACAAAAGAAGACAACAACAGCTTTGTTTGTATTGTGGGAAACCAGGACATTTCCTGAAGGACTGTCCAGTAAAACCCCCAAGAAGAACAGTTGGGCCACAGAGAAGGATGAAGCTAAGAAATCGGGAAACTACCAGTTTGTCGAGTGAGAAGAAAGAGTTGCTGACCTCGCAATTTGCAATACCAGTGATCTTAATTAACCACCAACAGTCGTTAAGAATGCATGCCGTTGAAGCATACATCGATAGCAGAGCAGTTGGAAATTAAAGCCGGGTTTGGCATGGATAGAATGAATGGCCACTGCAACTATCGCACCCATAATTCCTTCTTTTACAAAGGGAGATTCCTGTGCTACCCATTTCCGCGAAGCGATGGCATATTCATTCTTTACTTACTCAGAGAGACTGGGGTTCCACCTGACTGACAGTTTAGGTCGATTAATTTCATTTAGGAGAAGCAAGTTATTGATGTTAAAACAATCAATAGACCATGCGAAACGAGTCTCTATACGTGCATGGTCACAGTGGTAATCGGATGGATCAACACTGGCGTAGCTAAATGCAACAATGTATTTGAGATGGCGAAAAAGTCAATCATAGAGGTGGCATTGCCATGGCTCCATGTATGCTGCTGGCCCACTGCAAGGTTCTTTAGAAATGATATCTTCAGAGTGTCAAGATAAGCAACCCATTTGGTACCTTGAATGCGTGCTACCTGCTTTGCTATCTTGCCCTTATCATACTTTTCCTCATTGCTCATTAGACACAAAGAATTGAAATCTCAGCAATAATAATCTTAGACGAAGGCCTCAAGTTGTATAAACATTCGAGGCATTGATCCAGATCATCAAACATTCTCCTCTAATACTACTTTCAGTGGATTCCAGTATAAAGATAGTAAAAACAACGGGTCTTCGTCTTTCACATACATGACAATTTAATTTGCTAGCACATTAGATGAAGAATATACATTAGTCGATTTGCATTTCACCTATTGCTGATCGCTATTGCAAGCCCACCCATCGGACGTCCAGCTATGCCCTTAGTTACATGCCTACAAAAGGTATAGTAACCTTCTAGAGATAGATCAATTAGACTCATTGTTTCCTGTAAAAGAATAATGTCAGGATAAACTTCATCAAAGAAGGTGGACAACCACCCATGGAGCGCCAGATGCCCACATGAATTCCATGGGATAATAGCTAAGCCCACTTTCTTTATTTGCTAAGTTGTAGTGAATGCAAATGAGTTTATGCAGAAGCCCGTTGCAAAAACTGCGGATGCTCCCTTGTATCGGAATGAACATGGAGAAAAATTGCATATATCAGCTCATAGCCATGACAGTAGGGAATCACAATCTGGCATGGGTTGATGCATGAATGCGTTCAATCGCCTCTTTCAAAAATACAACAACTACAATTTAGCAAATAAAGAAAGTGGGCTTAGCCATAATCTCATGTCCGGTACTTTAGCCATGTCCTCCCCCCTGAATGATGGCGGCACCTCCAGCACCATCGCCATTCTCTGTGGTACCTCTCTGAAGTGAACTTGCAACCAAAATGTTACTCTAATTTCGAACACCATCTCTACTTCCAGTCTCTCTTCTCTGAATAGCTCCTCATCTGTCACTGTTGTGAGCCTACACATTTCTGCAACTGCAATTATTGCTCTCCATGCCCTTCCTATGTCATTCACTGCATGTACTGCAATCCAATCCTCTCGTGCCAACACTGCCTCAATCTCAACGGACACTATTGTTCCTTCTGACTCATCCAGTGGTGTCTTTGGCCGGAAAAAGTACTTGCTTGGTACTTGCTACACCTTCCCTGCAATGGCTGGCATCCAGGCAATGGCAATGTCTGTCCCTTTCTGGAACATCTCTCAGTCAACTGTCACCCCCCACTGTACAGTGGATCCACAATATACTTGAACAATCTGTCTTACATTTAACATGTGTATGCCTGGTGTTGAGCATATTATGCCTTTGTCTGTGAAGGAAATGGTCATGTTTAGTCACTCATGAGGTCTCGTCCCGATATGTTCACAGGTGTCTGTCGAGAGTGAAGTAAAGGTAGTGATAAGTCATGATCTCCTACAGATAGGGAGATGATATCAGTGAAATGAACCACTTCTTGAGCCCCAGAGAATCCTTGAGTGTTCATGGCTGTTATCGGGCCAATCTCATTCTCTCACGCTCTCTTACAATCACTGACACAGAGAGCTGCATCAGTGTCAACCATCTTTATTTGTCTCCAACATGTAACTCGCTGTAACTTCCCTTTCCCTGTCCCTCCCCTTCCGCCCCCCCTTCCCGCCCTGGAATGTTCCCTTATGCAAGACATAGTCGCCCCAGTGTCAACAGAAAGGAAAATTATTTGTCACCTATCGCCACCCTTATGCATGGTTCCTCCGCAGTGTTGAGTGTGATAGACAGGATGGTACACACCAAGTTAGTCTGTGGGCTGTCCTATTGAGGATACATAGATAGTCCATTCCCTGTGAAAGGGTTGTTCCCCACCATGGTGAGCCCTCCAACCTGTCGTACCAGTACTGTCGCTATTGCATCCGTGTGCTCCTGCGTGTCATCGTCTTGTAGCTGTGCTTGCTGCTGGGTGTTTCCCTTGATTTAAGGTGCCTGTAGATACCGTGATAGTGGTGCTGCCATTTGTGGTGCCTGTGGTTGTACCTGTGACTGTGTTGGTGCTGACGATTGTGTGTGTACTTGTGCCATCTGCGGATATGTCCCCTACACTTGGCCCTGTGGTTGTTGGTTGAGTGCATTATAATCTTCCTGGCCCCCTTGATACGACTGCTGGCCTTGGCCTCCCCAATTCTTTTGTACTCCTTTGAAATCAGCATGCTCTTGAATGTGTCTTAGCTGTCCACATGTCCAGCACTGTGGTGGTTCCCTCCCTTGCACAGGAAAAACCCCTGATACATCCCCTGGGCCCTGCTGCATTTGCTGCCCATTACCCTGAAACCCACCCTTGGTTGTGGTGCATCTGTTGCCCGTAGCCATGCCCCCTAGGTAATCATCCCCTTCCTCGGAATCCCTGATGTGGGTTGCCCCGCCCCATATACCCTCCTCCCATGGGCAGTACGACCTGTGGTGGCTGTTGATACTGCTGCTGTGCCTGCGATGGTGGGAAGGGGCTGGTTATCACCGCCCCTTCCATTGCATGTTTCGAGAACTTCTATTGCACTAATTTGGCCTTGTCTGCTTTCCTATCTTCTGCTTTCTGTTTAACTTTCTCCTGCTACAATCTGCAATGGTGCACTATTGTGAGCTGTATTTCTGGCCATCCCTTTGCTTCCATCCCCACCAATTTCTTCAAACTCTTCTGTACTTGTTCTGGTAGTCCCTGCACTAAAATGTGGTAAAATATTGCTATAGGTTTGTCCCACTGCTCTCGAGTTTCGAGGCGCCAAAGCTCTTGTATCTCCTGAATATACCTCAAAGGGTCTTTGTCATCCTTCCCTCATTTTGCGTGACGTAATTGCCCCACTGTCTGACGTGTCTGAGTACTGTGTTTATAATGCCTGCTATACTGTGGCCCTGCATGTTGCGAACGGTGCCCCGTCTTGTCCTGTATTGTCACCCCTGGGAAACCCGCCCTCTTCCATACGTCATCAGCTGCGTCTCCTAGTATGGAGACTAAGAGCCCCTTTACATCACCCACTGCCAGTTGGTGACCCGCTGTCATCTTTTCCATCTCATAAATCGATTTCCCCACTCCCTCACTCAATGATGGTAATCCATACTTCACATTCTCCTTGTCGGTGTGCTTCAATGGCACATACTGAGGTCTAGACCCCCCTCTATCTAATAAGGACATTTGCAAATAAGCCGCCCCCACCCTTGGTGTCCATCGGTTCAGTCTGATTTGTCGAGGTCCGCTGTTATCCACAACATCTGTGCATACATCTATTGGTTCTAATGTGGGTACCCTTTTTCTGTCGTTATAGGCCCTAGATAGTCTTCCTCGTGGGTAGGCTGTTGCAGTGTCCCCCGTCCTTTGTCCTGGGAGATCCCTTAGTCGATTGATATATGTGTTGTTTGCGGTGGACATGTCATCCCTCTGCTGCGCACGTTTCCCTGAGCCCACCCCTCCTTCACTCTGTCTGTCAGCCCTGGCTTCCCATGATGTCCATTTGTCTGTCCTCATGGGCTGTGACTCCCCATGGTCCTCCCTCTCGTCCCCACTGTGCTTGTCATCGTTGTCAGAGTCTATATCCATTTTTCTACAAGAGTCATCGGCAAAACTCAATCTCCTTGACGCCGAGTCTGCGCTATGCTTTGTGCTAAGGTTGATATCCACTAAATTGTACCTGCTGCCTCCTTCTCAGTCCCCTAGGCTCGATCCGCTTCCCTCTGTCACGCTCCTGCCTTTATCCCTGTCCCTTTCCAGCACTGCCTGTGCCTGTGCTGCCCGTCTTGCTCTCTCGTCTTCCTCCCTGCATGCTCGTTCTCTTGCCGGTCTGTCCAATTGTAACTTCCTCTGTTCCCTTCCTGCTAACTTACGTTTTTCTTGCTCTGCTATCTCCCTTCACCTCTTAGCCTTCTCCATTTCTCTCTCCATATTCTCTCTCATCTCCCTTTCTGCTCTCTTCCTTTCCTTGAGATTCCTTCCTATACTTTCTTCCTGCTCCCTTTCCAAGTGCTCTCGCTCCTCTTCCCTTCTCTGTTCCCTCTCTTCTCGCTCCAAAATGTCCTCTCTTCCCTGGTCTCTGTCCTCCTGCTCTAGTCTCACCTCCCTGTCCTTTTCCCTTCTTTCTTCCGCTTCCATCAATTCTGCCCATTCTGTAGTCTGCTGTCTCTCTCTAGTTTCTGAATGGCTTCTGTCGCCCCTTCTGCCTCTCCATCCGTTTTCCCATTAAGCTTTAAGAGCACCTGTGCAGCTATCCATTCGCTCGTGCTTAAGTTCCCAAACTCCTCCTTCGCACGCTGCTCTGCCTCGTTGCTCACCCCTTTGCTACTTGGTGGCTGCCCTGTGCCCTTCGGTTTGTCCTCTTTAGTGTATGGTGGTGGCTTATATGTCGGATTTGAATTCCCCTCTGCTGCCCTTTGCTCTCTCATCAGATACATTCCCTGCTCATCGTCTGTATCATCAGATTGGTGGAGCAGGAGGAGGTGCAGGGGTGTGTGTTTCCTCTTCCTTCACCTCCTGCTGGCTCAGCATCCACTGACGCCTCACTGTTTCCACCTCTCCCTCCTGAAACATGCACCACCACTCGAATATGGCCATGCGTTTGGTCAATTTCTTCCCCTTATAGGAACCCTGTATGTGTGTCAATAGTGATTGCTGCATGTCCTTGGAGAAACTCCCACATGGTGGCCATGGCTTTGGTAATTTACCTTCTGTACTTTTGGACCATTCTATACTGTACTTGCAGATTATTTCTTTGTAAGGGGGTAACGTTTTACACAACTGCTAAAGGGGGATGACTCCCCTGCTAATGTCCTGATACACTTTAATACTATTTACCTGACCTTAAATTGAGGGTTCTGATAATCCGCTGTTAAAAGCGTTACAAAACACCAATAGAACTTCTCAATTTCTATGAGCCTCTCTGGCTCTGCACCATATCAGGTATGCTCCGGGCAATGCCCCTGTCCCCCCGCCTTCACAATCGCTGCCTCCTAGGGCACACAACCACAATCCTACGCATGCGCCTTCTGTGCGCCACCACTGGATCACCTCGTCTGCCAATCCCAAGTTCACAATGCTAGCTCCTCACCGTTAAAACCCTCATTCCTATGCTCTAACCTAAGGGCGATATCACCAAGCAAAATTCACAATACAGGTAGATGGACGATCGTGCACACCCAAAAATGACCTGTTACTCCAACCCCAATCAAACCCCACAGCTGTCTTCCTGCTTCTCCAGAGCTGAATATACCAATATTCTCTTGTGATCAAACTGCACCGTTGAATAGCCTCATGTGTGAAACACCTCTCTCCAGGAGACTTAACCAATTAACTCAACTTCTGCAATCTAGGATAGCTCCAGCTAACCATAACGGGGATACCATCATCTATGACCTGAGCTAAAAGGCCCAACCCACAGGAATACTTTGTTACAAAACTCTTGTCATCCGAATCCTCTCGGCTACTTAGTCCATACTGCTCATCAGAACCTTTACCTCGAAGACGCCCTAACATAGAAAAAGGACTTCTACCTCTGCTCCTCGTCCCTACTCACTACAACAATACTAGACAATACTTTGACGCTACGAGACCATGCTCTGTCAATACTCACCAACACCAAACGATACCCCACAATACTCAATCTCCTCCCTCACATCCACAATTGCTGTTAGTCTGGACCAATCCAATACTTACTTTCCGCGTTACGCTGACACTGCTCAGCTGCCGACACCCCGTCAAGGCGCTCGCTTCCCCGTCCTAGTCTGATTGGAGTGCTCGCAGCTCTCGGGCAGGATGATTTCCAAAACAGCTCCTGAAGGCCTTTAAACGGGCTATGCTTTGTGCTAAGGGCTGGTGCAGGTAACCATCCTCTGGCTACCAGCTTGTTGGGTCAAACTCCCAGGTAGGGTTGCGGGATACTAGGAGTTCGTGGACTCAGAACTCACAGAAAGCCCAACACCTTCCCTTCCCAAAAGGAACACAAGCCAAGACGGAGTGTCAGTTCCACTGCAGTTTATTACAGTCAAAACCAACAGGAACCAGTACAAAGATAGCAGGACAATCCTGGAACCTCTCTTCGTGCCCTGGCTCGCAGGCCAGTTTTGTTACTTCCTGATGTCAGAATGACATTGTAACTTGCGCCCTTCTCCAGAAAACCTATCATCGTCTGGGATTGGGCACTGAGTGGTAGTCCACCTATAGTGGACACTATACATGTTAGTTTATTGGCTTTTGTATGTCAGGTGGCTGGCCTGGGCCATCCTCAATTATCTAATTCTAGACAATGTTGCAGTGTGAGGGTCTTGCCATTGGTTCATGCCTGTTGCTACCCACCCATAGGGTCCTGGACTGTGATTGGCTAGAGCTGTTCTCCCCAGGCCTGAGATTTGAAATGGTTCTCACCTCGAGGTGTACCTTTTCAAGGTAATAAGTATAACTATGTGTCTGCATTGTAACTTTTGTACACCACCATTGTCTATGAGAGTGCTGTTCATATCATGCAACTCTTGCCTTCTCGTGTTACGACTTTGTTGCAAGCTTCTGTCTGGCGGTGTGAGACTGCGTCTCTTTCCAGCGCCGGTTTCGATTCATCATCCAGGCTTGGCGAGTCACATGTCTAGAGACCGTGTTTGAGCCCCTTCTGAGCTCTGAATTGTCCTCAATATTGGAGAATTATTCACTCTAGCTTCAGCTGGTGTTACTGTCATTCAGGGAATGGAATGTCACTCTTAGCTCTGTCCTTGGCAGCCAGCTTCATTTCACACATTTGCTTCTGTGTGCAGCCTGAATTCAGCTCAGCTCAGCTCGTCGCCAAGGGTCTGTGACCTGCTGTGATTTTCCAAGTCATGTTATGGCTTCTGTATGTCGTGCTATTCTACGCCCTCCATATGTTAGTCATACTGGAGTGTCAGGTGCAATAGGTACTCATGCAGTTCCATGAAATTAGTTGCATGTAAGCATCTGCATGCATTCATTCGTGATCTCTTTGCTTCTTGCAGTTTTTCTGTGGCTGCGTTTAAGCTAGTGACAAAATAATAAAGTAAGAGCAGTATGTGCATGTCTCTGTCCTCTAACTATAGAACTGCGCATCTGTGTTCTTCGTGTAATTGAGTGTGTGTGTGTTTCATTGTGCGGATGGCACGTGTGCTTCTTGTCTAATGCTGCTAAATCGCGGTGTCTCTAACAACGTTATTGGCCTTGGCTTCATGGCGCTTTAGTCAATGTTGTCAATTGAAGTCTCCTTAGTTGCCGCCTGAGGGTCTTCCTACACTCTGGGTAAGGTCTGCACTGCCCCTGGTCTGTAAGGGTGGCGGATTGGGTACCTTTCAGTGTATTTGTCAATGGTTGGAGCACTGGCAATTGGTACGAAATAGTATGGACGGTCACAATACCTTTGGATCCTCTTCTGCATCATATACTTCATTGGTGGGGGAGGAAGAGGTGATTTTGCCCATCCGTCTTCACGCTGTCATCCTTTCCATCTCGTATATCACTTCCCAGCACCCACTGACAACAATGGTAACCTACACCTCACATGTTCCTTGTCAATGTGCTTGCATGGTATATATGGAGGTCGCTCCCTTCCCTTTTCTAGCAGGGGCATCTGTGGGAACCCTATCTACCCACTCACACTTCTATTCAATCGGACCTGTCTGTCCTTGTTCCTAATGTCAGTGTACATGTCTACCGGTTCTGTTATGGGTATCCGAATGTCATTGTTGGGTCCCTCCCGGATCCTCTCCCTGGAATGTACTATAGCTAGGTCATCGATGTTACATAGTTCGTCCAGTGACCGTGGTGTGCGCTAGTCTTTGCCTCCTCCTGTTCCCCCTGTACTGGTCCCTCTCTCCCATGTCACCCGCGTGTCCGTACTTGTCTCTGTTGATCGGAGCCTACGTTGCTCACCCCTCTCCTCCCCACTGTTTCATCCTTCATTGTCGGACTCCGAGCCCATGTTACTGCAAAAGTCATCTAAAAAGCTCAGTCTTCTCATGGTTGTGTCCGTGTTGGGTTTCTTGTTAATGTCGCTGTCACGCAGGTCGTATCTGCTTCCTCCCCCCCAATCCCCTAGGCCTGCCCTGTTCGGTTCTGTGTCACCCCTGCTCTGTACTGTCGTGCTATCAGTCTCTGCTCGCCCGCCCCCTCCTGCCTTATCATCTCTCTGTTCCGTTGTCCATCGGGTCTTTACTGCCCTTATTGTACGCTCATTCTCCTCTATGCGCGCGGTCTCTCTTGCCAACCTGTCCACCTGCAACTTTCTTTGTTCCCTCTCTATCTCCTGCCTCCCTCCGCCTCTCGATCTTCTCTAGCTCTCTTATTCTCCTGTCCCGCTTTTCCCGCTCCTCTCTCTTCCTTTCTCTGTGCTCCCTTTCTATCCTTTCTTCCCTTTCTTTCTGCACCTGCTCCTTCTCTTCCTCTCACCTCCTTTCCCTGCCCTCTCTTTCTAACCTCTCGTCCCTTTCCTTCTCTCTTTGGTCCACTTCTTCCATTATCTCTGCCCAGTCACTCGCTTTTCTGCCCCCTCAAACCTTCCATTGCCTTAGTTGCACCCTCTGTTCCCCATCTGTGTTCACTTCCAGCTTCAAAAGAATCTGTCCCCCTATCGAATTTGTTTGTTGCCATGCCTCCTACACCCTCCTTCGCTTCCTGCTCCGCTTCGCCACTTGCTTCTCACCCTGTGGTCAGCCCTGCGTCTCTGCCCCTCTTCCCTGGTGTAAATGGTTTAAATGTCAGATTTGAATACCCCTCTGCTGCTATTAATGCTCGTAATGGTTACATCCCTTGTTCATCGCCCGTGTCATCGGAGATCATCCTCGGGGGGACCTGTGAGGGAGCGGAAGGCGGGGTCACGGGCCCCTACATCTCCTGATGGCTCAGTATCCACGGGACGCCCCGTCAGTAGTGATTGCTGCACATCTTTGGAGAAACTTCTGCAAGGTAGCCATAGTTTAGTTAGCTCCCCCTCGGTGCCTTTAGACCATTCTATGCTATACTTGCACATTTTGTGGGAGCGTGTTACACAGGTGCTGTAGGGGCGTGTCACCCCTGCACTTCCCTTGATAGATCGCGCTTGCTATTACCTGACCTCAAATTGAGGGTTTCGATAGTCCGCTGTTAAGGGAGGAGCACAATATAATCACAATACTTTGACAAATCACTTCGGGCCTCTTCGGCTCCTCAACTTGTCAGGCTTGCACTACGCACCACCTCCTTCACAATCGTTGCCTCCCCAGGCACACCCACACTCTTGCGCATGCCCCTTCCGTACACCATCACTTGTTCACCTCGTCTGCCAATCCCAAGTTTTCCAATGCTAGCTCCTCACTGTCTCATACTCTCTGTGTCCTATGTGCAAAGCTACGGGTGACGTAACCTATTCACTGACCACATAGCGCTGAGAAGTCACATACTGCATGTACAATGTTATAGCCCGTCACCCCAAAACACACAAAACCCTAACACAAACCCCCCAGCTGTCTCCCTGCCTCCTAGCACAGTATACCAATATTCTCTCGTGTTTGATCTGTACCTCCTGCATCGCCTAGCAAATAATACGCCTCCTCTCGAGACTTAACCAGTCGAATCACCTTCTGCAATCTAGGCCAGCTCCCTTGCTAAGCCTTACGGAGATACCATCATCTATGACCCGAGCTAAAATGCCCAACCCACAGGAAACCTCTATTTACATAATTCTGTCATCCGTTTCTTTGAGTCAATAGTCTAGGTTGTTCACCAGAACCTTTTACCTCTAAACTCAAATGTGCCCTAAGCACAAATAATGATGTCTACCTCTGCTCCTGTCCCTACTAAGTTTAACAATGCTAAACACAACTTTAACAATACTTGACAATACTAAACAATACTCCACAATACTCCATACCCTCCCTCACACTGACAGTTGCTGTGTGACTGGGTCAATACTTACACTCCATATGTCTACTGACGCTGCTCGGCTGCTGCATCCCCCAAAGCTGCCACTTCCCCGTCCTGGTCTGCCTGGACGCCTCGCTGACTTTGGGCAGGATATTCTCAAAGCTGGCTCTTGACGTGCTTTCCACGGGTACGTGTTCCCTGTCTTTCGTGCCGGGCTGGCGCAGCCAACCATCAGCTCTGCTACCAACTTGTTGGGTGGGGCTCCCAGGTATTCCAGAGCAAGGCTGGGGGTCCGCGGAAGTGGAGGCCCCAACACCCTACCCGGAATAAACGGAGGACTCAGTCCTAAGGACTCAGTACGGCAATTACAAACTGCGGTTTATTGCAAATAAAACCAACAGGATCAATACAAGAATGCAGGACGACTCCAGTACATCTCAACGTTCCATGGTGTGCAGGCCGGTTTTGTATGTCTCTGATGTCATCATTTGGGCCCTTCACCAAAAAAACAATCAGCATGAGGGATTGGCTAGAGTCAATAACCTATATGGTCATCTATAGATGTTATTCTACTGGCTCTTGCCTGTCAGGTGGCTGGCTTGTCCCATCCGCAATATATGATCTATTCCATTGTTGCAGAGTAGTGGGCTTACCATTGGTTCTTGCCCTCTTGCGATCCAGCCCTGGGATTCTACACTGTGATTGGTTAGAGCTGATCCCCCCAGGCCTGGGACTCGATCGAGTTCTCAGCTCGCTGTGCACCTCTTCAAGGTGAAGTGAACGATTATGTGTCTGCATTGTAACTTGTGTGTACCACCTTTGCCCTTGAGAATAGGCTCCTTACGTCGCAACACTTGTTGCAGACAGGGTCTGCCAATGACCACCTTCCATCTGCAGTGGACCCTCCTCTGTGTGAGCATACTCCTGGGTGGCGAAAACTGCCCCTAAGCTTGAAAGTGTGGAAATGGCTATGTGTGACTTTCATGTTTCCCAAATGTATTTTCCACCTTACCCCTTGTGTGTGTATTTTGTTTCTGGCACACTGGAAATCGCCCATTGGTGAAATTGTGTCTTTAGTGTGTGCGTGAGTGACCCTGCCTTGCTATGTGGACCTGTGTTGAGTTTCTGTCATTGGGTTTAGTCCACTCTGTCCCCTGCACCTGAGGGATGTGGGGGATTTGTGGAATTCCTCCAGCCCTGGGAAAGGACTCCAAAGAAAACCAGTTACCCCTGTCGTTAAAACTGTTCCCAACCCAGCTACCAGAATTCCAGAGCCAACAATCTGGCCTGACCTTTTTACCAACTTGTCCTACTCTGTAATATCCATCCCCACACTGTCCTGTCCTCCCTGAGCCCTGCCAAATGAGTTCCACTTGTGTGTCCATCATGGGTGGGGTCGTGGGTTCTGGAAAGCCACTTGTCTCACACCCAACAATTAATCTCCCGTCGGGGCCTCAGCTACCCTGAACTCTGTAATTTCAATTCCCCCTGACCTGGGACTCGCACATAATCTAGTTTACCCTATTGTGCAAATGGTTAGGGGTGGACTCTAGAAGTACACTTATCCTCAACCATGTAATTACCTGAAAATGTGTGCCCAGCCCTGCATCCCAGCTCCCCTGGAAACCACACAAAAAACATGTTCCTGGCAACAGCCAAACAAACCAGCTGACCGTGGGGTTTGAGGGCAGAAAGGCCTCCAATCTAAGGTACCCTTGTGCCCAGTCTACCCTTTATGTTCTTCCTGTTTCCCAAACTGTTCTATTTCTCCTCTCTGCCTGGCGTCCCCCTGGTATTTCTCTTTGTCTCTTTCTTTCTTTGTCTCTTTCTGCCTCTCTTTCTCCCTCCCGTGCCCCTGTGCACACTCTCTCACTAGGCACCCCCTCTCTCACCTAGCACCCCCTCTCTCTCTTTTCCTTTCTTTTTCTGTACCCCCTCTCAGCCCTCTGTCACTACCAACCCCCTTCTCCCATTTCCTCTCCAACACTTCCCTTTCGGTGGGTCCCTGCCCCCCCCCCCTGCATCCAAGAGTACTCTCCAGGCCCATACTAGTTGGTGTGCCTAGTTAGCATGCCTTCCATCACTGCCCTGCCTTGTGCCTGCTGTCCAGTGTAGGCAATCAACTGTGTCCAGTGTGTCTAATTTGTCCTGCTCTGCTGGCAATGAGTTTACTCCACTACCTGTAATAAATCTGCGCCTGGTTTCTCAAAGGACTTTGGTGCCTCATTGTATTCCCGCTTTTCAGTGCAGCCTGCCTGTTTTTGCCAGAGGGGGGACCCAGTCCGTCTGTGTACACAACGCACCCCCACCGGGTCTGTTGACTCCCTGGTCCTAAACTGTGGCCCTGACTGGGGTCTTCAACACGGCCTCCCCATTTTGGGATGCCTCTCCCTTCCACAGTTGCCTATCTGTTATCTGTCGTTGCTTACTATTCCACCATGGTCGCCGCCACCACCTCCCCCCCCCACCTCCAAAGAACCTTAGACCATGTTGGTGAATGCCCTGGTCCCACTGGTTCTGTGGATCCACGCAAAGCATCCTGAGTGCTTGTCTTGTGTCCTTCTGAAAGGATTGCCTGTGTGCTTTGTTATTGGCTTTCCTCCATCATGGCTGTGACCTGTGCACGTCAGTGGCCAACTTCTATCTACAGTGGGTTCCTCCCCCATGAAAGCATGCTCTGGGATCAAGATCGCTGTCTCCATGCTTCTGTGCCTACCTCTGAACTGCGGGAAATCCAACATTTCATCATGGCTGTCAATGTCGGGAGCGGTTAAGACAGTGGTTGTGTGTGCCCTCTACATTTATTGGGGGCTGCAGAACCACACAACCAACTCTTTGTACCTCCAAAATGTGCTGAAATGGGGCATACACCCCCAAAGAAAGCTCAGCAGAGGGAGACTTGCCTAAGTGAATCACATCTTTGCATCTTTACTGACCTTGCTCTTGCCCTGGTGCCAGACTTTGGCCAATGTCCAGATGGTGGTAACTTACTTTCTTTACTCTTTCGTGGCTACACTCTAATCTTCTCTTACCCTATTTTCCAGTAGCGTATGTGAATTGATCTCCTTTTAGCTTCTCTCTGCTTAATTTTACCCCACTCCTCAGGGTCGCTCTGTTACTCATACAAGTTTAAAAGTGTTGTGTGTGTATGGGATTTTTTATGTGCAAATCTAGCTTCGAAGCAAAGGAGTGGTGTACATACTGGTCACAACAGGGGCGATATACGGAATGTGCAGGGGTAGCAAATGAGCTATGATGAAGAAAGGCAGCAAGGGAAGGACGAACTACGGAACAAAAAATGTTGGGTTGAGTAGAGTCATCAATGATTGGCGAGAAGTTCTTTGAATAGTAGGAGCTTTAGGTCGTTCCTGGTGAGCATGATGGAGGCCAATCTTTTCTGCGTTGGTAACTTGTTCCAGAGATAGTATGCGTAGGAGGAAAATACTAGTTTCCTGTTTTCCCTTTTTACAGTTCTTTATTTCCTGTCTTGTGATGTGGAGATGACCAAGGCTTGCACAATTGTTCTGCAACTCAGGGTAAAGATTAAAGGCTTGACTTTATGGAGGAGTGAAAGCTGGTACCATGCTTTGTGGAGCTTTTTGTTAATGTGTGTTTTTAATTAGAGGTCACAGTCGATGGTAAAGCCGAGATATTTTTCACTGGGTGAGAGTTGAAGCATGAAGCCGTATAGCTTATGTCAGTCAGCTAATTCTGGACTTGGGCATGCTTGGTGGGGTTTCCCTGGCAAATGAATTCAGTCTTTGGCCCTCATTACGGGTGAGCCAGTCCTGTAAAAATGCTGGAAAAAATGCTGGTACTCTGTTATTTTTACCAGCCATGCTTACTCCGAGTCTGCAGGTAGGGACAGTGGCCTACTGTCAGGCTTGACCTGACAGGAGTTCAGGCCCCTACTGGCAGAGAAATCATTGAGTCCTATGGATCCATGCGATGGGAATTTACTGCCATTGCCGGCCCCTGTAATATCCCAGCAACACCGGGATATCGCGCACTGGTAACAGTAAGGCAAGTTTGCTGGTAACCCGGAGTATTCCAGAAGCATAGGCAGGTCAACGGCAAACTCGTAATGAGGGACTGTGTCTGGTTAATTGTCAGATAGGTGCTTAACCTCCAGGCTTTGGGGAGGGACAAGCAGTGGGGGAGTCAATGGATGCTGCTGCCTCATTCTTTCACTGCCCCATACTTTTTTAATCCCTCTTCTGTGTGCCTTGTCCCTTCATTCCCTTTCCTTCCACTTGGCCACCTCCCATAGCACTTTCACTCATGCCACGCATCTGCACCATTTAGCCAGGCTGTGCTTTTTCACTGGCACCACTGCAGAGCGGTCTGGTCTCCTCTCTGGCCTCTATACACTGTGCCGTTCCCCTTTGCCTCCTCAGGCTTACTCCTGTTGTCTGCTTCCCAGTGCTCCAGATCAAATTTTGAAGTGGGAGTATTTTACTTGGGAGTAAAATTATTTTTGTGGGAGTAAAAATGTAATTCCATTTCCCAATGGGAGTATTTTTTAAAAGCTATTAAACATGTTTTTAAAGGAAAATGGAAATGGTTTTGTAATAAATATTTCTTTGCACCAGGTTATTTATGTCAATTAAAAGATACGTTTACTTCTTACGATCGGGCATCAATAATAGCGATGTTGTCCTCTTGTACTACATGCACTAACGTATCCATGGAGCTGTTTGGGTGAAAGCAGGGACACAAGGTGATACGTGTCTGTTTGATATTTTTAGTTGGGAGTATGCTTAGTCCCCCTTTTTTTGGGGGGGGGAGTATTTGCCTGCTTATAGAGAGTAAAAGAGGCGGATACACCCCTTATGTGTAGGGCTGCTACTTCCTATTCCTGTCCTGGGTTTCCTTTAGTACTCTCTGCCTCGCAGAGCTTTCTCCTTCTTTTTTCTCTCTGGTTAGCAACTCCTGCAATGATTGAGCCCTCCCTTTAGGGCCTGAATACTGGGATGGGCTGATAGACACATACCTGATGTTCCCAGATTGCTCCTCACTATTTTTATGACTACTCCTGTCATTCGTATTTGTGTGTATCTGTCGAGTACTTTAGTTACCTGTACTTACCAGTTTGCAGCCGATTGAATTTTGAATACCCTCATACTGTGATGCTATGCCCCCTAGTTCTGTAACATATTGATTGTTTCCTACATTGATATGCCCTCCCCCATGTAAGGACACTCATCATGTTGGCTTTGCCCTTAATGCAAGTACAAAATTCCATGCCTCATCTGCCAGTCACACACACAAACACAAACACACACAGATATACATACACACACACATATATATGTATATGTACATATACACATATGCGTGCACAGAAAGACACAAAGAGATACAGACACACACATACATTCATACACATTCACCCACTTGTCACGCACCAATACTGTTTCTCTGTCATTCACACGAGCACTCGGAATATTCACACGTTTGCTCGCTCGCATGTACATCATTCACACTGCATTCATTCATATGCGTGGACTTACAGACACACCCTTGCATACATACATACAACATACATGGCAACATTCTGTGACCAAAAATGTGTAGGAATCTTAAAGTTTCAAAAATAGTCCGGCGAGGAGGTAATGATAGGAATAGGGCGCATCAGCGGCCCATTGTCATTGAATGAGCCCGCCGCCGCGGGTGCTTTCAATGACAATGACGAGCCCTCCACGCCTTCTGCCACCACGCCAGCTTGGGGAGCCCTTAAAAGACTCCCCGGAGCTGGTGTGGTGGGGGCTAATGGCGCCTTTTGTCAAAGGCACCCACGGCGGAGGGGCGAATGTAGCTCGCCGCCATGGGCGCCTTTTACATCAAAAGCCTGCATGCTGTGCCTTGTCCCGCTACCCTCTAAACATGTTTTTTAAACTTTCAACAACAAAAGAATCGGTATTTGTTGCCACTAAATCGGTAGGCGGTAGGACTGCTTAAAAAGCGGTATCCTACTGCCTAAATCGGTAGGGTTGGCAAGTATGCATACAAGCACTTACACACATCCTTGCATGCATTCATACATACATACATATAATCCTTGCATACATAAACAAAAACTTTGTTTTCCTTACCTGCTGTTTCCCGGCAGTCTTGCCGCTTCCTCAGCAGCTCCATAGTCCTCCGGCTAACGCGCTCCACGCAGACCAGAAGCAGGGAGAGCCACTTGGTTCCTGATATGTGCCGAGTGTGGGAGCCGCTGCTTAGTCAGCAGGGTGAAATCTGTAAATGCCCACACAGTGCTGTGAGCTGATTGGCCATTTACAGATTTTGGTTGGGTCTGGCCTGCTCAGGTCCTACCCGGTCTACGCCTCTGGTGCTGCTGCCCACTATAACAGTATAACTCAGTATAACACTCTGCACTATTTTCTCTTTCCTGTTGTGCTAGTTATACCCAGTGCCTGTTTTCCCTGTGCTACCACAAGGCTATCTTCTTGGGCCCCTTTATGCTGTCTAACACAAAACTGTTACCACCTATAAACTGCACTATTGCCCTTCATGCCAGGTGTGTGCCTGGGCATCTCACTGTTGGATGTACAGCTTGAAACAAGTGCCATACTCTATTTCTTCTTTGTGGTGTCCCCCTGTCTTTATATCTTGTAACTGCAGTAAACTGACTGTTGTACTCGCCCTGGTGATGGTCTATGTTATGTCCAGTGCTGTCTAAATTGGATGTGTGTATCCATCTACATTACCGTAGCTTCCTTCTCTTTGTTGGCTTCTCTGTGTTCTGTTCTCACTATCACCCTGCCCTTTTCAGTGTTCCCTATTGTTGCCAATTGTAACATTGTTGTCTACTCCCAGGTGTTGTCAGGAATGTGGCATTAGCCACCGCGGGCGTTGTGGATTTTCCCATACCCAGGGCGTTGAGAGACCCAGAGGATGACCACGGAGCATTGGCGCATCTGTCAGTGACTCTATTTCAGTCTCAGCCACACCAGTGATTCACAGATGAGGCGCAGGTGAGCGTTCAGAGACCCAGAGGTCTCTGTGTCTCCCAAGCAGTGGGCTCTTATGCCATGCCACACCTGAGTTCAGCTCCCTACCATCTCCATTTTGTGACTGTGAACCTGGGGACAGAGATCGGTTAACTGCTGAGGAGGTTGCCATTATCCACGTTGCAGTAACTGTATGCATACGGTGCCGCCCCAAAGGGGCTGGAAGCACCAAGGCATAACAGGTGCGGAGAGGAAGTGCTCCCCCCTACCCCCGCCTGCTTTCTCACTAGTGAGGCACAGGCAGAAAAAGGAAGTGCACAGGGAGAGCAGCCTCTTTGCACGTCTGCTCCCCCTGCAGCAGGATCAGCGTTGAGTGGCAGCGCTTGGCCAGTAATTCAGTCAAGAGAAGCAAGTAATACTGAGCAAAGGGTAATACCCACGACTATCCCACAGCACACCCGAAACGGAAGGACTTCACCTGCAGTAAGCGATCTGGTGTGGAGTACGGCAGTGAGGTTGAGCTAGGATTGGGCCAGCGATGAACCCGGATGGTCGGGCGCCCATCAGGGAGGTGCAATCGTGAAGCCAGCTTGAGGCGGGGCAGGCGCTCTGGCAAGAGGTTTTCACAGGCTCCAGGGCGGGCGAAGGTGTGCCGGGGGGATTGTGCTCGCACTTTGGCGAGCCCCAGGAAGGATTTCAGGCAGTCCCGTGGGTCAGGATCACTGAGGACCAGCGGGCTCCGAAAGGTCGTCCAACCCCGCCCGCTGCACCTTCAAACTTAACGGTCCGTGGAGCCGCTGGCGGCGAAGAAATGAATATACCGAAAGGAGCCGTGTGTATAGAGCAGAGGGGAGATTAAAGGAAAGGACCTAAAAAATGGAGCAAAGCGTGGTGGCCATTTTGGAAGTGGCTGGAGAGCACCAGAAATAGAATAAGGACTCTACCACATGGGGGTGGCGTGACAGCCCTTTTAGTTGGAGACAAATACAGGACACTTCTTCAAACAAGGATTTTAACTACTTTGGAACACTGAATACATTCTTTCAGTTGGTATGTAAAAAAACAATTATCAACTTAAAGTAAACTTTTAACATTGAATTTCCCAACACATCCTTCACACATTCAATTCAATCCATTCCCCTAATTCCAAAATTCACATATCAGAAAAATCAAAATCAACAGTCCAGAGTTCAATTAATTCCCACCCACCATCTTAGATGTTCCCTCCCGAGCTGGCAACACAGCATCTAACATTTTCATCACAGCAATGACCAACCTAATCTGATCCCCTATTAACATCCATTTCCACCATTCCAACCTTGTAAGGGTGACCCCATTCATTTAAAATCATCCCCAAATAAATATTGTATCTCTGTCAATGCTTCACAATTAATTACTAAATGCTCCGGGTTTCCACAAACTGCTTGTTCTCACAGTACCGACAGACAGAATTTACGACTCTAGCCATTTTTCTCCTAAACTGAACCTCTCTTGTGTGTAAGATGTTTAAATAACATCAGAGAAGTAAATCCCGATACTTCGGTGAGGGGAACTTAAACATAAATGTAGGCAACACATTGACCTTCCCACTCTCAATGGCCAGAGTTTCTCAAGATTTTAAACCTCCACATTGATCAATAGTAGAGATCCAGTCCTGCAGCAACAACTTCTTTTTTGCTTTCATTGGATTAAGCAATAACGTTTTTAAATGAACATCCCTTTCCCTCAAGAAAGCTACTACCTTCATCCTCCATTGCTCCAACGGTCCTTCTACCACTCTACTATCCAACGCCAAGATCTTAAAAGGCTTTTCCACACTGATCAAGGCAGATTTCCTGTATAATGAAATAGCCTTCCAAGCCACTATCGACTCCAAAGACTGTAGCCTCAGTTCAAACCTGATTGCACACATTGGAAGGTCATTTGGGAGTTTAAGCCATTGCGGGCTTAAAGTAAATATAGGAAAGCAGGGGTGCTTGTCGGAAGTGCTGCAGAAACACAAGGAGCAAGTGAAAGCAGCAACACCCACATGCTAGGGTGACTGATCGTCATCGGCATTCATCTTCCTCGTCACTGCGCTTTGAGGAAAAGAATAAATAAGCAATTTATAAATGCATGCATAACATCTCAGAGGAGCTGCAAGCAACAGGCACAAAGTCCCCAGGAGTCAGGGGCAGCAGAAATAAAAGGAGGACCATACATGCATTTTTTGGGAAAATCGAGCAACTAAGCAAAGGCGAGTCCTCGGTCACAACGAAATTCCTCCATCTCAACAAACGAAGCATGCGTCTGTGTGTGAATGCACTAGAGGAAAGGCCTTAGAACGTGGCCGAAGCGCGGTGGCCATCTTAAGGGAGAATGAGGTTTCGGGCTACAAAACAAGGGCAATAGAAACAAAAGAAGGACTCTATCACGTGATACAAAAGCAGCACTGTGCTTAGAGGGAAGTGAGCAGCAGCCTTTCCGGGGGAACCGGGCAAGATTTGTGCGCTGGATATATCGCAATAAAGGTCAAAGAAAAGAAGGGAGAGTGGAAAATCCGGAAGAGATGGCAGACCTAGTTAGAAGAATCAGAGCACAGCATCCCATAGTTAGATTTTAGTGTGTGTGCTTTACTGTTTTGTTGTTTGGAATTCAATACAATTTCTTTCCATAGTTCGGTCTTTTGTGTTCCTGATTTGATTATTGAAATGAAACCTTCTTTGTTTGGTTTTCTGGACTCAATATTATTTTGACAGTTTTTTTGATATTTATTTGATTGTTTATATAATTAGTCTGGTCAGAGCGACTGGGGGTCCCCCACTTGAGTGATTCCCTTCACTCGCTTGGGGCACCACCCACGGCATGCCCAGATTAATTCCTAGGTTTCATGTGATCAACTGACTTGCGACCTTTCGCAGTAGTCACTATTTGACATTAATATTACTAACAGTATGCACCTTTTTAGCCAACTGTAAGATACAATTTTGTATATTGTACTAGAGCTTTAGACAATTTAATACTCTTTTAGACTATTTGTATAAAATAAATATAATATTACAAATCAATTGCTTGTTCTATGTGTGATGATCTGTTGTGCAGCTGGGGGAGTCCCTTTCCTTGTATATATGGTTGAATGATGTCCCTTGAATGAATTTTTTGGCCTTTCCGTTGGCTTGACCTCCATGTAATATTATTCGTTGCTTCCCTCCAGCCAGCGAAGTAGGGGAAACCCATCGTTTGTTTTGCTGCTCCAGAAGAATCAGAGCAGCCACAATGGACAGAGGCGTGGATTGGCTCTTAGCACTAGCAACTGCTAAGGAAGAGAAAGAAACTGTGGTAGTGCTACAATATGTTGAGGGCGAGGAGTATGTGCCAGGTACCCCCCCTTCCCCTGTAGAGTGGGCAGCCGGAGCCCAAGTAGAAGGGATGTGAGACACTGGGGGAGTACTCTGAAGCGCCGAAGAGAATGGACTGAGTGCTAAAAAGGAAAGGCATGGATGAGGAGAATGACCAATCAGCATCCAAGAGAAGTTAATCGGCAGAGGTTAATGGGGAGACGGACATGCTAAAGCAGAAGCAGCAGGTGAACTCCAGGGCTAACAAGCCGCTAGGTGCCTTAGCGGCAGCGGCAAACCAGTGCTCTTTAGGTGAGAGGATCGCAAAAATGGTAGAGATGCATGTGGAGAGAGAGCACTGAGCAGGACAAATAATGTAGAAATGTGCAGGGATAATGATGGGTTGCAGGCTGGGGTGAATTTGGAGAGGAGCACAAGCGCAGTGCTGAGGGAGCAAAGTAGGCACGCCTTAGGGGGAAGCAACGCAGCCATGGGGGCAGGGAGGTGCCTGTGATGAGCCAAGCGACAACTACTTTGCTGCCACTGCGGGTTGGGGGGTGGAAACCCCAGTCCTATACAGGAGTGAACAGGGAACGAGGGTGGTAGCCAGTCCCCTACCTGCGGGCTTGCCTGGGGAGGCTTGGGGGCTCGGGAAAAGGGGCAACCAAGGGGCAGAAAGGCGGGTAGACCTACTTGCTTCAGCGGTGGGGGTCAGGAGGGGCTCAGGGTATACACCCATGACTACAAGGACAGCGGGCCTAGTGTGGCACGTGCCACTAGAGGTCAAGGAAAAAATATGGAGCAAGGTGTTCATCGACATATTTACTTTGCTCGCGCTAGAGCAGGTGGGGCTGGACATAGTAGGAGAGGCCAAGAAGGAGGATGACAGGAGGGATAGCAGGAAGAGAGTGAGGAAGCATAGGAACATTATTAATTGCTATATGCCTTCAGGAGGTACACCTTCATCATGGTGGAAAACTACCCAGGTGGCGCAGCTGTGCTCATCACTTATGAGAGAAGCATCTAGGAGGCACATGAGGAGTATGGGGGGACGCTTCGCTCAGATACGATGAGGGCTTCAGGTTGAAGATACAAATGTTTCCCAGCATCCATAAAATGATATCCAGCAACGGGCACAGGAGCATGCCGGTGGGGTCGCAGCGGCCAGGGAGGAGTGAATATCCGAATTGGGGACACAGGGGGGGCATTGGAATGGCGAGAGGAGAATGTGTCCCCATCAGGATGGGGGTGGTGCCTGGCCTAGGGACAGCGGATTGGGGAGGGCCACCTCCTGCTGGAAATTCGAAAAAGGAAACTGCACGTGGGGAGACAAGTGCAAGTTCAGGCACGTGTGCAGCATGTGCAGCAGAGACCACACGCTGCCCTGCTGCGACTCCGTAGGTTTGCTGCTTTACAGTCTTTATATGCAGTTCTTATGTTCTTCTTAGTTCGAATAATAATGTCTTGCTTCTTTCCTTTTAGGTATGGAAAGGTATTTTGGTGTTGTCATGCAGTTTGAAGATGAGAATGGGCCGGTAGGCGAAAGCGCGGTGTGCGCAATGCTGTCCGGTGAGTAATGCGCGATGCGTGGCGCTGTTTCGCCTTTTATATTGCTAACTTGTGTCTTTTCTCTCCTTGCAGGTTGCGATGTTCCTTGCCGAGCGCCGTAATGTTCCAGAAATGATACTGACCAGGAGATGACTACCCAGGTAAGAATTGTGTGGCTTTCTTCATTCGGGAGGAAACGTGAGTAAACGCTTACTAATGCTGTCTTTGTTTCTCCTCTTTCCAGGTTATGGTATTCCAGGATGCATACGGTGCCGGATGATGGAGTTCGTACCTTCAGGTGAGTGGAACTGAAGTCGGCGATGGATTGAAGACAGGATACTGTTCCAGGTAAGTTTCGTAGTGTTCTTTCTCTCTCTCTGCAGGTCCTTGGTTTCATGTAAGCTAGCATCAAAGAACTGGACACGGTGAGCGTTACGCTGCCCACAGCAGAATAACGCAAAGCATGTTCTGCTTGTTTGGGTGCGGTTTAAATAGTCTCAGGTAAAGTAGTCCAGGTAAAATAGTCCCAGGCCTGCCACACCCAAAGTAGTCCAGGTAAAGTAGTCCCAGGCCTGCCACACCCAAAAGACTAGACCGCATAGCTCAGTTCCTTGTAACTGAGCTATGTGTGTGCCTCCATGTTGGCTGAACCCCCGCAAGTTAAATAGTCCCAAGTAAATAGTCCCATTCTAATGTTGGTCTTCATGATGGTTATGAACCTGGCGCTAGAGGCGCCAGGACTGACTCCAAGAGAGTCTTGGATGAGGTTTTAAAGCCTTTGACCTGGCCCTAACTGGAAGGCTGACTTGCCAGTGAGGGCCAGGGGCAAGGGTCATGACAGCACTCCCCACCCCCCCATGCCTCTCTCACGGTGGCACATCTGCCTGGTCCTGGTTTGGCTGGGTAATTCTGATGGAACTTTTTAATTAAGCGAGGTGCATGGATTTATTCACTAGGTTCCCATGATCTGTCTTGAGGGCTGTATCCCTCCCAATCAACTAAGTAGTATAGTTTGGATCTGGTGTATTTCGAATCTAGGATATCCTTTACCTCAAACTCTGGTTCTCCGTCAACTAATACTGGTTTTTGTGGTGTTGTAACCCGAGTTCCGGGTTGTACCGGTTTCAGGAGTGATACGTGAAACACAGGATGAATCTGCATAGTGGGTGGTAGGGCTAATTTAACTGCCACTGGATTTATTGTGGATTCAATAGAATAAGGTCCCAGATATCAGGGATGAAAGGTCAGAGTCCCTTTTTATGGGCACATATTTTGATGCTAACCAGACCTTGGGGGTCATTCCGAGGTTGGTGCTAAGGGAACAACGATGCCGGTAAAGGAATACCGGCGTCGATTACCGGGCTATTCTAACCAGCCAGACCAATATTAGCGGCATCGTAAAGTACGGTGCCGTTAATAGCCGTCTGGGCGCAGGCACGTGACCCACCATGCCGGCAATAGCGGCATGCCGTAAACTGGAGTAGATCACAGGTGAAGCGGACATGCAAATAACGGCCTCATGAAGGCGGAAAAAGTGGTTACCGGCATGCCGTAAATGCCGGCATCGCCGACCTACCGTCAAATGCCCTGAGCAGTGTTCCCAACTGCCACAGGTGGAAGCAAGGGAGTCAGGCCCAGTACAAAAGGAGCACACCCACACACCAAACCCCCTCCCACACCAAGATGATTCCAATAGTAGTAGCATTACTGGAGCTGGAGGACATGCTTGCATTGCCACAACATCAACAACAACAGTGGCACCACAGAGGAGACGCAGGAGGAGAAGGAGGGTGAGACAGGTCCAGCATGCCCCACCAGTGCAGCCACTGTTAACACGCCGGCAGCCCCCAATCCCTTGCATCAGAGCCAGTCCTTTCAACCTAACCCCTGAGCAGATCCACACCCTGTACCGTCTGGACCGGGACACCATCACCACCATAGTGGACCTGATACACGACGACATAGTGAGCCTCATTGAAATACGCATCGCCATCCCCCCTCTACTGAAGGTAGTGTCTGTGTTCCACTTCCTTGCCACAGGCACCTACCAGCACACAGTGGGGCACATGCATGGCATATCACAACCCTTTTTTTTCCTGGATTCTGAACCAAGTACTGGAGGCCCCCCTCAAGCACACAAGGGACTACATATTCCTACCACGGACTCCCCAGGAGATATTTGATACAAAAGTTGCTTTCCATGCACTGGCAGGCATGCCAAATTGTGTAGGTGCCCTCAACTGCACCCACGTGGAGTTGGTGGTCCTGCATGCCATGGAGGTGGTGTATCGCAACCGCAAGCAATACCACTCCATCAATGTGCAGATGGTATGCAACGCCAGCAAGATCATCACACATTGTTGTGCCCGATATCCCGGATCAACTCATGACTCTATGGTACTGCGGAACTCCACGCTACCACGCTTCATGGAGCGACATGCTGGATGACATGCCTGGCTGCTTGGTAAGTTGCAGGACATGGCATTGAAATGGGGGGGAGAGATGCACACACCACCATGCTGCCAATGTTGATGTGACTGCACGATGTGCACATCACCGAACACTGTGCCCCAAACCATCACAAACGGTACATGACACCCAAATCCCATATGAATGAAGTAAGGTCGACTCCTATCACTACATGACTAACAGGAAACCACCCCACATCCCACAAAACATGCACCACTCATCAGTGGCCCTTGCCCTCCGTAACGCCATCCTGCACCATGCAGTTCATATGCACTATGTTACTGTCTCCAGCATATCACCACACAGGACAAGCATCCCTGTGAGTGCATCAAACTGAACCTACTAGGGAATCCACTGTCTGGCACAGGGCCGGCACACTCACAGGAGTGCTGCATGTCACCATGGGAATGATCAGCGCTGATTGCCCAATATTGCACAGACTACTGCCAACGCTCCCTCTAAGTAACTCTCACAGAACACAACACCTCACTAATTTGACACTAACACAGCTGTATGCATACACGATGCATGTGCAACAAGACGTCAGTGCACACCATGTATCATCTTGAAGATGCAACCCACACCATTAGTCCATGGCACAGGACACATTGAGGGACTGAAAGTGACATCAGTACATCCAGGGACATGTGCATGTGGGCAACGATAACCTGCAGGCATGTGTGACTAGTACAGCTGTCCATCATGAATCGCCTAACATTTACCTTTAATTGCCTCTCATGCAGGTGATAGTGGCTATCCTTTGAAGCGTGGCTCCTCACCCCTGTCCGAAACCCACAGAACAGGCATGAGGAGGACTACAATCGTTCCCATACCCGTGCCCGTGTGGTCATCGAGCAGACCTTTGGCCTGTTGAAAGCACCATTTCACTGCCTCAGCCGGTCGGATGGGGCACTCCGCTACAGGCATGAGAAAGTGGCCAAGATCATCATGGCACGTGTCATGCTGCACAATATGTGCATCCGCCGGAACGTGCCCCTGCCCCCTGACATTGAACTGCTACCACCTGGTGAGGATGAAGGGGAAGAAGATGTGGCTGGACATCATCGCGGTGCCGATGCACAGGAGGGACGTGCTGTGCGCCAGTCAGTGATTGTACAAAATGTCTGACACACATGGCAGCAGAGGGTGACATGATGGTTGGACAGAGGGCACTGGGTGTGGGGGTACATTTACACTATGCACTGTAAATGAATAAATGACATATGCTCAATGATGAATGTCCACTTAGGTCTTGTTTTTCACACAACGGGTGTATTAAATATAACAATGTAAACGTAAGTACAAAAACCCTCCACTACCCTCCCCCCACAACTTCCCCACACACCCTCACGCGCTCCCTCTACCCCCAAAACTCCCCCACACACCCTCACCTCCCTCCCACTTCCTCCACAACTCCCCCACACAAGTCCCATTGAGTCTCCAAAGGCTACATGAGGCTGCCCTGACAATTAATCGGCACTCCCTGGTCCAGGGGCGGCATGTCTTGCCGGCGCTGGGTAGGGGCCGACCTGCGGAGCAGGCTTGTTTGCGTAGAACTTGAGGAAGACGATGTGGCCGCCTGCTGTGGTTCTGTAGCGGGATGCCCTGCCTCCCTGGCATCCGCTATGCGGCCTAACACCTGCCGGAGGGCTGAGACCTCCTCGCAGAGGCGGCTGGTGTTGTCAGAGAATGATCTCACCATGGAGGCAGTGTTGTCCGTGATGGACCTGCTTAGTGCGGCTAAATCCTGACGCCACTCCTCTCTGGCCAGCCTGTTGCCCTAGACAAACTCATGCACAAGGGCAGTTAGCAGATCAGACCGCTGCGGCCCTGCTGGTGCACCTGTGGAGGTAGTCGGCCCCTGGCTGTCCTGCCCAGCCTGCTCAGCCTCCCTAGCCCTGGAAATTGGACTGAAGTGTCCCTCTGTCTGCTCATGACCAGACTGCTCCAGGGTGGTGGCGTGCTCTGTATCGAGCGACGATACTTGGGGGGATGCCGGTGGAGTTGGGGTATGGACCACATCCAAAACATCGTCCTCAATGGGGACCCAGATGTCTTCCTGTGTGTCCTCCACAGTCAGGGGTGCCGTGGCTGCAACCTCCCCAGCCAAACTCGACTCCTCCGATTGTGGTGCCTCGCATGTATCATCAAGCTGACCAATGGGTGGAGGTGGTAGTGGTGCTTCGCCCTCCACGGGCCTTGTTGGCACCGGTGCAATGGGTACCTGAGCTGGCTTGGATGTTGGTACACGGCGCTCCCTGGGTTATCCCCTCGAGGTTGAAGGCCGGTTGCTGTCATCCCGGGACCTCTTCCGGGGTGTGGCCTGTGCAGGGGTTGCGTCCTGCCCATTGCTGTCATGGTCAGTGCCTGTGGGGGTCATGCCAGAAACTCGTGAGAAAACAAGAGCAAACTCGGAAAAACTCCCTACATGGACACAACAGGTAATAGATTCATTGTTTACGTACATATCCAAAGCAAGGAAACCGCAAGAAGAACTAATGAACAAAACAGCAGAGACTGTATTGCCAAGCATACATGTTCCAACGAAAGGAACAAGCATTAATTTCACAGTACAGCCATACACTAGACCAATGCCAGTATGGCTACAAATGTTCCTAGCCAGAGAAAAGAAACTATACGAGGAACAAGAGAAAGCAGCGAGAATTCGATCAACTGAAATGGCGCAGATGAGGCGACCTGCACCATGGACCAGAATACCTGAGAACTCTTCAGTAAGCAAGAGCCATACAGATGCAGTAATAGCAAACTACATGAAAACCCTAAGAATCAAGAGAAGCATGCATGAAGATAACAATGAACTGAATGATTACCTGGATAGCACAGCTCACCTAGGTAAGAACATTTGGTACCAGCGCATGAAGGCAGTTGGAAGACGAAATTCCGAAGGAGAATGCTTTGTGTGTGCACTCCTACCATACAGCATGGGGAAGTTCAAGATCTTATTGGCTGTAGAAATTGATGTCCTGGCAGCACACTTTCTCTCACACATAGCAATGTGTAATACCAGAGGCCAGTTCATGGGAAGTGATGCCTTGTTGATATGGGCAACTGTACCAGCTTACCCCGATGAAGATGATTATGTCCAAGACATTAAAACAAGAAACAGAGCTCATACTAGGAATCATGTGATCAGGTACGAGAAACCTGGAGTTAAAGGAGCAGGAATAAGATGGGAAGTGAACCCAAGACTAAATGTCCAAGGGAAAACTCCAGCAGAGGCTCAAATTTGGAAAAACAGAGGCCAAATGCAGATTTGGAGAACAGTGCTTTCACCAGACGGATGGGAGAAAGGAGTAGTGATCTGCAGAGCATGGATAGTCCTCAGAGCCTGCAAGGAAGCAATAGAAAACTCACAAAGACTGTGCAAACCACTATGGCCTAAACTTACAAAGCTACTAACATGGGTCGAAGACAGAGGAGGACCCGTGCAGATAGTGCCACTACAAAGTCCAAAATTGTGCTTCAGGAACAATGGCACAAGAAAAATGGGGGAGAATCAGAACTGTGGACGAATTTATGAAGCTCCAGGAATGACGCATGGAACTGCAGTGATCATGAATCATTATTGGGCATGTGGATCCAAAGCGTACATCAGACTACCGAAAAACTGGGGAGGCATATGCACAATAGTGAACGTCCACGTTCCAGCATTAGTGATCCCGAAAAGTGACCTGAACATTAATAGTTTCCCGAAAGCAGATGCTCCTCTGAGGAAGAAGAGATCTGTGGAACTGATAACCTGAATGAAGAGAGAGAATTACTTCTCTGCTAAATCAGAAGAAGCATTTCATGCAATCCCATATGGACACAGGCTGTTCAGCCTCACCTCATCAGTGTTCACAATGATTTTCATGCCTCGAATCCAAGTTGGAGCAAATACTAAAGGGTTGCATATAATCAGATGGGAGTTACTGCAAACCATCAACACGACAATAAAAGGATTCAATGCAATCAAGGAAGAGTTAAGAGCCATCCGACTGATGACTCTCCAGAACAGATATGTACTTGACATGATCACAGCTATGGATGGAGGAGTTTGTGCAAAAATAGGAGAATCATGTTGCACGTGTATAGCTTCTCATGACGAGGAAAATGGAACTTTAACAGAAGCTATAAGTATGCTGACAAACCTGCAGAACCAGATGATCAATGAAACCGACGAAGTTGATGATGACAGCTGGTTTGGATCACTGTTTTCATGGGTTCCACAATGGATGGCGGATGCATTCAAATTCTTGGGAGCCTGCTAGTGATGATATTATTAGGATTTTGTGTCATCAAGATAATAATCTTGCAATGCCAGAAAACTGCAAAGAAAGCCACAGGGATGAAGATCATGATTGATGTCAAACCAGGATGGAAGCCCAGAGATCTGACTGATGACGAAATAAGAGACTTTGTGAAGGCTAGCAAGCACGCACCAGAAGGTACAAAGTTTCTCTATCCCAGAAAATGCAGAAATTATGAAGGAAGATGGATTTACTGCAGCCCAAATGGACAATGTCAGCTGATGATGTGGAACAAAGACGAACATGTAAAAAACGCAGGAAGCCTGAAGGGAGTTATAAAGATATGTGGCCTCATTATGACGCTGGCGCTAAGGGGTTAACGGCGCCGTAAAAGGCTGCGGCGCCGTTAACCCCTTGGCGCCTAATTACGAGGTCCCTTTGTGGCTCCCGACCTTAACGGCTGGTCTGGACCAGCCGTTAAAGTAGAGACCCGCATAGGGACCTTGGAGGTAATTACGGTACCGCAATTTGCGGTACCGTAATTACCACCTTCCCCATTCCCATTGAGCCCTATGGGACAAAAATGGGAATGGGGAAGGGCCAATGGTGCATGGGGAATTACCGCCCCGACAACCTTGGAATGGGGTGGTAATTCTCCATTGCACCATGGCGGACTCGTTACAATACCGGCAGCAACCATGGTGCTAATAGCGCCATTGGTTATAGACTCCAAAGAGACACTTCTTCAGGCCATCATGTGTAGATCCAGAAGATGAAGAAGGAATGACCTCAAGAGAAGAAGTGAAAGAGACTCCAGAAGAACAGAACAAAATGGATCTAGAGAAGGAAGTGAAAGTGGTAGATGAATCGCCCAGAGGGGGGGAGTGTAGAGGAGGTCTCAAAGAAAGCCTGCACTCCAATCATCCATTTTGAAGTACCAGGAACATACACACCAAAATACGTGATGTATGACGAGCAAATAAACCAGCAGATAGCTGCAGTAGGACTCTGCCCAGTGCCCATTAAAAGAACAGCACCTATTGATGTATCTATACCTCGAAAACCATGGACAGTAAGATATCCATTGAGAAAACCTTACCAGCAAATAGGACGAAATGAAGACTGCCTAAGTACTGTCCCGGAAGAACCCAGAAAGGCCTTAATGCAAGACGAATGGTGACGTCATGAAGGCCCGGACTACCTATAGATAGAAGAAATGACGACCAAAGAATGATGCAAAGAGATGAAACGCCATGAATAAAGATATTGTGAACATAAAAGAGAACAATGTTGAAACATGAAGGAGCTTAAGTTGTAAGCAAGAATGAAGATATCCAGCTAGTTAACGCCTGTACATATGCTTGAAACGCAAGAAAGCTAAGAAAACAGTGTGGCTTGCTCTGCTAAGTAGAAGAATAGAGTGGCAAGCTGTTACGCTCACCTGGCTCCCACGGAGGCATCGATCGGAACTGGACAGCTGCGGTCTCCACCAATGTGACACGTAGGGCCGAGATGACGGACTGGACTGGCCCACCTAGCTTTGTTTGCTTGGCCCGTAGGAATATTCTTCTGCAAATGGAGAAAGGGAATTAACCACCCGTGGAGTTGAGCGTAAATCCCCCCACCCCCGCTGTTCTCCCCACAGATCACCTTTGATGTCCCCTCTTATAGTCTCACCTGATGGTTTGAAAAGATGAGCTCTCCATCCTGCTTTGAGCGCAGGGGCGCGTTGATAATCAATTGCTTCACTGGCTCGAAGGAATTGGTGAGTTCCAGAACAATATTGACTCCGAGATTACCGGCAAGACGCCGTAAGTATAAAGTTTGTAAGAGTTCAAATGCCTGACTTTCACTCTTGTCCGATTCCTTGCAGGTTGCAGCTTCACCCTAATGAAGAGTTCCTCGTGGCAATCGGTAGTATTCTGGTAAGGATTTGTATTTTCCAACACAGTTCGATAAAATAATGTCAATATGTAACCTGTTGCTTTCTTCCTTATTCAGGCGCTGAGAGAAAGTATGAAGTCTCGGGGAATAATACCTCCGGCGGTAAAATCAGGTAAGTCTATTGTGGTGAGGAGGGTTCCCCTTGTTAGTCCCTTTATTTCACCTTGTTGTCCTTTTGTTTCCCCTTAGGGGCCGGGGTTCGGCGAAGATGCAGTGGAAGCTGCGCTGACCCGTGAAAAGGAATAGTACCCCCGGTGGTAAAATCAGGTAGGTCTATGGGGGGGTAACTAATATTCCTCTATGTATTCCCTTGGCTCACCTTGCTGTTCTTGTCTTCTCCTTAGGTGCCGGAGTGCGGCGGGAACATGCAGGAGGATGCGGTGGAATGTGAAGATGCTGCGAAGGCCGGTGAGATCAGCACGGCGCTGCAGCAGGCGAGGCGACGCGCATAAAATAACTTCTTTCTTTCAGCTCAAAGGCACGATGGATCAGGAATTCAGGTAAGGATCAAAGGTATTGCTCTTGTTCTAACATTTTCTCCTTCTTTCTCCCTTTTTCTAGGAGCTCCAAACTCGAGGCGGGCGTGGCAGAAGGCTGGATGCAGACTTGCAGGCACGGTGAGCGTTACGCTGCTGGATGCAGAATAACGCGAAGCATGTGCTGCTATTCAGGCGTGGTTTAAATAGCCTCAAAAGTAGTCCCAGGTAAGTATTCCTCCCCAGACCCGCCCGAGTAAAAAAATAGTCCTTATGTAAAGTAGTCCCTTCCAAGCCTCCTTTGGCTTGGAGCTCTTGCAGCATGGTCTGCATCAGGTAAATTTGCAGCATGTTCTGCATCAGGTAAGTTTTAATCTATGAGCCTGGCGCCTATGGCGCCAGGACTGATTCTCCATATGAGCCTGGTGCCATAGGCACCAGGACTGGACCCAAATAGCCCCTAGCAGGGGTTGTTGGGCTTGCTTAGGATAACTTGATGCCTGCTTCTGGGGTTGCTGGACTTGGTCTGTGTCCCCGGGGGTAGGCATCATGACAGCACTCCCCCCCAAGGCCCCTCCTAAAGTCGTTCTTCCCTGTGGTTTTGGTTTGTCTGGGAAATTTCGGTGGAATTTTTTCACCAATCGGGGTGCATGAACATGGTCACTAGGTTCCCATGACCTTTCCTGTGGTCCATAACCTTTCCAGTCGATTAAATAAAAGAGTTTTGACTTTATCAGCTTGGAGTCCAGGATGTTCTTAACTTCAAATTTGGGTTCTCCGTCTACAAGGATAGGGTCTGGTGGCTTGGTTAGTCTTGTCCCTGGTTGCACTGACTTCAAAAGTGACACATGAAAGACGGGGTGAATTCGCATATTAGCAGGTAAGTCCAACTTGACAGCCACCGGGTTGATAATGGCCTTAATTGATTAAGATCCCAAATATCTGGGGTTAAAGATCTGTGTTCCCTTTAGAGGTATATGTTTTGTGGCTAACCATACTTGGTCCCCTATTTGGTATTGTGGAGTATCACTTCTATGCCGATCAGCATCTTTCTTGTATTTTTCTTTCGCCTGTTTTAAATGTGTAGTTGCTTCCTTAAAGGCTTGTGCAATCGTAGCGTGCAGATGGTCCACTGCGGGCATTTCTAAGTGTTGGGGTGAGTCAAGGTCTGAGGTTCGAGGATGGTGCCCATATAAGGTATAAAAGGGGCTTTGTCCAGTTCCAGAGTTTACTGAATTATTGTATGCATATGCGGTGATCCAAAGAATGTCTTTCCAATTACTCTCAGTCTGATGTAACATACAACGCAGGTATTGTTCGAGAGTCTGGTTGGTCCTCTCCGTTTGACCATCGGTCTGGGGGTGGTGACTGGTCGATAATCTCACATCGATTTGCGCCAATTGACAGCATTTTTTCCAAAAATGTGAAATGAATTGACTGCCCCGGTCAGAGACCAATATGCACGGACATCTGTGTATGCGAACAATGTTTTCGAGGAACTCCTTGCCCAGGATTGAAGCTGAAGGTAATCCCTTTAAATGAATAAAGTGGGCCATCTTGGAAAAAAGATCCACAATAACTAGAATGGTGTTAAATCCATTGCATAGGGGTAGATCAGTAATAAAATCTAACGATAAGGTGTGCCATGGTGTAGGCGGAATGTCTAAAGGTTGAAAGAGTCCAGCTGGTTTTTTCTTTTGACTTTTGTTTTGGGCGCAAATGCCACAAGACATCACAATTGATTTAATATCCTTTCGCCAGGTGGGCCACCAGAATTGTCTTTTAATTTTAGCTTCAGTTTTTGCAATACCTGGGTGCCCCTCCATTTGGGTATCATGATAACGGGAAATGACTAGCTCTTGTAGTTCCTTTTGTGGCAGAAATAGCCGCCCTTGGTAATAAGGCAGATCATTGGTGACAGAGTAGTCCAGGCCTTTTTTAACCCAGTCCTGCAGGGCTGTAGGATCAAAGAGTTGCTGGATCTTTACCTGAATGTCCTCTAGTGTCTGTAGAGTAGTCTTGCCAAGAATTCTTTGTTCGGAAATTATAGATACTGGTTCTGGGTTCACTTCTGCCTCTCCCATCCCTATTCGGGATAAGGCGTCTGCTTTACCATTCTTACAACCTGGTCGATAGGTTATTACAAACTCGAACTCGGCCAAGAACAATGCCCATCGGAGTTGGCGTGACGATTAGGCCTTGGCTGTCTTTAAATACTGTAAGTTCCGGTGATCTTAAGTATTCCTCCCCAGACCCGCCCGAGTAAAAAAATAGTCCCTAAGTAAAGTAGTCCCTTCCAAGCCTCCTTTGGCTTGGAGCTCTTGCAGCATGGTCTGCATCAGGTAAGTTTGCAGCATGGTCTGCATCAGGTAAGTTTTAATCTATGAGCCTGGCGCCTATGACTGATTCTCCATATGAGCCTGGTGCCATGGGCACCAGGACTGGACCCAAATAGCCCTTAGCAGGGGTTGTTGGGCTTGCTTAGGATAACTTGATGCCTGCTTCCGGGGTTGCTGGACTTGGTCTGGGTCCCCGGGGGTAGGCATCATGACACAAGCGCCATTGTACACAATCTACCTCAAAATGAAGCATGTTATATAAGTGCTAGTCCACTTTGCACTAAAATCAGAACCAAGCTAGGTTACTATAAACCAAACGCAAGAAGATTCATATTCTAGCAAACACGAGGAAAGAAGGCTGAATCAAAACTCGGCAGAGGCAGCTTGTGCCAGGGAAGCCAATAGAAGCTATGAACGGTAGCTACTTTTAATTGAAGCTAAGAACAGAATATCCTGTCTCTGAAGGATCGAGATAAGACGGCGAAGGCAGGTGGCGGGTGAAACGAATATCAAATACACAAATTGAGAGAAACGAGGCAAATCCATGGTGTGGTAGCATGTGACCATCCGAGCAAGAAGAAGCACTGGTTCACACCTACGCTTGGCATCCGCCCAGACAGAGATATCAGAACTTTCTCGAGACAAGAAGATGCAGTTTCGAGGCCAACCACGGTGAACTAATTGACACATATCCCATAAAGTGATGATTGATTGAAGGAAGGCAGGGTGAATTGGGGGACACCCTGCACCTGGTTGACCGTTCTGCGTGCTGCTAAGCAAAGTGGAAATCTATGCATGGGTTTGATGCCAACCCAATCACCACGGACCAAATAATCTAGGGTCCTATAGTTAGTAGAACCAATGGGACGTCGTACTTTTAGTGACGTCTACAGTAGTCAATTTTGAAGGAAGGGCTTAGACACCCACCTGATAGTGTTTACCCAATCCCCTCCCTCCGTTACCATATACAGATATAGCACCTATATTAAAGTTACCTTTTCCTAACCAATAGAATTGCATGTTAACCTTTGAGTGTTACACCTCAGATTATGACGTGTTTTGAGTATAAAAATTATGTTTTGTATGAAGTTCGAGGGAGTGGAAGTGAGACGGACCATCGCATCACTGATGATTTCCATGTTTCCCCGTTTTTGTACTTGTCATTAAACGGACTCTTCTTTGCCAAACCATTGAGTTGTCCTTATTGATTGGTGTTGGAGTAATAAATCTGCAGCCACATCAATTTCAAAGTGCAGCTATATTGTCTTAAAGTACTTCGGAGCAAACCCTGACTCTATGGGGCAGATGGTGGTCTCCACAGTACAGCACCAAGACTTCCCAAGAAGAAGGGAGCGAGACACGGAGCGCTCCTGCCTAGAGGGAATCACTACACCTGGTTGCTAGAGCAGGTGGGGTGAATCCTCACAGGTTTGGAGTGTATTTCCTCCAGACCTCCGAGACCATTCCCAGTCAGGTAAGGTTCTCACAATTACTTAGGGCTCCCTCTCTATCCTCCGTTGCTAGTGATAATTTTGGGGAAATAAGAATGCTCCTTCACTATAAATATTCACCAGCCAACACTGACCTTGAATAATCCAGAATTCTGGTGCCTCTTCAGGGCATTTATGCAAACTTATTTGCCATGTGTCTGTTCTATAGAAGTTGCAGGTTAGGCCCAGCCTGAGCAAAAACAAAGAGGTGATGGCTGGAGGTTTTACAATGAATCGTTACCTCTGGTATTGCTCTGGGCAACCCTCCATACCATCGTTCTTTGCCTGCCAAGCCATTACAGAGGGAAAAATCATATGCAAATTAGGCTTGGTCTCGCCCCAAAAGGGGTCACATCCCTTCAGCACGAGACCACAAGCATCCCCAGACATGTTTCGGCCTTGTTGAGCCTCATTAGGGAGGGGTAGCTTGGGTCAATACTCTGAGTCAGAAGCAGAGCTGACAGTTTCAAAGGCCTCACTTGGACACAAACATGGGAGATTAAGCTAACCATGACCGGATAGTGATGCAAATTCCAGTCACAACTGCTAAACTGTGCCCAGGTTTTTCAGTAACCCTTTCAACGTAAGTCGTCCCTGCTGCATTGATCTCAATCTGTGGAACAATTTTCAGATTATCAGGTCAATGACCAGGAGTCAACTGCTGCTCTTAAAGATAACCTTTACCCTGCTTTCTCTTTTGGTTTTGAGTATCGAGGTTGAGTGCGGGCACATGCTTCTTCATTCCAAAACAAAAAGCAATTAGCTCAGTGGGTAAAGCACCAGCCAAGGTGTATATATGTGTAACCTGCATTTATGCTGCATAATTTAAACACCCAAGAGACACTTTAGTTTGTGCCAACAGATATGTAAAGGAACAAAAGTCATACGGAGCATAACATTTTGTAGGTCTATATGTAATAAGGCGGGTATAGGGCTAAGATTTTCCATTTCAGATGACAAAACATGGCTACAAGCCCTAATTCTAATCGTAAAGCAACCATAGGAAGACAATCTGGTAGACTTAAAAAGGTGCCCCACAATTTGACTTCGACCCTATCCCAAATTATACTTCTCGTCAAATCACCAATCTCTATACCATACCTTAAAGCTGGAATTACCTTAATTTTATAAAAGTCCACCAGCGGCACCAACAAAAAATGACAGACTTTTACATATATTCTTTTCATCTCACCTGCTGATTGACTGGCTTTCTCTATCACACAAGCAACTTTGGCACCTCTATTAGGGGTTGCTTCTACGACAAAACCCAAGTAGGTTATACTTGTTTTAGGTGTCAAAGGGTGATTATTAAGGGCCTCATCACGAGTTCGGCTGTATTCCCGGCTGTAATACCACCGACTGTAATAGTCCTAGCACCGACCGGTCCGGCTGTATTACCGCCGGATCACGAGTTGGGTGTTAACGGTAAATCCCCATTCCCCATTGGGTCCATTGTATTCAATGGGGCATTTTCAGCGCTAATTATGCGGGCTAATACAGCTGACGGTAATACAGCCAAAAACAGGGGATTTTCACCTCCAGAGAAAGGCTGGAGGTAAAACAGCCCATTTAGCGCCCAACTCGTGATAGGGCCAGCCCTTAAATGCGACTCTAATACCGTTACCACCGCATTTAAGGGCTACAGCCCAACTCGTGATGAGGCCCTAAGAGCCCATTTAAAACCTATTACTTTCTAGCCATTCTTGCAGAACCTAATGATATGTGTCTTTTTTTCATTAGTGAAAAGCTCATTTTTAAGGCATAACTTTCCATTGAACCCGCAAGACGCTATAGTCCCACCTGAGTCCTATCTAAAAGGACAACATCATCTGCGTACGTAAGGTACCAGAATGGAAGGGCATGTATTTGAGGAGGTACAAAGCTTGCAGACTGCAGATGTTCCCCCAAATCTGACAGGCAAGGGGCCAAAACACACTCTTGCCTTAATCCTCTAAAAGTCTTAAACTTATCAGTCAGAGCCCTTTGCTCGTTCAATCTCACCTGCAAAACAGTATCGTCATACAAATCCTTACCAGAACATTACCGGCTGCCACGAGGAACTCTTCAGTAGGGTCAAGCTGCAACCTGCAAGGAATCGGACAAGAGTGAAAGTCAGGCATTTGAACTCTTACGAACTACATACATACGGCGTCTTGCCGGGAATATCAGAGTCAATATTGTCCTGGAACTCACCAATTCCTTCGAGCCAGTGAAGCAACTGGTTATCTACGTGCTCCTGCGCTCAATGCAGGATGGAGAGCTCCTCTTTTCAAATCATCAGGTGAGACTATAAGAGGGAACATCCAAGGTGATCAGTGGGGAGAACAGCGGAGTGGGGGGATTTACGCTCAACTCCACGGGTGGTTAATTCCCTTTCTCCACTTGCAGAAGAATATTCCTACGGGCCAAGCAAACGAAGCTAGGTGGGCCAGTCCAGTCCGTCATCTCAGCCCTACGCGTCACATTGGTGGAGACCGCAGCAGTCCAGTCCAGATCGACGCCTCTGTGGGAGCCAGGTGAGCGTAACATTCGGTCCTAATGTTTTATGCTCTCCTTTTTATATTTTAAGTGGTCAATGTAGTTTAAGGAATTCATGGTGGCAACAGTAAAGACAGACACAAGTGATCACAATTCAAGGGTGTTTATTAAACTGTATGCAGGTAGGAAAATGCCTTATCTAAACCTAAATCTAAGATGAGAGCAAGCTTCGACCATCAAACGAAAATAAGGCTGTCCTTCTGGCGTCTTTGTCAAAATAAATGGCTTATACTAAAAAAAAAAACTATTGCCATATCCTTACAACTAAATATAGAAAAAGTGTGAGATAGGGGTTTCAATAAAGAAAGACGTGTTCACAAATAATAAGTCGTGATGTGATTGCTACGGGTATTCACTGCCCACGTTTTGAGCACGGGATAAGGTGGCTCTCCCTAGCATTCAACTCAAATAAACAGTTCCTTTTCTCGATGAACTTTGGGTGGTGAGTTCACCTATGGATACCCCTCTTCTGGGCGCAGATCCCTATCGATTCTCAGCCTCCCACCGGCGGGTTCACCATAGCTTTTCTTGTATATGCAAATCTTAATGCAAATCTTAATGTCTTTTTAAACAGTTCTCCATCGACATCCCTCGGCCGGGTTCACTTTTGTCAACACACTGTTTCTTGGGACTTCAGACTTTGCCCTTCTTTAATGGCATTCCTCCGCCAGGTTCACTCTTTACACACTTTACAATTCCTTTTGCTGTCAACTATTGTGGGATTCACTTCCCCTGCTTTCTCTTGATGTAGGATTCACTTCTCTTGCTTTCTCTTGATGCGGGATTAACTTCCCTTGCTTTCTCTTGATGCAGGGATTCACTTCCCTTGCTTTCTCTTAACATTTTGTTGGTCAAAGACTTTCGATTGTACAGGGATTTTGCTAGACCTTCTGTAGGACCACTTTGACCTGTTTGGCAGCTCTCCATCGGCCTTTTGGTATCATCAGTTTCAACAAGCATGGTATAGACCAGAGTCTCCCGAGTGAGCGCCCACATGGTGCCGAATCCCTCTGCAGCTAGTCTGCCCTTTATTCTTAACAGTTCTTTAAATTTCCCTAAATTGTTACTTTGTAGCTTTCATTCAACACAGCTCCGTTTCTTATTGATTCTCCCTTCGACTCACTGGCTGTGATGAAGCGCTTGTCTTTCTCTTCGGAGTCAAGGTTGGTACCACAGAGACAAACGTTTCTCCCCGGCTTGCTTATCAGTGGAGGAAGGTCTCATGTACTGTTGACATCTGCTGCAACACATGCTGGCTTTTGTTTTCGGTCTTACGATTTCTTCTGTGGAGGGTTCAGGGCCTTGGTCGGAAAGGGCAAGGTCACTTCTCTCCTTTTCACTCCGTCAGTATGTGCCGTCTTGAACTGCCGTGCTGAGTAAGCTCTCACGTTGTGCGGTCTGCCTTGATCATACTGTGCTCTCTTGCTCCACCTTTTATCCTGTGGGGAAAGGAAAGGGCCGTCAGGTGTGTGTGATTCTGGACAATTGCCTTACTTTGCCTGATCCTTGTATTGGGACAAAGGTAAAAGGCTTGGGTGTTTGTCTGTTCTCTTTCATGTTGTTCGAAAGTGTTTGTGTCGGAAAAGAGCGGATTGGGGGGCAGTGTTTTTGAATGTCCTATGTAGTAGGATTGGGAAAAGGTGTTGAAAGAAGGGAGATACCGCATCTCACCCGTCGGTATCCCACGACCCCAGGACACCCTCAAGGTGATTCTCCCTCACTGGGTCACCCCCAGGAACTGTGCCCTGGCCACCTGGATGACAGATCCCCGGGGACTAGCTAGGGAGACACCTTCAGGTTTCTCACATATCCTTCCCATAGGTGATGTGGTCATACCAGTTCATTGGCGGGGTTTCCTGTTAAGAGCGGTCAAAGAACAGGGTTGAGAGATGTCCAGGAACTCTCGCATATTCCACTGATCGGTTTTAACAATTAGAGATGAAGTGGTCCTATCTGATTCTCTACAATTCCTATGAATGAATTGGGTTTCAAATGCTGTCTTAGATTTTAATGGCTCTGAGTTTTTCCAGTCCCATATAGGAAAGTTTGGGGAGTCATAATGTTCCTTCCAGGATCTCTGGGGCAGAAAATCTCTGACAGGGAGTGGAGATTCCTCTAAGAAAGTAGAGAAGATGGGGAAGTCTTGCCCCAGAATAACTTCTTCAGGAGCCCTGGAATTATGGCTGATGGTATTTCACAGGACCTACCCCGGATTTCTATGTGTACTGGTATTTTCGGATACACTTTGTTGTCTCCTTGTACACAAGTTACTTGGACCATGGTCACTTAGTTTAGACCTTGTGTTGTAACTAAATCGGCCCATATAGTGGTCTGCTTACTAACTGAGTCTATTAAGGCTTTTACCTATTTCCCATTCACCCAAGACTTTTTGTATGTGAACTCGGTAGGGGTTTGACATAGGTAGATGCTAAAGGTATCTAGCTCTTCCTCGGTTTCTTCCCACTCTTCACCCTTCAAACAGCCTATTTCCATTGGTTCGTCTTTTATATTCTTGTGACAATGGGCCTCATTACGGGTCCGGCGGTAAAAATACAGTGTTACCATGATGGCGGTCCTACCGTGTCCATCACCTCGTGGTGTCGGAAACAAGGTAGGATTACTGCTTGCCGGCTGCGCGCATCACTAATGCGTGGAACCTGGTGCCACAGCCAACACTATAACACCTGCGGAGACGGATGTACCGCCACAAATGTTGGCAGAGCATCCACCTCCACCGCATGCATGCCGGACATTGCAGCACTGCATACACGGAGCCGTAAACAGAGTAACTGGAAATAACGTGATCGCCGGAACAGGAAAGAGAGTGGCGGTCATTGCAAAAATCACAATCCACTGCAATCCCCCTGTACCAGAAGCCATCCAGCATCAGTGAGTGGGCCAACACACACAGGGACATGGCTGCAAGAATACTCCAAAACCGCATGGGCAACCTACGCTTCAGTGAAGCTGAACTCACGATGCTGGTGGACCATATTGTGGCAAATGCAGGTAAGCTATTCTCTGCTGACCAGCGGAGCTGCACACAACTGAGGCGCAAGGACATATGGGCTGAGGCTGCCCAGAAGGTGACAGCTGGGGGTGCCACAGTCCATAACGTCAAGGACTGCCACAAGTGTTGGGATGACCTCCGCCTAAATGTGAGGAACCTTCTGGCAGCCCACAGGCGTAAATGCACTGCAACAGGTGGCCGACCACACTCACCCCTAAAGCCGCTCCAATGGGAGGACAAGTGCAGCAGTCTGCTGCATCTCGAGGGCATTAAGGGAGTCGGTGCAGCTGAGGCAGGAGTTGGGTCACCTGGTGAGGCTGGTGAGTGCAGAAAGTGCACAATTAAGAAGCTGAATCAAGCTAATCCTGCCCCCTCCTCACCATCAGCGCACAGAAATGCCCATATCACGGTCCACATCACCCCGACCACACCCAGTACTCCCATGGCCCCCCCTCACAGAATACAGTGCACAGGCAGTCAGATGCTCTGCCCCCAAGTATAACTCATACACACCCACATGACGATGCAGCACACATCAATGCGTGTAACCAGACACTTATGTGTAAGTAGACCACCACTCATGTGACAGGTCCAGCAAACACATGAGGAAGACCCATTAAAGTGACTGCCACAGCTGCAGCAGCCAACCTGCACGTCTGTGGTGTGTGCTGTACCCCTGCCATGCAGAGTTGCCATGTAATCACTGTCACGGTGAACAGTGTTGACACTGCACATGCCCCCCCCCCCAAATGTGACAGTATGGGACTCAACATAAATGTAAATCAAGAACATCCTGCCACCTGACCTCCTGTTCCCTGTACTGGGTACATCTGAGTACAACTGTCATGTCAGCATATGTACATTGGTAATGGCTCCAGTAGCAAGGTGCCGGTAGCACTGGCATGGTCAATACATGACCCATAATGAGTGCCACCTGCACACTGCAGCACACACACCCATGCTGGCACCCCCATATACAGCTGCATGTACAGCATGGCCATGGCATAGGCCACACACCCAGGACCCGCCGAATCCGCACATGCGCACACAGAAGAAGGACACTCCAACCGGACCAAATACCTATACCACAAAACATAACCTACGAGTGCAACTATGTGCATTCTGGACACGAGTATTGCATGTTTGTCTGCCATGCTGCCACTGCCAGCACACCACAATACTGGTACACACTCACCTGCACAGAAACATGGGCACACACTGATTGTGAAGTGCATGTTATTCCTGTGAACCTGGCAGCCCTACCATGAACATACCCCACACATCCTGCCCAGTCAAGCAGGTCACAAATGGACTCCAGGCATGCCTCCCACCAATTTTGATACACATCCCAAATTACTGTACACTGGCAGACACGCATGGCACTACCCACAGCCCAATATGGGTGTACATGTGAGCATACCCAGCAGAGCTGTGTCACATGTGCCGTCTGCACATTGCCTGCAGTTCACTCAAGGCAACACATGCATGAGATGCACATAACATGCATCATTGCCTGCACCCACAATGTGATCCAGCTCAATGACTGTGTTGCATATAATTGTACTATACTCATCCTCTCTGTCCACTAACAGCATGCCTTTCATTCACTCACAGGAACATCATCTGACACCGATGGCGGACAACCAGTGATTTCGAAGGAGACCAGACATGCACGTCGCACAGCACACCGTCCCTAAACATTTGCTGCAGGAACCTCAGCCATCCGGGAAGTCACATCAGCCCAGGTACAAAACGCAGAGGAGACCGACACCCCTGCTGCCCCTGGGACACAGCAAGCTCCTCAGGCCAATATCCTGGTTGCCCCTGCGACACAGCAAGCACCTTAGGCCAACATCCCTGCTGTCCCTGGGACAATGCAAGCCCCTCAGGCCAACATTCCTGCTGCCCCTGGGACACAGCAAGCCCCTCAGGCCAACATCCCTGCTGCACGTGCAATCCCACAGGGAGGTGCACCACCACCACCCCACCAGGCGAGTCCCATGGCACGGACAGCAGTACAGAGGAAGTGGCCATTGAGGCAGCCAGAATCGGCAGCGAGGAGAACCAGAACACCCCTGAAGTACTGGGCACATTCAGCCCCATGAGCCCCAGGAGTCCCATGAGCTCTCCTACCCCATCATTACAGGAAATCACCAGCTGTACCCAACGGATGGAGGAACGGCAGGATATGCTGGCCACACTGGTTCAGCAGCACCTCAAGGAGTCGAGGCTACAACGTGAAAGCAACCAGTCCATTGGGCGACGAGTTGCAGGTGCCATTGGGCGTTCTGCCTAAGAAAACATGATGATGTCATGGAGGGTCCGTGAGAGCAACAGTTTCCATTCGAACATCGCGGAAACAATGGCGCTGGCCCTACAGCTCATCATGACGCGTCTACCGCCGTATAACCACCCAATGCCCTCTACCAGCACCACACCTACTAGTTCCCAAGCAGACAGTCCTAGGAGAAGGTCCATGCGCCTGTCTGGGTCGTCACTGAGGGACAAACATGCAGCCAAGCGTGGCAGGAGGTAGTGTTGATCGACTGACACTTGTTGCACATGTTGCCATTTTTGGGCTGGGAGGTGGGTGGGTACGTTTGGCAGGGGGGGTCCATAGTTGGGCTAGGTAGTTGGGGCCTTGGAGGTGGGTGGGTACGTTTGGATGGAGGAGGGGGGTTCATAGTTGGTTTAGGTAGTTGGGGCTTGGGAGGTCGGTGGGTACGTTTGGGAGGGGGAGGGGAGGTCCGTAGTTGGGATAGGTAGTTTGGGCCTGGGAGGTCGGTGGGTATGTTTGGGTGGGTATTGTTGTGCACCTGTTTAATTTTGTAATCATCATTGATTGATATATTTTTTTATTGATATTTTATTTCTATCGCGCTCGTACACAAGTGTTATACACTTAACACTTATACACATAATACACTGGGTTGTGAATGTGAATAACGAGTGGCCAATCTTCTTCGGTGTGTGTATAAATTATTTAATGTAAGTGTTACAAATTATGTGTGCGATAATGTGCTCCATGTGCTTGTGAGGATTGTTCAGAAATAAATGTGAATAAGTACTTCCCGTGCATGTTGTCCATCCATGGAACCCCACCCTAGTTGCACACCCATCCCATCATCATCATCCTCCTCATCTGCTGGGTCCATGTCCGGGGGCAGTGCAATGTTCCGGCTTATACATGTATTGTGCAGCATGGCACATGCCAGCACAATTTTGCCAACCTTTATGGGGCTATACATCATTGCCCCACCAGATCTGCTCAGACAGTGGAACCTGGCCTTCAGCAGTCCAAAGGTTTGCTCTATGATGATAGTAAGGACACCGAGAAATTATCCCCAATATGGGTAGGTACGCACACCCTCTTACTGGTTAAATATTGATACTATGAGTAGCGAGGTTTGCAGCAGTGGCAAGGCGTAGAAGGGTAAATTCTCGGAGCCCCTTCTGTATAATAGAATGAACAAAGTGAGTAGTGCCTGCCAGTCAACGCTCCCTCAGATGACGTCATTCACTTCAAGGTTGAACTTGGTAAAGTAATTAGTCCATTACAATGTAAGTGGAAATGTAAACACAAGTATTTATTCACAAACGCGGACACTGCACGCCAACACGTGTTTCAGCCCTCTCCGGGCCGTCCTCAGGGCGTATTAACATTGAGATAGTAAGTAACTGTAAAAAAACCTAAATGAACCATGACCAATTACATTTAAACCAAAAGTAACCACATTGTTGTGTTGCAAAATAATGAAATGAATCCGTCAAATTGTGATTATAAACATAAACCAGGTAAATTATACAGTACAAAGGAGCAGTGGAGGAAGAGGCAAACAAAGAAAAGGGTAGGGGGAGAGAGGAGAAAAAATGTTATTTTCAAATTAGATGTGAGTTGGTTTTATAGATCATTAATTACTGTGTGCCAAATCACTAATTATTAGAACAGTCTGTTATTTTCAAATTAGATGTGAGTTGGTTTTATACAATCATTGATGACTGTGTGCCAAATCACTAATTATTAGAACAGTCTGTAAAGTTAGTAATTAATTAGGCAAGGATGTTACACCTTATAGACAGAGTGGACAATCCATTACAATGGCGTACCTTGTATATTGAGAGAAAAATAGTATCAGCGAATCTTCAATGAGCACATTTTCTGGTACCTAAAAAATATCAAAGTGCATGATGTAGTCTAATGGGTACTCTAAGTTCTGAAAAATTTGCAACTGCGAGATTTTAAAATGACAGTCTATGTTATATAATGGCGTTTCCTCGCTTACCTAAGGTTAGGTTTCTTGATTATAACTCGATGATGAATAGTTTACTGGATAATCCTAGCGTCTTGAGTGTTCGAGCGAAATCTATTTTTACAAAAAAGATGCATGAGGGATTGTTGTAAGGTGTGCTTGGTAGTACTACATACTGTTAGAAAAGTCACTGTTCACGGGAGCGCTAGTAACGCTTACTTTAAAACGCCTCAATGCGTGTGCAGCACGGCGATTTCTGCCGGCTGCCTGCAACTCCCTGGAAGGAATGTGGGTGCGGCTGGGTTAGCCTATAGCTGCTCAGGCAGACTGTTTGAGAGTTCCGGTCATGTGACCATCCAGTTGCTGTTGCTTAGCAACTTTGTGGGTGTCAGAGAAGTACTCGGGTTTGCAAGTACATATCGCAGCTTCGCTGCGAGCGTAATTAATACAGGTGCTCCTTTACTTTGTGAAAGCTGGGAGGCAAAGGTACATATTTAGAACGTTTAAGCAGAACTAATTGAATTCTGACACTAACATCGCTTCGTTAGTGTAATCTGCGATTGAGCAATACGTGACCAAATTGAGTAATAAAACGCCCACAATAACCTAGTATTAGGGGGCCATTAAGCTAGAATGGGCTCTAAATGTTGACATTATAGTCATCTGGTCCTATTATTCAAAATTAAACGAACTATCTGCATTGGTGTAACGACAGTGAGTTACAGAAAACACTGTTATTATTGAAAGCATAAACGGTCAGGTGGCCAAATTTACACATTAGTTGGTTGTGAAGGCGATGGTAATGAGATATAGCTAATATTTCATGTGCAAATACACCTAAATGATATATGTTGGTACCAAGGTAATTGTTCAAATAGAATGAGATTTTGTGTATTGATGGGGTATAATGAATCTAATTACTGTGCTGGTAGCATGTGTAAAGTATATGTTTAAGAAGGATTTTTGCATTGACCCCCTAATCTACTGGGTTGCCATGAGAAGAAAAAGATCCGGTTGATAGAAATAATGATCCGATTGGTAATGTCTCATAATTGTAGTCCAAAGGGATTGTCCACCCCTCTATAGTGTAACACCTGCCTTACAGAGTAACCTTAAATGTGAACATTGTGTCGAGATTAGACATTTAGTATTAAAGAAAAACATTCAATTCATGCTCTTGATTGAGTCCAAGTTGAACACATCTTAGTTTACATATCATCCGGGCTTCCGCTTGTCATAGATACAGTTGTCGATCACCTCCTCTAGCATGCGGTTTGATGTGTTGCAAACCTACAAATCTGATTTCCTTTCTGTGCGCCATCTGGTGTTCTTTTTGCCAGTGTACTGCAAATGGTAATTTGATGTCTTGACTGTTGAGATTTGCTAAGTGTTCTCTGATTCTAACCCTCGGTTTTCTGATGGTACTGCCAACGTAATCCTTCTTACAGACACAAATGATTCCATATATAATAAATTTGGAGCGACAATTTATGAAATCCGTAATTTTGGTAGTCAAATTACCATGACAGGTAAAAACTTTGGTAGGCGATAAGGCAAATTGACAAAAATTACAGGTCCCACACTTGTGGAATCCGCTAGGTTTAATGCCCTGCGTAAGCCAATTAGACTGTCTGTCGGAACCAGGTTTCATAAAAGAGGGACACAGTAAGTTTCTAAGTGTAGGAACTCTAGAGAAGATTATTCTTGGTTTTTCTTTTTGTAGGTCTCCAAGTCAGGATCCAAATGTAAAATATTCCAATGTTTATTAAGAATGTGATAGATAAATTTAGAATCACTGCAGTACTTCCTTATGAAGTTCACATGTTGTGGAAATTCAGCAAGTTGTTTATTTTTGGACTGGGTAAGTAAAGAAGATCGTGTGATTGTTTTCACGTTCCTCAGGGCATGATTTATGTTAGTTTTCGTGTATCCTCTTTCTTGGAATCTGGTTCCTATAGACTTACATTCTGAAAGAAAAGTCATGTCTTCACTGCAGTTTCTCCTTGCTCTGAGGAATTCTCCTCGAGGGATATTGTTAATAACATTTCTTCTGTGACTGCTTTTTGCATGCAAAATGGAGTTAACTGCAGTTGTTTTTCGAAAGGTACAAGTTTGCAAGGTTTGGTTGACTATATAGATTCTAAGATCTAAAAACTCAATTTCAGTAGCATCAATATGACCTGTAAATTGTATCCCAAATTGGTTGTGGTTAAGGAACTGCATAAAGTCCTGGAACTGATCAGGTGTGCCTGCCCATATTAAGAAAACATCATCAATATATCTTCTCCAGACTGGAATAAGCTCAATGTATGGATTGTTATGAAACACATGTGAGTCCTCAAAGAAAGCCATGAAGAGGTTTGCCAAAGCGGGAGCATACTTAGCTCCCATGGCAATCCCCTTGGTTTGGGTGTAGTACTCATCATTAAAGATAAATTGATTATGGTTTAGAGTAAAATCAACAAGGTTCTTAAGCATTTGTACATGTGTTGCATGTGATGCTGAGTGTAGTCTGAAGGAATAGTCCAATGTTTTGATAGCTAATGTGTGATCGATTGAAGTGTACAGGGCAGTAACATCAAGGGTTACCAAATGGTAATGAGATTTCCATACGGTATTATTCAGAATCTGTAAGACATGAGTTGTATCTTTCAGGAAAGCTGGTATTTTTGGAACTAAGTCCTTAATACATGAGTCAATGTAGGTTGCTAGGTTCTCTGTGACCCCCCCTTGCCCGCTCATTATAGGTCTCACTGGTGGGAGATTTTCAAACGGTTTATGTATCTTGGGTAATAGATACAAAGTAGGCATAAATGGTGTGGTATTGGTGAGAAAGAGTTTCTCCTCGTCTGTTAGCATCCCTTTTTGGTGCCACTTAAGAATCAAACTTTTTAGTCCTTGTACTGTCTGGGTCGTCGGGTTACTATTAAGTTTTCGATAACATCCAGGGGTGTCTAGATGTTCTTGTGCCATTCTAATATAATCTGTTTTGTTAAGGATAACAATATTCCCCCCTTTGTCTGCCTCCTTAATCACTATAGTGTTGTCTCCCGAGAGTTCATGAAGAGCCAATTGTTCCGTTTTGGAGAGATTAAGTTTTTTACTGAAGAAATCCTTGCATTGGCCATCAATATATTGATGAATTTCCCTGGTGATAGACCTATAGAAATATCTATAATGTTATCACCCGAAATTGGTGGCATAAATTTGGATCTGTTCTTATGTTCAGCAATATCCATATTACGTTGATGTATCCCTAAATCTCTTTGGATATCACTGATTGATTGAACATTGTCAATTGTAAGGTTCGCCAGAAGGTGTACATTTTCAATCTCTTGTATGCTTTTACTGCTAATCGGTGGTAGTGTTGCCTTTTGTTCAAAGAATACCGGTTTGTCATGAAAATACTTTTTCAATTTCAATTTTCTGATGAATTTATAGAGGTCTATTTGAACCTCAGTCATATCGGCTTTAGAGCTGGGTGCAAAGGAGAAACCATAATTGAGAACATTGATCTGTTGTGGTGATAGTTGTTTGGTAGAGAGATTGATGACTAGATTTTGAGGATTGGCCTTAGTTTGGATGTTTTGAGACTTGATCTGGTAAATCTTTTCCTTACATCTCCGGTTCCCTCTCCTCTTGGCTCCCCTTCCTCTTCCTCCTCTGAGGTTGTTGGGTTGGTTGGTATATTTGGGCCTAAAGGGAGTATTTTCTGAAAACGTACATTCTTGTAGTTAGTATTGGGATTCTGAGCGTTGCCCTTTTTGTATCTTTTAATTTCTGCCAAAAAACCTCTTCTGTTATGATGTTTTTCCTCACACGTTTGTACCTCATCTATGTTATGTATCCCTGCTGCACTCATTGTTGCTGGTTCCTGATCTGAATCATGATCTGATGTGACTGGTGAAACATTAGGAGTCTTAATGTGTGCTAGGTCTCCATCATATTTAGCCTGGAATGTATAAACTCTATCATTTATGTAGTCCCGTTCATCTCGATAGAATTTCCTAAATTTCCTAATTTTGATGTCATCTTGATAATCTTCTAAGATAGAGTGCATTTTCTCATAGTTTTTGTCTTTAGTTAGGTTTTTTTACAGTTACCTACTATCTCAATGTTAATACGCCCTGAGGACGGCCCGGAGAGGGCTGAAACACGTGTTGGCGTGCAGTGTCCGCTTTTTTGAATAAATACTTGTGTTTACATTTCCACTTACATTGTAATAGACTAATTACTTTACCAAGTTCAACCTTGAAGTGAATGACGTCATCTGAGGGAGCGTTGACTGGCAGGCACTATTCACTTTGTTCATTCTGCTCTATGATGCCCTATGTATGTATGTGTGCCCAGTTGTAGGCCCCCTCATGCATTTTCCATAGTCTTCTGACGGGTGTCATGAGCTATGGCGTGAGGGGTATCCAGGATCACCTGCATGGGATTGACAGAAAGGTGATTGGATGTTTATGGTGGAAATGTGGTGTTGGCGATGATAGCATGTACAGAGTCTCAGTATTTTGTTAGCACACAACATAGTACATACCACAGATTTCACAATGCATTTTGCTAAATTAGCTTGTCTCCATTTTTCAATATTTCACACTTGGCTCACTCATTCCTACTGAGACTGTTTGGCGTGCTCACTGTCTGCATTCATGATATTGCGTTCTAGGCAACTTCATGTCTTACTCCTTTCAATGTACACAATGGTGTGTTTCTGCGTACTAGGTGCCTCGTGTCTTGTATGGTGCTGACAAAACCTGCCTCATGCACCCGCAGTGCACAAGAGTGAAGACACGAGTGTGCGCAGTGGGAGAAATAAGCATTGTTTACATTGGAGCACCTGTTACTTTCTCACCAGTGCCAATACTCCCATTCACATGTCACCATTCCATGGTGTGCCACTCCATGATTAGGGGGTATTTCCATTAGCCAGTACATGGATTCTTGTGACATGGCAGACTGTCATGGGCCTATTGCAGCGGTAAACTGCGTGATCTCTGGTGAGTGTCTATTTGCCCTCCCCCACTACACAGAGGTAATGCATTGGTTGTTCTACTCACCCAACAGCCATGAGCCCTCTGGTGAGTGTCTATTTTCCCCCCCACTACACAAAGGACATGTATTGGTCATTCTACTCACCCAACAGCCAGGCACACTCTGGTGAGTGTCTATTTGCCCCCCACTACAAAGAGGTCATGCATTGGTCATTCCACTCACCCAACAGCGAGGAGCACTCTGGTGAGTGTCTATTTGCCCCCCACTACACAGAGGTCATTCATTGGTCATTATACTCACCTAACTGCCAGGAGTACTCTGGTGAGAGTCATTTTGCCCCCCCACTTCACAGAGGTCATGCATTGGTCATTCTTACCACCCAATAGCCAGGTGTTCTCTCGATGTAACGTGCCATTAACCCTGGCAACGAGGAGTTTCGCAAAACGATTGAGTCGTGTGTCGATCGCGGAAAATGTGCACAGCAATGGGTGATGAGTTGTTCTGCATCACAGATCATGTGCACGTTGAGGGAGTGGAATAGTCTCTGATTTCTATACACCGCCTCAATGGCATGTCTGGCAACCAACTCCAGATGCGTGCAATCTAATGCACCAATGCAATTGGGCATGTCGGCAAGGCCATTGAAGGCCACTTTGGTGGCATTAACCTGTGCAGGGGTTTCGTGGTAGGGCAATGTGTTCTCCCACATAGCGCAGCAGCACATCCAGTACCTGGAACATTATCCTTGAAAAACAGGGTTGTGACAACCCTTGCAGCTCACTGATGGTGTGCTGGTATGTGCCAGTTGCAAGGAAGTGCAGTACTGACACTACCTTCATCAAGTGTGGAATTGCAGCCTGGATGTTTATCATGCTGCAGATGTCGTCATTTATGAGGGTGACTATTGATATAATGGTCTCCCTGTCAAGCTGGTATAAGGTGTGGATTTGGCTTGCGGGTAGGTTCCAGGGCGAGGCCCTGATGCAGGGTATTGGTGGCTGCCTGCGGCGTGGTACCTGCTGCACATTGATGTTTGGGATGGCCACCTGGTTCCTCATTTGCCTCCTGCGCCTACGCCTCCTCCTCCTCCTCTGCCTCAGTGCTGCTTCTGCCTCAATAGCTGCTTGCAGGCTCCCCAGCCCAATTGCTGCTACACCGACTGCCTGCTTGTGTTGGGGGATGGGTTTGGTGTGGTCCTTTTGTAAATTCCCAGCAGCCAATGGTGTGCAGCTGGGCTAATTTTGTACACCTGTAGTCTGTTTGCCAGCATGTTTGCGTTGGGAGGGGTGTTTGGTGTGGGTGTAGTCATTTTGTGCATTCACAGTGGTCAATGCCTGCGTGCTCTGCCTTGCTCATACTGTGCTCTGTTGCTCCAACTTTAATCCCTGTGGGGAAAGGAAAGGGCTGTCAAGTGTGTGTGTGATTTTTGTCAATTGCTTGACTTTGCCCAACCCTTGTATTGGGACATGTCAGGTAAACGGCTCGGGTGTTAGTCTGTTCTCTTTCGTGTTGTGCGAAAGTGTTTGCGTTGGAAAGGCGAGAGGAGGCAGTGTTATTGAAGGTCCTACATAGTAGGATGGGGAAAAGGTGTTGAAAGAAGGGGGTTACCGCATCTCACCCATCGGTGTCCCACTTCCCGAGGACCCCCCATCCAGGTAATCCTCCCTCACTGGTCTGCACCCTGGAACTGGGACCAATAGCGATGGCTGTGTCCTGGCCAGCTGGATGACAGATACCCAGGGACTAGTTAGGAGACAGCTTCAGGTTTCTCACAGTAGACTAACATCTATTCCAATTTATACTAACATACAAGCTATATATACAATGCTCAATAACTGATACGCTGGAAGTCAAGGTTTTTGAGCTGATGTGCTAACTGCTGTCCCAGAGCAAAGAAACAGTGTTTTACGCCTGAAAAACCTTCTATTATAACAGTATATTTTTGCTGCCGCAAAGGAACCTCTACTGGTAGTACTGCCACTATGTTTGCATTACAGATTTTTGACATGGGCTTGAAAGAACCCCTGCCAGGTAGAATGTTGAAAGGGAGCAGTGCTTCGGCTGCCGACCATCTTGCCTTTGGTACACGGGATTACCATGTTTTTATCTAAACAAGGAATTTCCTTCAAAGATTACCCACAATTTAGAACACTGAAAGGAAGTCATGCATTGACGGCCATCTTGTCAGCCGAGTTACCATGTGTTTTAGCTGAAAACCAAACTGATCAAAATTTACACTAGGACAAAAATAGGATTGAACAATTTTCAGTTTTAAGGTATTCAAGGATTACTAAACCGGTCATATAGCTCAGCAAGTGAAGTACTTGTTTGAAAGAGATGTGTGCAACCTGCAGGTCACAGGTCTGAATCCCTACTGATCTGTATCGGTCCATCTTCATTCAGAGGACGATAAATTGAATAAACTTACATTTTGTAACAGTGCAGCATATTTTAAATCGAATATCAATAAATAGTGGTGATATAAATCATTGTGGCAGGCCTCACCTGCCCTCCTTGTAATGGCCCGCTGCTCAAGTTAAGGGCGCGAACAATGTGACTCCACCTTAACGTGTGCGGTGCTGCTGTTACCAGCAGGGTCAGCCTGCTGGTGCAGGTCATATGATGAGAGCCTGGAGGATAGCTCAGGGGCAATGCAGTCATGGAAACGAGAAACACTGATTAGAGGTTAGAGTCCCTCATGAAGCATGATATATAAAAAAACAATGAATCCATTTAATTAATTACTCTCCTCATTAGAACTTGCGATGACAAAAGGCGTGTGGGACAGGCTTTTAAAAATGGACACAAAAAAAACAATTAAATGAGTTGATTGTTCAGTGTTGGATACAGTAACATTACCAATACTCAAAAGGCACTTTGATATAATGGAGGTACTAGGGTCTGGTAAGTTGTAATACATGTTTATTACGTAAAGTAGTTACAGGCAAGTAAGTACCATCAAGGAAGTACTGTGACATCCACACACCACCCAAGCAGCCTTCAACTGTCATTCCTAGAATTCCAGAACCCCAAACCCTGTCAACCTTCCATGAGACCTAAAGATTCTACATGACCTCACAGCTCAAGTAAGCAGGTAAGAACACTGAACTTGCACGCAGATGTAAACACCACCAAACAGCACTCAGCCACATAATCAAGCTACAAGCTTTGATTATAACACATCTCCCTCCTTACACCCGCTAACAACAACACCCGCTAGCAGAAACCTGCAACTTACACCAGTCCAGAGATAACAATTCTACCACTGGAAATCTGCGGCAACACTATCTCAGAGATACACTACCACTGAAACAACATGCCACGACACAAAATCTCACAAAGATCTTAAACGGAAATCACAAGATAAAGAAAACCCACTAGAACAAGACCACAGACCATCCCCAAAGACTGAAGGGCCCACACCAGCCAGAAAACCCACTGATGAACAACCAACAATACAAATGGCAGAAACCATATTAACAAATCCTACCCCGATAGAGACCCCGCACACCACAACCGCTAAACTAACACAGTCAACTCTCAAACCCTACACAGACATGTGACCACCATGTCCATGCCCAACATACCCAACTCACCAACACAAAACCTCAAACTCTCACTGCCCCTTAACCACAAAATAGACAGCACCTCACTGCCCCTTTAACCTAGACAGCACCACACTGCCACCTTAACCGCAAAACATAGACAGTACTAACTGCCCCTTCAGCAACAAATTGACAGCACCTCACTGTTCCATAACCACATAATAGACAGCATCCAACTGCCCTTAATTAACTGCGAAACATAGACAGTACCACACTGCCCCCTTAACCTAGACAGCACCCAACTGCCCCCTTAACATAGACAGCCCCCAAATGCCCCCTAAACCTAGACAGCACCACACTGCCACCCTAAATGCAAAACATAGACAGTACCTCACTGCCCCTTATCTAGAAAGCACCTTTAACCCCCCTGCAGAGCCCACCTGGCCACTCCAGAATAAACAGGGAAAATCTCCCCTACGAACAAACACAAAACAAAAATGACACAAACAGATAAACTGTCAGGGTGCAGGGAGTTGAAAGAGGGAGTCAGGGCTTAGTGAGGGGCCCAGGGCGCAAACACAAAATGGAACAAACCCAAAGGAACAGCCTCCAGCCTTATAGGAGGCTTCTCTGTCCCTTTTGCAGGCAGATGGCTCGCCGGACCACAATTCCCAGCAGCCTCCGGGCCAGGAACTACTTTTTCACTCCCAGGTTGGGGGGGGCTTGTGCTTAAGCTCCCGACCGGAACGGACGCATCCTTCAGAGCTCCTGCCGACGGGGATCACGCGAGGGGCCACGCCCCAAGGAACCAGCATTCCGGCCCCTCGCATAAAACAGATAAGTGCAGCAAAGCCATAGCGAGCGAGCGATCAACTCCCACATGGGATTTAGCAGCGCAGCTACCGAGGGAGAGCGCGGAACAAACAGAGAAGCATCGGAACTTCCGATCCGTTGAGGGGCTCGTGCAGGGGGCATCGCCCAGCCATATTATGTCCCCTATTAGGGGCAAAAGCTAAGTGCCTATCAGCGCTCCATAGCATTTAACCAACGCTGATTACGGCAACCATGACCCATTACGACTAACGCGCGCAGCGTTTATTTACTAACGTGTCTTCAGCCACGTGCGGTAAACTTTGGCAGCACGAAGAGCATTTCTGACCGCAGCCACGTGCGGCAAACTTTGGCAGCACGCAGTGTTTAGATATTAGGCCACGTGTGGCAAACTTTGGCGGCATGATGGATCTCACTCCTCTTAAGCCACGTGCGGCGAACTTGGGCCACATGTTCTGAACCACTCGTTATAGTTGGGTACTATTGAACTATGTCAGCAGATGTATCTCCAATGTGTAAAGTGCATGTGCCAGCACTAACTAAACCCTGAGGTGGCATACCTCACTGTTGTATGTGTGTGTGATGTATTACACCTATGTGAGTTAACACAGGTCACTAATACTAAAACTCTCTTGCAGCATTTGAACTGCTCCGAGCTCCGGACCTGAGAGTGCGCAGGCAGGAGGCCAGCACTCAACCACAGAGCTAAGTGCCTTTTGTATCAAAAGTTATTGTACAACACAGTGTGTATGTTGGGACGATAGTGCATAGGTATTTGTTGTTGTTTCCCATGTGTTCCCTTGCCTGTCCACTTCCCCTCTCCTAACCCTCACTCCGGTTACCCTCTGTTCGAGACCCATCCAACCAACAAGACCCTAACCCTCTTTCCCTGCTGGGGTCTCAGTGGCCTGTGTAAGCTTTGTCTTGCAGGTGCCTGGACCGCAGTGGGGGTAGTTGGTTCGTGCCACTCCTGCACCTGGGATTTGGAGCCGTGACAGAAGCACAAGCCCAAGTGTGACAGGTGCCTGAGTGGCACGACCCAGCTAGACTATGGAGGAATTAACCAAGGTCCTGCAGGACCTGCAAGCCGAGCTCACTGCCACCAGACAGGACTATGCTACCCTGGCCGTCCAAGTACATTCTTTAGCAGCCCAAACTGCTCCCCTTTTGGGAGATGCTACTGCGCCCACTCCTGTCCAAGTAAGTGTTACCCCTGAGTCCATAGTCCCGTTAGCCCCCCCAGAAAGATACTCCGGTGATCCACAGAAATACCAAACCTTCCTGACTCAATGCCAGCTTCATTTCCTTACCAAACCTTCAGCATTTCGTTCAACCCAGGCTAGGACAGCCTTTGTCATCTCCTACCTTACAGGAGATGCAGCGGCTTGGGCGAATCCTTTAGTGCAAAGGGATGACGCAGTTCTGTACAGCTGGGACGAATTCCAAACCAAGTTTGGTAAAATCTTTAATCGTCAAGCTGCCGCTATTTGCAAAGATAGAGAGTTACTTACCTTACGTCAAGGTAATAAGGAGCTAGTCACATATGTAACTCAATTCAACAGACTGGTGGCGGAGACAGAGCGGCCCCGAGATAAAAGGATGTCCCTCTTTTATGAGGGTCTTCGTGACGACCTAAAGGACCTGATTGCACAGGTCGACCCTCAACCCCGAGACTGTCCAGCAATGATAGACCTAGCATTGCGTCTAGATCATCGTCAAGCGGAACGACGGGGTGATAGAAAACGGGGGTACTCTCGTCCAATAGCAGGCTAGACCATACCCATTTGACTCGGGCCCCGGAGAAATCAGGCAGGGATGAACCGATGCAAAATTGGGTCAGTCTGGGGTCCACTCACTAAGGATGAGAAAGAACGACGGCGTAAGGAAGGTCTATTTTTGTACTGTGGGACCACAGGACATTTTGTCAAAGACTGCCCTATGAAACTTAGAGCGCAGGGAAATGCCTCGGCTCGGCGGTTGTAGGGGTACTACAGCCGAGCCCAGAGAAAGAAGTTACCCCAGTCTCAGATTTTGTGAATTATGCCCCCCACATCACTCTGTCAGGAGTCTTGCAATTCCAGGGGCGTGAGGTTAAGGTGGATTTACTCTTAGACACCGGTGTCATGGGTAACTTCATGGACGTTTCATATGCGGCTAAGTTGGGAGTGCCCTTGTGCAGGAAAGGGGCACCGGAACCGGTAAGGGCGGTGGATGGGACTGCTTTGAGTTCGGGTCCCATAACACATTGCACTCAATTCTTGACACTTTGTAGTCAACAAAATCACAGAGAAACAATCCAATTTGATCTAATAGCAGCACCACAGTTTGGTGTTATTCTGGGGCTACCTTGGTTCACAAAACATAACCCCCTGGTGGATTGGTCCAAGGGGACGATATTCCTGTCCTCTCCATACTGTCGTTCACATTGCACTACTGTGGTCCAGTCTTTGCCCTCAGTTCAGGAGCCTACTGTTGCCGCTATAGAGACATCTGATCTCAGTAACTTGCCGCCAGAATACCAAGGGTTCAAAGATGTATTCAGTAAAAAACCGGCTGAGACTCTGCCACCCCACTGGCCTTTTGATTGTCGTATAGACCTAGAACCAGGGGCGGTTCTACCTTGTAGTCGTGTGTACAGCCTAACGGAGGCAGAAACAGAACATCTGAAAGAATATATCGATACCAATTTGAAAAGTGGTTTTATTCGACATTCCAACTCACCTGTCTCGTCGCCGCTGTTTTTCGTGCCCAAGAAGACGGGTGACTTGAGAACATGTATCGATTATAGAGGAATCAATCGTATTACGATTAAAAACCGGTACCCCTTACCACTAATTCCAGCATTACTGGATCAAGTGCGAAACGCAACAGTATACACAAAATTAGATCTTCGGGGGGCCTATCACCTGGTGCGAGTGCGGGCTGGAGATGAATGGAATAATGCATTCAGAACCAAATTCGGCCTGTACGAATACCGGGTGATGCCTTTCGGGTTGTGTAATGCCCCAGCAGCGTTTCAACACTTCCTGGATGAAGTGTTATGGGAGTACCTGGACGTCTTCGCTGTGGTTTATATCGATGACATCTTGATATATTCCACCACCATGCAGGAACACGTTAAACATGTTATGGCCGTATTACAGCGGCTTCGGGAACAGCATCTATTCGCAAAACTGAAAAATGCGAATTTCACCGTACCACGGTGGAGTTCCTGGGATACTTCTTGACTCCATCCGGGGTGCAGATGGACCAGAAAAAGGTACGAGCAGTGGTTGACTGGTCGGCTCCTACATCCGTGAAGGAAGTACAATCCTTTCTAGGTTTCGCCAATTTTTACCGGCGATTTATTAGGAACTTCTCTGAATTGGTGACACCCATCACAACATTGCTCAAGAAAGGGAAGATGTTTGTATGGGATAAAGCCGCCGAACAAGGTTTTCAGAGGTTGAAATCAGCATTTACATCCGCACCAGCACTACGGCATCCTGACCTCAGCCAGCTGTTCTTAGTTGAAACTGACGCCTCGAGTTATGCCTTGGGAGCGGTTTTATCCCAACGAGACCCCAAGACAGGGTTACTGCATCCTGTGGCATACTACTCGAGAAAATTGCTGCCGGCAGAGATTAATTACACCATAGCCGACCGGGAATTTTTGGCAGTAGAGGCAGCATTCGATGAATGGCGACATTACCTATTGGGACCCCCCCATATGGTCACTGTCATGACTGACCATCGAAACTTACAATTCATTAAAACCGCAAAAACACTGAGCCCTCGCCAATTACGCTGGGCAATGTTTTTCTCGAGTTTCGATTTTCTGATTACATATCGCCCAGGAGCAAACAATATGAAGGCCGATATCTTATCTCGATATCCAGAGCCGGAGGGCAAAAGCTTAGGCGAGGCTCGTCCAATAATTCTGCTCACCCGGATAGTTGGGCTAGTGGGTAGACCTAACATCTTTGACGACGTGTTAAAGGCCATGTCTGCTCAGGAATTACAGCAGTGGTGCTCAAGAGGCACGCAACATACATTGGTAGATGGTGTCCCATATTATGCCAAGGCCTTATATTTACCTACGTCAGCACTCTGAAAGGAAGTGATACACTGGTGTCATGACACTACATTAGCCGGACAGCCCGGTATTGCTAAAACCCAGCAGAACGTAACCAGACATTTTTGGTGGCCTACGTTACTTCGTGATGTGCGGGTTTATGTAACGGAACGCAGCACTTGCAGCAGACAAAAAGCTAGTCACCAGAAACCGGTAGGTTTACTCCAACCGTTGCCAACTCCACCGGCCCCATGGCATACAATCACAATGGACTTGATTGTGGATTTGCCACCTGTGCAAAGCTACACCTCTATTCTGGTGGTTGTAGACTCCATCACCAAGATGAGTCATTTCATTCCGTGTATTGGGGTTCCCACCGCATGTAAGCTGGCGGACTTATTCCTACATCATGTGGTTCGCCTACACGGTCTGCCCACACGTGTCATCACGGACAGAGGCCCTCAATTCACCTCACGATTTTGGCGAGCATTTTGTCAATTAATCGGGATGGAGGTCAGCCTATCATCCGGTTATCACCCGGAAACGGATGGCCAAACCGAACGGGTGAATCAGGGTCTGGAACAGTACCTAGACTATTACGCAGCCAATACTGAAGTGTCATGGGTCCAGTATGTCTGGTTGGCAGAAGTAGCATACAACAACACCGTGCATAGCTCCACCAAGCATACACCCTTCTTTGGTGCTTATGGACACCATCCTCGAGTATTGCCCACAAGATCTGGTGATCATTCTACAAACCTACCCACTCTATTGGGGCGTCAGATTTATGCGCAGCAGGTCTGGAAGGATATTCAGGCAAATCTGGACACCGCGAAAACATCATATAAGCATTATGCAGGCAAAAAAAGAAGTGCAAGTCCCCAGTACCAACAGGGCGACAGGGTCTGGTTGTCAACCCGAAATATGAGATTATCTGGACCTTGTAAATTACAACCAAGGTTCTTACGTCCCTTTACTATTTCCGATGTGATCAACCCGGTGGCAGTGAGGCTGGTATTATCCCCACAAATGAAAATCCATCCCACTTTCCATGTGTCCTTATTGAAGCCAGCCCGGCCATCCATTCGCACTGAAAAACCACTGCCCATTATAGTTCAAGGGCATCCCGAATATGAGGTCCAGGGGATTCTGAACGCACACCGTCGCCCAGATGGGCTGTATTATTTGATAGACTGGGTTGGGTATGGTCCAGAGGAACGTTCCTGGGAGCCCGCACACAATGTGCATGCTCCTAGATTGGTGAGACAGTTCCACAAAAATTATCCTGAGAAACCCAAGCCCGAGCCCATCCGTGCGGGGGGGAGTACTGTCCGGGTGCAGGGAGTTGTAAGAGGGAGTCAGGGCTTAGTGAGGGGCCCAGGGCGCAAACACAAAACGGAACAAACCCAAAGGAACAGCTTCCAGCCTTATAGGAGGCTTCTCTGTCCCTTTTGCAGGCAGAAGGCTCGCCGGACCACATTTCTCAGCAGCCTCCGGGCCAGGAACTACTTTTCCACTCCCAGGTTGTGAGGGGCTCGCGCGCGTGCGCAAAGAGCAAAGGCACGGGGCTTGTGCTTAAGCTCCCAACCTGAACGGACGCATCCTTCAGAGCTCCTGCCGACGGGGGTCACGCGAGGAGCCACGCCCCAAGGAACCAGCATTCCGGCCTCTCGCATAAAACAGATAAGTGCAGCAAAGCCATAGCGAGAGAGCGATCAACCCCCACATGGGATTTAGAAGCGCAGCTACCGAGGGAGAGCGCGGAACAAGCAGAGAAGCATCGGAACTTCCAATCCGTTGAGGGGCTCGTGCAGGGGGCATCGCCCAGCCATATGATGTCCCCTGTTAGGGGCAAAAGCTAAGTGCCTTTCAGCGCTCCATAGCATTTAACCAACGGCGGTTACGGCAACCATGACCCATTACAACTAACGCGCGCAGTGTTTATTTACTAACGTGTCTTGAGCCACGTGCGGCAAACTTTGGCAGCAGGTAGTGTTTAGATATTAGGCCACGTGCGGCAAACTTTGGCAGCATGATGGATCTCACTCCTCTTAAGCCACGTGCGGCGAACTTGGGCCACATGTTCTGAACCACTCTTTATAGTTGGGTACTATTGAGCTCTGTCAGCAGATGTATCTCCAATGTGGCTGTGATGAGCTTACAAGTGTAAGCAGCAGCGGAGGAGACTGCGTTAGTTTGTCTAGCCAAGGATAGGGTGGAATCAATATAAATGCCTAGTGTTTTAGTGTCCTTGGAGACCTTAATGGTGTTGCCATCAATAGTGAGGGATTTAAACATGGGGTCTAGTCTGCTGAGTCTTTGGTGAGAGCCGAGGATGAGGAGCTCAGTCTTTTCGTCATTCAGACAAAGTCTGTGTTGCACCATCCATGCTTGGATGACTTGGTAGATGGAATTAACAGCAAGAGAGTCTGTGGTTTAGTCTCCTGAGATGGGGATGGGTATCTGGGTGTCGTCAGCATAATTCGTATAGGTGACACCCAGAAAGTCAAAAATATCGAATAGAGGCTTTGTAAACACGTCCTCCAGCAATGCTCCACCAGTTTGCTGGGATGACACCACGTCCTCCAGCAACGCACCACCAGTTTGCCAGCCTGCGCTCACAGCACCGCCCACGCTGCGTTCCAAATGAACGCTGCTGTGACATTCAACGTTGCGTTCCAGCTGATGATGCTGGGAACACCAGGCCTCCTCCAACTGACACTGGCCCTCCTCCAGCCGACGTCATCAGAATGGACGACGGCACCAAAGGAGCAACATCTCAGAGCACCTCACAGCCCTACGCACAGACCGTGCGCAGGACCTGACACACACAGGCCCGCAGCCGGCACCTCACCAGCCGTCTCCACCACTGGCCCACAGCCGGCACCTCACCAGCTGTCTTCACCACTGGATCGCTCCTCCAGCGACGTGCGCCCCAACAGGCACACACAGCACAACCTTGCATGCAGCTTGGATTGTGCCTCCTCCTCTCCTTGATCACTTATCACCGTCATCAGGGCCACTGTCCTGGACCCCCGACGCTCCGCTGCTGCTCCTGCCCCATCTGGCAGAATCCAGACAGCCAACTTCTTCTGGCGGTCCGAACCTGGCAAAATATGGACTGTCACCTAAGGAAGGAGGTAATCCTGTCAACTGCCCCTTCCCGGCAGCAGGAATCCTCATCGCCAGTGATATAATGAAGGTACTAAGGTCCGGTAAATTGTAATACAAGTTTATTGCGTAAAGTAGTTACAGGCAATTAAGTACCATGAAGGAAGTACCGGGACATCCACACACCACCCAAGCAGCCTTCAAATGTCATTCCTAGAATCCCAGAACCCCAAACCCTGGCAACCTTCCATGAGACCTAAAGATTCTACATGACCTCACAGCTCAAGTAAGCAGGTAAGAATACTGAACCTGCACACAGATGTAAACACCACCAAACTGCACTCAGCCACATAATCAAACTACAAGCTATGATTAGGACACACTTTCACTAAGAGGAAAAGCATAATGGATAATACAGGCATGTATCGGAAAATATTGGCCACGTTCTTTCACACCTAATTAGCGGTGTGCACCCAGCAGGGCTATCCCGTTGCGGCCAGAAGCCGAAACAAAAAGGCTTGACTGTGACTGTATTATTTGCCACATCTTTGTTCGAGTAATCATAAAAATCATGCTGTGTCCTGATACAATGCTATCAGAGCCACATCTATTCCACTGGTAAAATAGCTCAGCGTATCCCGGCAAGGCCAACTCAGCCTTTTATCCTTCCGAGGTCGATAAATGAGTACCAATTTCTGTTGGGTGATAGTGTATGTGAATATGTGCTCTGTAAAGCGCTTTGGATTAAGGCGCTGTATAAATAACATCATTATTCAAGAGAAGACCACCACTGCTTCTGATAGAAATAAAGCAGCGCTAGAGCGGAGTGTCGGAATGATTCAGAACTTCAGGCCACTTGATCCTTGTGGAATTGGGGCAAACAACAACCCTGCTTTTAGTGATTTCACACCCAATTTCAGGCGAATACGATCTTCAATGCCATGAAGCGAAAAAACCCTTTTCGATCGCAGGTGCTGGGGTTTATTCTTCCACAGGATAAGTGTTGAAGCCCGCCCTCCCTCCCAATGAGGCCCGATTTTATGTTTTTGGGCCAATATGGCACCCTACGCAGCTGCACGTAACCATTGTTTTAGCACAGGCCCTGTTCATAAAAACATACCCGGGAAGTACGTGTTTTCTGTCCTGTGTGACGCCTTTGTTGGGGACCGCATCTCACGCTTCTTTATTGCCTGTATCTGGGCTTGTTTTCTAGCAGCGATATTTCCTTTTTTAACGCCTAAAGATCAGGTTTCTCGGGCCCGGAAAGGTGTGTTTTGACTATGGACTTGTCCCCTTGCCGGCCTGCTGCCTCTGGCATGTAAACTTTATCTTGCTCAGGTGTCTGCTTTCAGATTATGCGGGGGTATAAGGTTTCTCTTGCTAATTACACCTGCCATCCCCTTTTCTATTCAGTCACCTAACACTATATCCGCCATTACCCTGACTTCCAGTTGTTTGTCCCAGTTAAGTATCATAGCACCCACCTATATGTTGATGGCAGGGCAGTTTCTAGACAATGTTGTGCGCAGGGCGAAACACCAGAATATGCCCCCTCAGCCCACCTTCCCTCTTATTCGTGCTCTACCACGCACCCTACCCTGTCTCCAAAATTATGAAATCATTGCAATTTAAATAACGTTTTATTGACTTGGACTTAAGAGTTAATCAGTAGATAACAACGCATACAGCAATATTACAAACAGGAATTCATTTTCATTTGCCCATGTTTGTCAATTATTATCTAGATGAAGGGCAGTCTTGATGCTGCGTAATTTTTCCAAAAATGTTGCTCTATATTACAAGTGTAGTAACAGCCAGTAGCTCTCTCCAGTTTGTGAACACAACGCTCACAGGCCGTTCCAAATGCTCCAAGGGAAGAAAGGTAGAAGGGTGCGAAAGAAAGTGAAATAATGTTAGGCAGTGGGAAAAAGAGCCACTTCCCAGCTATGTTAATTAAGGGTATGTTACAAAAGTGCTTCGAAAATGCTATCAATGAAGACAGACATGTAGGTAGTCTATGAGGTGTAACAGTCATTACCTCCACGTCCACTCTTCCTCGTCCCAGTACTTACTTCATGAGGCCCCTGCCTCCGACACAGGACCTTCTTCTATTTCTTTAAATTCCTATAACTCCTCCCCCACATCCACGTCACTCAGTTTTTAATTTTTCCTGCCTCCGGCAGGTTGGACTTTTTCTTCCCAGTGCGGGGCACTGGGGAGCACCGATTGCTGGCCCCTTGGGGGGGGCTGTGTGGCGGGGCCCTCGGCTCTCTCAGGTGAGGCACTGCTCCTGGGCCACCTCCAGGGATTGGGGTCACAGTTGAGCAGGATTGCCTTGCTCGGTTCTTTGCTGGGCTCCGGACCGCAGCGTGAGCATTGTGTCCCGGGTCCTGCACGGCCGGGGGGAAGGTAAGAAGAGGGGAGGACTGGGCTTGATGTTTTCCCCTCTCCTCCTGTTTTGGCCATCTTGATTCGACAGGCCTTTTCCTCGTGCTCTGTGTACACATCTTTATTGGAAATGATGGCAAGCACTTGGCAGTATGGGCTAGCCTTCCCTTTTGTTGTGTGGCCTCTCTGCTTCTTGTCATGGGGTGAAAGTGGCAGAGAGTCTTTGAAAGTGTGGGGGCTCTGTTCTGTCGCAGGCATGTCACATACCACCCGCTCCTCAGACACACACAGTGCAGGATGCACCAGATGTTAGCTGCATTCTCTGGGGGAAGGTAAGGAGAGGGGAGGACTGTGCTTGATATTTTTCCCCTCTCCTGCTGGTATGGCCATCTTGACTCCTTCAACATGCCGTTTCCTGGTGCTTTGTGTACACATCTTTATTAGAAATGATGGCAAGCACTTGGCAGTATGGGATAAGTCTTCCCTTTTGTTGTGAGGCCTCTCTGCTTCTTGTCGTGGGGTGACTGTGGCAGAGAGTATTTGAAAGTGCGGGGGCTCTGGTCTGTCGCAGGCATGTCACATACCACCCGCTCCTCAGACATACACAGCCCAGGATGCATCGGATGTTAGCTGCATTCTCTGGTGGAAGGTAAGGAGAGGGGAGGACTGTGCTTGATATTTTTCCCATCTCCTGCTGGTATGGCCATCTTGACTCCTTCAACATTCCGTTTCCTCGTGCTCTGTGTACACATCTTTATTGGAAATAATCGCAAGCACTTGGCAGTATGGGCTAGCCTTCCCTTTTTGTTGTGAGGCCTCTCTGCTTCTTGTTGTGGGGTGACAGTGGCAGAAAGTCTTTGAAAGTGCAGGGGCTCTGTTCTGTCACAGGCATGTCACGTACCACCCGCTCCTCAGACACACGCAGCCCAGGATGCACCGGATGTTGGCTGCAATTCTTTGCGTGCAGCCTGTGAAAACGGCGCAGATTTGGACACGTCTGCAAGCGTCCGGAAGGGTACCGGCCTGGCATAGTCTACACTTCGTGTTCGAGTCTCTACGGTGCTGACTCGGCCCTTCATCCTTCCTAGAACGACGCATTGGAACGATTTAGAGCTTGGGGCTACCAGCTACTGGATACAGGGCTCAAGCCACCTCTCACTCATGTGGCGAGTTAGTGGTGTGTTTGGGTCTGTGCTAGCTATGGACGCAGACTCCTTGTCCTGTCCTCTTCCTCTGAACTGCACAAAGCAAGGGCAAAGGAGATGATTTTCTTTTCCCTTGTCCGGCATGGAATTATAGAAAATGCATCATGGAAGAATTGGCCATTCAGAGGGTTCCCAGTGTCTCTTCTTTTAGGGCCTAGGTCCTCCGGTGCCGACGTGTTGCTTTCACGCCTCCTCTCAGACTTGTATGGCACATGGTGGCACATGTCTGTGCTTAGAGGGGTTCTCAGAGCCCCTAGTGCCGGTGGAGGGGGATGTCACTTCAGTGGGTTTTTCCAGTGTAGGCATACCCCAGGTGGGCCTTTGATGTCTGCTCTCCGGGATGGATTGCTTTGCCCCGCTTTGTGACAGTACTCTGCCCTTTTGACGCCAGCCTGGTGGCTCCTCTGTCGGCTGGGGTGCCATGGTCTGCTGGACTTCTGGGCTGTCCTGTATCTTCCTTTTGATAAGTCGGATCTTTTTGTGGGCTGACAAGCATGCTGTTATATTGTGGCACAGGCATCCTTCAACGTCCTGTGATTTTCCTCTGGTGCAAGTGCAGTGACTGTTGGTTTTCCCTGGCTCCTCGTCTCTATCTTCTCTGAGGTGTATGGGACTGGTGGGGTTCGGCTTCCTGTGTAATGGGCTCCTTCCAGAGGGGGGTATCAGTTGCTGTTCCTGTCTCCTCCTTACAGGTTTGCATGGTTAGAACTTTGGTACCCAGCTCACGGTCCAAGTAGTTGGCCATGGGATCCGTTCTCTCCGAACGGTTGTTGTTGGTTACCGTCTTGCCTATTCCTCTCCCTGTTCAGGGTCAAGTTTTCTACTTGCGGGTGTTCCTGGTCCCTATGCCTTCTAGGATGTGTCACCTGCTTATGGGTCTCAAGACCCTGCACTGCTTGTCCGGACGTCTGGGGAGAGCGTACTCTGGATGTTGTGCAGGGGGGGCGCTTGCATGCTGGTCTGGGCTGGGTTCTCAGAAGGCAGTATGTCTCGGCTCGCCTGTTGCTGAAGTTACGGGGCACGTGGCGTCTTGCGTGTTTTCCGTTTCCTTGAGCCCGTCTTCGGTTACGTCCCCTGGTGTCTTATACTCTCTCCCACTGGCTCCCGACGTCTCCGCTTTCGTAGTTTTGTTTTCAGTGTCCCCAGCGCTGCGAGTCTCCCTGCTTTGGTGGCGGGGGGTTTCAGGTCTACAGGCTGAGGTGTGCATGGTCCTTCCTCTTGTGGCCTCTCTTATTACCGACGCCAGTAGAAGGGGTCTACATTGGGGGTCCTCTCAGCTCAAGGGTTGTGAGATCTGGGGAGAGCCGGTGATCATCCAATTGGCAAGAGTTGTGCCATTGTCCAAGCTCTGGTGTACTACGAGGAGTTTCTGGACGGTCGGCAGTTTTGATCCGATCATACAATACGACGGCCTTGGCATATGTCAACTGCAAAAGGGGTTCCGGCCGCTCCTTGAATGCTCTGGCAGCGCTGATAGGCACCTGGGAGGAATCTCATCTGGTGTCTCTGGTGGCCTCCCGTATCGGAAGGGTGGACAATGTTCAAGCGAATCTTCTCAGACGCTGGTTTTCACTCCTCTGCGGAACTGGTCCTGTTGGCCCAGGTCTTTGCGGTGACCTGTGTCAGATTGGGGTCCCCGGTTCTAGACCTGCTTGCATCCCCGGCCTCAGCAGAAGTTCCCCTCTTCTGCTCTCGGTTTCAGGCCGGGGGGATTGGGGGATGGACGCCCTCTTTGTACAGTGGCCTTGGGGTTTTCCTTTATGCCTTTCCGCCTATTCTCCTTCTGCCTCGGGTGGTTTGGTGCATCAGAGTATCCAGGGTGACTGTGTTGTTGTTAGCTCAGTGCTGGTCCCGCCGGAGTTGGCTCCCCTCTCTGTTGGAGCTTCGGTCCTAGGAACCTTGGCTGGTTCTGAGGTGGCCGTGTCCCCTTCAAGGGGATCTGCGGTTAGAATTCCACCGGATGCAATGGGCAATGTGGCTATTGCTCAGACTAGGTTAATATCTCAGGGGTTCTCAGATCCTGTAGTTGAGTACATAATGGATGCTCTTAGACCCTCCACTCTGAAGGTGTTCGGCAGGCATTGGAGCCATTTCCGAGACTGGTATGGGCGGTCTGGGATCCCTCCCCTGCGTTCTGGCCTCTCTGCTATCCTTCGATTCCTCCAGAAGGGCTTTTGACAGGGGCCTGGCGGTTTTTTTCCAGGCTTCGCTCACAGTGGGCCTCCATGAAATTCCTTTTAGGGGGCTCTGTTGGTCACTTGGATGGGGAGGTGTTGGTGGGGAAGTTGCTCCAGGGTTTTTCTTCTTCCCGTCCTTGTGCTGATAAAGGGCTTCCCCCTTGGGATCTCGCATTTAATGGCAACATCTGCCATATATGTAAGATGCTTGTGCAAGGTTTCATTTCCTTGAAGTGTTCATCTAGCATGCAGTTACATGCTAGATGAATAGCTCATGTGCAATGTGTTCATTCCAGGAAAGAGACAAAGCCTTACAACAAGTTTGAAACCTTGGTTGGGCCTCCTGGGTCCTTCATCGGGTGATGAATCAAGTGCCATCAGTAGGTAAAACACTGATTATTATAGAGCTTAAAAGCGGTCCATCTACACAAAGCGCTATTCATATATGATGCACGTATAAGAAATACCTAGTAAATTGTGTGAGCTGCAATTGTAACACTAGACAAATTGTGAAGGTACATGGCCATGTGTTCTTAATGGCTGCAGTAGTAACAACGACAACAGCTTCACTACGCATGCCAAAACTGGTTTGTTAATGCTAGTTTTCTGCCTTTTCACAGCAAATAACACACACACGCACACACACACACAATTGTGAAATGATCAAAGTGGGGTTCTTCTCTCAAGTATATTGCAGGACACCAGGTGGGTTATTGGTAAACTTTATTGTCCAGTTGTACACTTAGCCCAAGTGTAATGCAGGAAGAAACACTGGCCTATCCACTCCAGCTCACTCTCTAACTGTCCTCTCAGAATCCCCAACTCTCAAAGCACAACATTCCAGCCCAGCATTCCACGCCCTCATAGTTCCGCAGACAACAGCACATTACTACCCTTCTACCCCGTTAGTTACACCACAAACCAAAAAAAGGAAACCTTATGCGCAGCTACAAAATGCCCAGCAAATGGAAAGAACATGCTGAACAGAACCTGCTCCGTCACGCTGCTGCAGACCACTAAACAGAACAACACCCTGGACAACAGCACAATGCACGGACGCAACAGGATGTTCCATGAACTACAGATGTAAAAAGTGCTGCAAACTCCCCAAAAGCAACTCGCACACCGTAACCCCAAAACCCTAAATTGCAGAAAACAAAACCAGAAGGTGTTACGGTAAAGATGAGTGATGTACACCAACACACACTGAAACCCACCTCCTACAATGAATAAACACACAGATCATGAAACCAACTGCAAAAATGTTGCACGTCTCCACAGAACACGACACCTTTGCAAACACTGCAACATAGACAACCCATACCGTACACCAGACACAAGAGATATTGCCTAACAGTGGGGATGCGCTAACACAACACATCGCCTGACCACAACGACGACACCTGAAACACCCACAACATCCTTTACTGAGATCAAAACACTTGCTGTAACCAACAGCCTAAAAATACTGGCTGTGAACACAAACAGCCCTAACACTTCTCATGACGTCCCCGACTGCAACCAACAGTCAAACTCTGACTGTAACCAACAGCCTAAAACACCTCACATAACCTCCCGGACTGTACCAGCAGACTAACTCTGGCTGTAACAACAACTGAACACAACACGCGACCTTGCCGAATGTAAACAACAGTGGAGCACATGCTGTAACCATAGCCTAAACTCTAAACTCACCACCACGACTGTAACCAACAGTCTAAACACATCATACACCACACAAAATGACTGTAACCAACAGTCAACACTCCTGACTGTAAGCAACAGTCAAAACACCTCAACTCACCCACTACACAATGCCGACTTTAACCAACAGTCTAAACTCATCAAACACCACACAACACGACTGTAACCAACATTCACACACTTGCTGTAACCAACAGTCAAAACACCTCACATGACCTAAACGACTGTAACCAACAGCCAACACTAGCTGTAATCAACAGCTAAGCCCTTCACACAACCTCCCTGACTGTAATCAACGGTTACACAATCCCAAACTCCACCACCAATAGCACAAAGAGAAACCAGCATTAATAGACCCACAAAATAGTAGATGAACAAATATATGTATGCAGGAAAATGTTTATATCAAACAACATGCTTCCTCATCCCTTCTCTGCACTCCTCCTTGCCTGCACCAGCACCCGCCTCACCACCGGCAGGTGCCGCACTAGCTGCCTGACTGTCCCGTACAGGCCAGCTCCTGCGCCGCCCAGCCCACAGGAAAGCAGAGGCCTTCCTCCAGGCCTCCGCACGCCAACTGCCACTGGGACGGGCAACCAGCCCCCAGCTTCACTTTGGACACCTCAAGAAAAGCTCAACACACCTCTTGTGGAACCCTCCTCTCTCAGCATTGCCTGCTCCGCCCAGACACAGGCACTGACACTCCCCCTCTTGTGCCACTGGCACAAAAGATACAGAGGCAGTCTCTCATCTGGGTTCCAACTCTCCTCGGGAACCGCTCTGCCAGCTGCCCTTTTAAACTGCAGTCCCTGCACTCATGACATGCAGATCTTGGTGCCCAGCTCTTCGCCTTTGTTAATAATGGCTGGAGGCTTGTGAATGGGATAGAGTCGAGGGAAGTGTGTTCTACCAGCTACTCCCACAGCAGCAGCAGAAATCCTCATTGCCAGTGAAATGATCAAAGTAGTGTTCTTCTTTCAAGTATGATGCAGAACACCAGGTGTGTTATTGGTAAACTTTATTGTCCAGTTGTACACTTAGCCCAAGTGTAATGCAGAAAGAAACACTGGCTCATCCGGTCCAGCTCACTCTCTCTCTCTAACTGTTTTCTTAGAATCCCCCACACACAAAGCACAACATTCCAGCCCAGCATTCCACACACTCCTAGTTCTACAGGCACCAGCCCATTATTACAAATTGCTATTGGATGCATAAAACACCAAACAAAGCCAGTTGTCCCATTAAGCTCTAAAGCATTACCTTCCCATTTTTTCAACTTCTGGATCTTTTGCCTAAAACATAAAATGACAGCAACAAAAAACATCTATTTCTTTCCTACTTACTTTTTAGCCAACCACTGAACAGCATAGTTTGGCATTGTGACATCATCTCACCTAAGCACGTGTTCTCCAATCCTGAAATTTCATGTAACAGATCAGTGCCTTCTGGGTTGTTGTTTTTTGTTTTTGTGTTGTTTTTTCAACTGGAGTGCCATACCAGAAAACAGTGATATTCCAAACGATCCCTACTGTTGTTCAGATGAGATAGAGGCATTCATTTGATCACAGTAAAAGAACCCAGAAACAAGAAAGAAAATAAACTTGGTCGCCTGCTATACGTCCATAAATGACTTCCAATTCCTCCCTGACTCATATTATGCCTCCCTTTGGCCATTTACTTGTCTCCTACCCTCACCCTCACAACCTCCTGCAAGCAGGGCACGCCATTGTCCTTGTGTAGTGAATTACACATTGGCCAAGGCTGTTGGGGTTTACAAATGTTTTCTTTCACAAACAGATTGTTGTGAAGGTTGGGAGACTTCTTTAAATGGGGGTTAGATTAATGGGGTTCTGCCTCTGTCTGTACAGCGCGTCTTCCTGTTAATAATAAAATGCAATGACTCCTGCCCCCCAAGGTGAGAGCTTTTCAGGCTTTCTCAGTTGTGTCCCTTCCCCTCCAGCAGTGCCCTGTGCTGTTGCCTGACCCTAACAATGACACTAGTTCACGGTGTGTGCAGTAATGCAGGAGAGGGGTGGCTGCAATTACAGGTACCTGTTACAAAGTTTCCGTTCGTGCAGATATGAATACCTCCGTCCCCAAGTACCACACAGGCAATTATATGAACACTGCCTGTGCAATCCTTGAAGCCACAGGTGTGGTAGTTCATCGAGGCTGGAGTCAGGAACTGCCGGAAGGACCCTTTGAGCGCTGTAAGGCAAGGAGGGATTAGTACAGTGCGAAATGCAATTCACAGGGTATCTAGGAATAGAAACTAAACATTCTTACCTATGTGTACTGTATGTGTACTGTGGGCCCACCCGGAAAAGAAGGAGAGTGATTGGACCTGAGCTCAGGTTCGGATAGGTTTCCACAACCTCTGGTATGATGACGACAAGCACTGGGATTTGAAGTGCTTGATCAGGCGAACGCCTAGTGAGAGGCCATAGGCCCAGGTTCCAAAGAATCGTGGTCCGTGGAGAAAATTCGTTAATCAGGCCGTGGTCGAGTAAACCAAGAGTTCCAGAGCTAATCAAGGCAAGTTCAGGGTTAAGAGAAAGCAATCCATTAGGCAGACCTTTGTCGAGTAACCAAAAGTTCTGATGGTGTTCAAGGTAAGTTCAGGGCGTAGATAAAGCAATCCGTTAAGCAGACCGTTGTCGAGTGACCAAATATTTCCTGGTAGATTCGAAGCGTAGCAATGTCCAAGAGAAAGACCAGCTGTGAAGCACCGTTTCGGTGTTTCTGAATGCATTTAAACCATTGGGGAAAATCACGTGATGCTAAACAAGGACACGTTGAGGCGTGGAGGTCGTCATGTGATACCGATTGCGTTTGGTCTACTCACGTGACGATCAGGTCCACATGGGCAACGGTGATTGCGGCCAAATGGGAACCTCCAATTACATTGCCAACGGAGAGAAGGGCGATAGACACCAAGTCTGCCATGGACCCCCCTGACATGACGAGTGCAATGGTGTCGCCTTGTCTGCGCGCCCAGAGGTAAGCATCGGGGGCTACGTAATGTGGGTGTGTGGAAACGTGAGTCTGTGGGAAACATAGGAGTTCGTAAGGTAGAGGACTTGGACGTGGAAGATGTAACAGTACCGAAATAAAGAGTCGATAAGCAGAAGCTAAAAGTAGTTCCTGGGTATAGGCCATCCTCTAGTGAGGAGGTAATACCATATATAGTGTGCAGTAAATTTAACTTAATTGTAAGAGTCAACCAATGTGACCTTTTACGACCAGTATATTAGCAATACTGTTGGATGTTGTTTTCATAGGGAGCTATTAGTGCATAAAGTGGTTGCTAGGGGACCTAATTAAGCGTTTGGTGGTAGTGGTAAGACATCCAGTATTTTCAAATACCAGATGTTTTATCACTTCACCAAACTATGAGTTTCAGGTATGAAGGTAGCTTTCAACCCCGCCGCGGGGTGCGCACATGGCCCGCCAGCCCTCGCCAAGGTAGGCCCAAGTGAAGCAAGGGATTTACCGATGTGCAGATGGTTTTCAAGTTTTTCTTTCTTCCATCAGAAGATGGGCTCAGTGCGTAGGGCACTAGGTCTCTTTCCGCGTGTCGGCGGCCATAAGAAGCAATGGAAAAATATGGCTGTCGTCATACAATAAGAGATCTAGTCACTTTTCTATTTCATGCCGCGGGTGCAGGCGGTGATTGCAAAAACGTGTCCGGGAAAGAGAGATTGTGATTGGTCAATCTGTCTTTCCCGGGTGCAAATCTCTTTTTTTTCCACTTGCTTTTGGAGTTACTTGTGTGAAGTTAATTACCTGCACACAAAAGGAGTAACGCATGTGGTAATTAACACTTGTGGCAAATGCCCCCCGGACCCTATGCAATCCTTTGGGCCTTCAAAAGGGGAAATAACAGGAAGGTCAGCATGACCTGGAATCAGGCTGACCTTTTTTTGTGCACCCGGCAATTACTGCATTCGGTAACAGTAAATGAGTTTGGCGTTATTACCAAAGGTCAGGTCCTAAATGTTGTATCTTGCTATGTTCTCACACCAGTGGACTATGGACTTCCTTCCATTGGTGTGACCTTGCAGCAGGGCAATGGAGTCTCCAAGGTCTCCAGTGGGGAGGGAAAGGGAACAGGTATATTTTCTTTTGGGCCAGTTTAACTAGGTCCCTCATGCCTCTACTAGGCAATGCCTGCACGTCTGGTCCAGAGGGCGTAGCGCAGAAGGTGGTATTGGGACACTGAGCAGATCATACACAATAACATTTTAGATAGGCACCTATCAATAATGGGGAGCATTTCAACTCAATGACATGAAAAACAACACAAGCTACACTCTCGTTGTCTCAGATTCCGCTCGGAACCCCTAGGTGGAACATATGCACGATTTGTTTGTTTATTTTATTTATATAGCACGCCTGACCCATAGGTATCTGGGCGCTTTAGGTGAAGGAAGTGGTTACATGATACAATTATACAGTGGTTACATGATACAGTTATAAAAGACAGATTACAAATAATGAGATCAAATAACAAATGAAAAAAGCGAGGGTAGGAGGGGAGCAGGGAGGTTGTGTGAAAGAACGGGAGAGAAGTATACAAAAGGTAGGTAGGGGGGAGTAAAGAATAGGTACAGGAGTAAGATAAGTGGTGTTAGTTTTTATTCAGTAACGTTGTTGATAGCTACCCATCTAGAATTCTATATATAAAATGATTCCAAAATAAGCGCTTTGTGATTCAGTTCTTAAAATTAAGCACAGACATAACAAAGTAAATGAACAGGTATCTCTATCTGCCCAGTGTTAAGCCTATAATCAGCACATGATTTTCAGCTTCGTACATTCTAAAAAGCTGCATGACAAAAACCTTTCACCGTCCATGTGCAATTTTGCACGGTATTTGCAGTAGGGCAAAATTTGCCTGCTGCAAAATGATTTGAATTAATAGGTTTGCTGCAAAAGGAACATTTTTGACCTGCTGCAAGATAAGGTTCTGTAGCATCACTAGGGCAAACTTGACCTTGCAAGAATTCATTGAATTAATGGGTATTTTACAGCAGAGCAAATGTTGACCCCTGCCCACCCCGACCCCCGTGCTAACATTGTGGAAAATCGCACTTGCAAAGGCAAGGTTTCTGTAATTGAAGGTAACTTGTAAATCATATTGTTAGATCAAATTTAGTTTATTTCAGATTTTAAAAAGATCCATAAAACATCAAAATAAAATTACATGTGAGGAGTCAGGAATGAAACTCGGACACAATTTAGCCACGTTTTTCTTGATCACCTGCGAATGCCCAGGTGTTCCTTGCCGGCTCCAGGTTTTCCCGCAGCCTGTCGTCCTTGCTTTGCAGCCTTCTCCTTCTTTGCTTTTGATTCGCCGGACCCCACCACGCCGGTACTTGCCATTCGGTATCGTCAACCACACAGAGAGACGCTGTTCTCTCCCGCCAGCAGCTGACATTGATCTCCTGCTTCACTTGTCTTTCAAACTTCACGGGCACAGGTGTGTATGAAAAAACACTAGAATGCTTACTGCTCTTCGGGTTTTCCTCATTCTGCGTTGCTCGATTTTTCATCTTCTTCATCCCAGTACTTTGGTCATTCTGGGACATGAAATCCATATTTTGGAATTGGTTCTGAAGATTTGGACAGAAATGTTTAGTAGTCTTCAATGGTGAATGATTCTTGGATGAATTGTAGGTTGAATTGGAGAGAGTTATTTCCCTATTCTTCATGGGAGAAGGAATGAGCGTATAATAACAGGCAATGAGGGGGCTATTAAATATGGGAGGGTTATTTTCAGGAGAAAATGGGGGATACCATGCCTCACCATGACATCTCCCCGGAGGTTGTCTCCCACCATGTTATCCTCCCTCAAGTAGCTGCCCCCCTGGTCAGGATCAGGTAGCGGCTGCCATCCCCTGGACACATGGGAGGAGGTCACTGCCGGAAAATCAGCGATTACTCCATTGGATTCATCACATACATTTCAAGCATAGCAATTTTTAAAAACACTGCCACAAAAGATATAAAATGCATAAAACCAACATTGACGTCACCACATGTGCATATATCAGAGTATGACAGTACTGTTTCCCCAAAAAGTTTGGTTCTTCTTTGCCAAACTATTTTCAAGGAGCAAGCAAAAGCAAAGGCAATCTTAACATCACGAAAATACAATAATAACATATAAGGAGGTCCCCATGGCTGTATATCACTAGCCGTAAGGACATCAAGTAAGAAGCAATTCTATGACAAGACCAGAGGAAAGCATTATGCTTCTCTTTCTATATTAGAAACAACTCCGCAGCAAGATTTTAGCCAAGCAAAACTATTCAAGACATCCTTAAAACCTTAAAATCTTCTAACAACCAAAAATGTCATGATCAAAAATGTCATGATCAAAAAATGTCATGATCAAAAAATGTCAAAATGTCATGATCAAAAATCACGAACTATGGTGAAAAAAACTTGAACTCCATTTCTCAACAGTCTCTGTCAGTCCGTCACAGCTGTCACTGCGACCCCCAAATCTCCAATCCTAATGGAACTAGTCCCTTAAAAGCCTGGAGCCCTCTTCCTTTGTCCTTTCTTTCTTTGCTGCTCTCAGCAAGATAAGTATTTGTTTATATTTCCCATCTTTACTGTTGGCGTGTGCTTGCAGAAGTGTGTGGAGTCAGCACTGTCAGCGTGCAGCCTAAACCTGGCATGCACGGGAAGCCGCTCCTTAATGAACACCCACAAGCGTGGCAGACGCAGTCAGCAAGCCCAGCGAGGTCCGCACTGCCTGTGGTGCGGCACTCCTGAGGGCCTCCGCGCAACAGTGCTCTTACCAGCAGGTCCTCATTTCCCGGGGGGGAATGCTGGCGGAGAGGAAGGCTTTTTGCTATCAGGAGTGTGCGGTGGAACATCAGCGTTCCAGTGCCGGGCGCTGCGAGGCCGGGCTAGTACTCCTGCAGTGCATGCAACCATAGAGCATCAAATATCTCCTTTCCTCTGCCTCCTTCACCCGTCGCATGGTGACGCTCTTCCGCTTTTTCCATTTGAAGAGGAGAAGGCGTGATCCGCGCAATGGGTGAGAGAGGAGCAGACCAGGACGACTAATCAGCGTACAACAATAAAATATGTATATATTTTTTTACATATTACACGGCTTGCGGTAGCGGACGTGTAGTTATGGTTAAGTTGCTAAACCCATAGGAAGAGCACTTTTTGGGCGGCTTATAACTTTGCTCTCCCTGGACAAATCCTCACCAAAACTTTGCAAAAAAAGTATATGGCCCGCTCTGATATCTGGCAAGTTTGGTGAGGGTTTGTCAAGGAAGGGCAAATTTATAGGGGGGGTCCCAAATTTTTTTTTTCTTTAGACTGAATGGAAAAACTTTGCTCACGCCTACAGCCCAAACCGCTGGACTGATTTTCACCAAATTTGCGGCAGGAGCGGCGGCTTGGTCCCAAAAGCATTCTTTTGTACATTTGAAATCCATCTAGTAGTTTTTAAAAAACAGGCAAAATGTAGGTCAAAAAAATGTGCGATATCAGGCTCTGCTCCGCTGATCCATTTCCCTGTTCAGTCTGTGGACAGGCATGTGATTGGTCTAGAGAGTGACGTGATGTCCGCGGACATTGGACCCGCCCCCTGATTGGATGGTGAGAAGTGTGAAGTGCGTCAGATTTTTGGAAATGCCCGCCATGTTGGATTCGCGGACATCCGCCGGTGTCCGCGGACATCGCAGTAAAAACATCAATGAAACCACATGAAATTTTGGAATTCTATTCTAGACCTGTTACTGAAAGGCTTTGAAAAGTTTGGTGGGATTCTCTAAAGTGGGGGCGAAATTAGAGGGGATCTCAAAATAATGTAAAGACTTATAAATGTGGTGCCATTTGACTAATCTGCACAACAGTTTGCAAAACGATTTTAAATTTAGATATAAAAGTGTTTGTAAAGTTTGGTGGGATGTTCTCACGAGGGGGCTAAATCAGAGGGGGTCTCAACAATTTTAGATGGCTTATAACTTTGTTGCTGTTTGAAGAATGTGGACAAAAGTTTTCAGAAAGATTATAGACAAAACCTTGAATGTTTGTGTAAAGTCTGAATGGATTTTGTCAAATTGGGGGCTAAGTTATATAATTATTGTATGCACATATATTTTGACACTTTTGAAATAAAAAACATGGGCGGATTTCAAGCAAACTCGTGTAAGGAGCATTGGCAAAGACCTGAAAGCATGGTTTTGCAAATTTGCCTGTGTTTTATTTCTTGGCAAGTGTCATAATGTAGGCACAAAAAATAGTGATATACTTTTGGTGACTGAGGCATAGCCTGTGGCCATGTGCAGTGGCCAGATTGTCTGGGTCATGATATAAGGTCATGACCCAGACAATCTGGCTACTGGCCTTGACCGCGAGGGATGAAAAATGGTGTTAAAGTGGCCATGTCCACCTGGGACCGGCTATGTGCTAAAGTTATTCGAAAGTAGGATAGGTTTCAAAGGGAAAAGAAATGTGCTCGTGGTAATATGATCATAGGGTTATGACTTCGCCTTTTGCAGGCTGCCATGCAAAGGGAAGAGGGGTTTTCTACTGAGCCCACCTTCTCTTTCCATGGTGGCCATCTTGGAAAAGGATTTTCCTTCCTACAGCAGGATGCCTATTATTTATTTATAATGCGCCAAAGCCCGCAGACATCAGGGCGCACACAGTCACACTTCATTTGGGTCGATAACTTGGGCTGCCGTGCCGTTATCCCCTGTTCCAGTACCTGGAACGGGTGATGAACACCACATTATTCCCATTGGCATAACACAAAATGCTAATGGAAATGTTGGAAAATGTATTGGGTCTATGTATGGTCAGGTGGCACTGTCCAGAAGGTCCACAGAGACGTCAGACGTTCGCGGACGTTGACAGAGGCAAAAACAGTGGAAAAAGTATAAAAGTGTTAAAAATTATACTAGAAGGTGAGAAATGGCAGCGTTTTAAGGTGAAACGTTGTAAATTGGGCACAAACGTTGCTATATTGGGGTAAGTATGATATTATTAAGTTGTAGGAAAATAGCATGCACTGGTAAAAACCCATGGAATTCTCTGAAAATAAACATTGTTAAAGAGACGTTATGGTTAAGTTGCACCAATAAAAACCTATATAATTCAATGAAAAAACTTTGTTAAAGGGACTTTATGGTTAAGTTGCACTAATAAAAACCTATGAAATTAAATGAAAAAACTTTGTTAAAGGGACGTTATGGTTAAGTTGCACTAGTAAAAACCTATGAAATTCAAAGAAAAAACTTAGTTAAGGGGACATTATGTTTAAGTTGCACTAATAAAAACCTATGAAATTCAATGGAAAAATGTTGTTACGGGGACGTTATGGTTACAGGTAAAACCGAAAAACCTCAGAAATTCGTCAGTTATGGTAAACTAAGCAACCATAACTCGTGCCACCACCGTTCACTGCTAAGACTAACACCCAGGACATCAACAATGACATCACACATGTCATTGATGACATCATTGATAACATCACATATCTGGCCCACTTATTTTTGTTCATTGAAATATCTAGGCCAGGTGGTTTTGTTCCCTGACAGTCAGAATATTAAAATTCAAAAGGTGCTGTATAGCTAGACGTTAACCTTGTCATATGTTCTTAAAGTGCTTTCCTTAGGGTTTGGTGTCAGCTCATGATGCACATACATGGGGCAATAGCAGGCCTCAAACACGCAATTCATTTGTATACAGGAAGATAATCAATTATGCTATTAACATTTTCTGATTATGTTGTTTCTTTCTTCTCTACTTTAGTTTCCCTGTATGTGCATCAGATTTGTATGCATTGTGGGTATTTATGTGTATTGTTTGTACTAGCACAAGTATGTAGTAAGTCTTGAATTGTTAGCTGGTTATTACATGTTTAACATTACACAATCACCCCTGACATCATGTCACCAGCATTATAAACACACCCCTTGTAGGGACTTTTCATCAAAATGTATTTCACATGTGATGTCATCAATGACATTTGTGATGTCATCTTTGATGTCCTGGGTGTTAGTCTTAGCAGTGCACGGTGGTGTTGCGAGTTATGGTTGCTTAGCTTACCATAACTGGTGAATTTCTTAGGTTTTTCGCGTTTACCTGTAACCATGTTTTTCCATTGAATTTCATAGATTTTTATTAGTGCAACTTAACCATAACGTCCCCTTAACTAAGTTTTTTCATTGAATATATCTCACATGGTCCGCGGTAGCAGCCGTGTAGTTATGGTTAAATTGCTAAACTGATAGGAAGAGCACTTTTTCGGCGGCTTATAACTTCGCTCCCCCTGGACGAATCCTCTCGAAACTTAGCAAAAAAAGTATATGGTCGGCTCTGAAAATTTTGGGGGAGGATATGTGGAGGGGGGTGCAAAGTTATAGTCAGGGTCCCAAAACTTTTTTTTCCATAGACTGAATGGGGAAAAACTTTGCACACGGCTACAGCTCGAACGGCTGGACGGATATTCACCAAATTTGCTGCAGAAGCAGGGATTGGGTCAGAAAGTGTGCTTTTGCGTCTTTGGTGGGAATCCGACCAGTACTTTTGTTGGAAACGACTGGAATGTACGTCTCTAAAAATTAGGGATATCTTGGTCTGCTCCGCGAACCCATTTCCCGGTTCGCTCCGCGGACCAAAGTGTCATTAGCCTGCGGTACGGTGTGCTGTCGAAGAACTTTGGACACGGCTGGTGGTTGGCTGGAGGGAAGCGTGCTGTGCGTCAACAATGTTTGCGAAACGCCACCATGGTGTCTCGGAGGACAGTGCGCTGGTGGAAGGGTTTGCAAAATGTACTGTTCACCATGTGTTGGCCGCAGGAAGGGAGGGAAAGCGTGGGGGAGTGCCAAGTGGTTAATGTGACATATGTAAGTAGGTGGAAAAAGATGGAGGAGTGGCTGCAATATTGGTGCATGTAGCGTGAATTCCCGGGTACCTAGACAGTCGACTCTTTTGTGTGGTGATTTCAGGCAGCTGTCGTAATGGCACGCTAGCTTCTGCCGAGATCGGTTTGTGGCGACCTCTTTCCGTGGTGAGTGGTGGCAGGTGATTTTAAGAAGGGGAGTGATTTGCACATGGCACGGGGGGGTGGGAGCGTGGATGCCTGTACTATGCGGATGGATTGCGGTAGTTGGGGACATGGTGGCATACATGGGTGCATGTAGTTGCAGTGGATCTGTTGAAAGATTAGACTATTGGGTGCATAACCAAAGGCCGTAGGCCGGAGCAGATTCGCTGAAGTGCCTAGGGCTTCAGCTCACCTACCGCTACTATGCATGTGTTACTCTGTATCCGGTAGAGGGGGGTGCTTGCATAGTGTGGTGTGTGCAGATTGGTTGGAGCAGGGCTACTGTAGCGAGCACTATGTGTGTAGGTTGGCAGTGATACCATACTTTGTGAATGGAAGTGGGTACTTTCGTAGTATGTGAATGAAAGTGCACAGGGGTGCAGGAGACAGTGATTTGGTTCTATATTGTCGACCTGTCTGCGGTGACCTCTTTCCGTGGTGAGTGGTGGTAGGTGATTTTCAGAAGGTGAGTGAATTGGTTATGGCACAGGGTAGGTAGGATAACAGGTTCCTGTGCTATGCGGATGGAAGCGGTGGTTGGGGACATGGTGGCACGCATGGGTGCATGCACTTGGGGTGGGTTTGGTGAAGGATTACACTATTGGGTGCATGGCCGAAGGTCATAGGCCAGAGGCTATGCTTTCAAGAACCTACGGCTTCAGCTCACACACCGCAGCAATGCATGTGTGAGTATGTATCTGGTAGAGGGGTTTGCTTGCATAATGTGGTGTGTGCAGATTGGTTGGAGTAGGAGCAATGTTGTGAACAGTATGTGGGTAGCTTTACAGTGACACATTACTTTATGAATGGAAGTGGGTACGTACGTACTATGTGAATAAAGTGCACAGGGCTGCAGGAGACAGTGTTGTGTTTCTATATTGTGGTAAGTGTAGCAACTTTTTCCTGTATAGCTGTATGGCGATGTGCAGGTTGGGTACAAGTGCTGTGGCAGTGCTGTGTATGTGGATTGTCTTAGTTGGTGAGATAGTGAAATGGATGGTACCATTATGTAGCAGTGAGAGTGTTGAAGACCTACACTGTTGGGTGCATGGCCGAAGGCCGTAGGCCATGCACGCAAGAGGCTAGGACTTAAGAACACACGCGGCAGTAATGAATTTTGGATTTTACAGCAGTTAGAGGGTGGTGCCCTGACGCGATAGAGCAGGAGAAGTGAGGTGCCATGCCATGTTTGCTTTTGCAGGTGAGGACACTGTTACAACATGGTAAAGTTTTTGATGTGTACTTGGCGATGGTGGTGTGAAAAGGCATGCAGTGTGGGCACTGGGTGCTGGGTTTGAATACTGTGAGTATGGAAGAGGATATGGTAGAAGTGCACATTAAATGTGCTTGGTACTATGCTGTGTGCTGATTTGTTGAAGTAGGGCCAATGTCGTGAAAAGGTTGTGGGTAGGACACACACGGCAGTAATGCATTTTGGATTCTGCAGCAGTTGGAGGGTGATGAGCTCTAAAGAATGGGTGTGGAGCACATTTGAGATGTAATAGAGCAGGAGAAGTGAGGTGCCATGCGTGCATGCTTGGTTTTACATGTGAGGACACTGTTACAACATGGTACAGTTTTTGATGTGTAATTGGCAGTGGTGGTGTGAAAAGTCATGCTGTGTGGGCAGTGGGTGCTGGGTTTGCATAATGTTAGTATGGAAGAGGATATGGTAGAAGTGCACCTTAAATGTGCTTGGTTACTATGCTGTGTGCTAATTTGTTGAAGTAGGGCCAATGTTGTCAAAAGGTTGTGGGAAGGTGGGTAGTGACACAATACTTTGTGAATGGCAGTGGGAAGGGGTGATGGTGGCGGTGGTATGTTTGTGTATGCTGCTAATTGCAACCTGTTTTTGGGAATGGGGGCTTTCTGGGGTGAGGGAGTTGGGTTGAGGTGCCGTTATGTATGTTACATTTGTGCACAATGTTAGCTGCCCACATGGTCACATGCATGGATTCATAGTGTTGTTCTGGGTGTGGGCAAGGGTGGACTGTTGTGTGCATGGCGAAAGGTGTGCTGGGTGCGCTGCAGGATCATTGTGAATGCTGAAATAGGGCATCCTGTAGGAAAGGTTTCTGGTGGAGGGGCTTTGGAAGGAAAGGGAACGTGTTCTTAGAGTGCTTAACGGGAAATATGGAGGTGTGTACAGAAATGATAGTGTGGAATGCCGAGGTTCAGTAAGTGGTTGGTGCAGGCGTTTTTGCAAATTTCATAGTTGCCAATAGCCACCAGTAAGGGAGTGTTGGAAAATTCGAGTGCAAAGGGAAGAAGTATTGTGTCTGCTTTACTGGGGCGTGGCCCTAGCTGTAGCTGGGAAAGCGCACGTGCCACATCATGGCCTTCTGAGGATGGAGCCTTTCGCAAATGGAATTGTGGGGATTCTCCAATGAGGATTTGAGGGTGTGGTTCACCGGAAGGGGCTGTGACATATTTACCCAATGTTAGGGTAAATTCTGGGTTCGGCAGAGCCGTACCTAGGGTCCGCGGACCTCCAGCTCGCCGAAGGCCCTAACTCCTTCCAAGTCCCAAAGAAGTCAAGGTCCACACAAAGAGCAAAGGGTTACTGCCATTTTATTATATGAAACGAGTAGGGATAACATAAATGGAACAAAATTCCAGTCCAGGCACATCACACCAATTTTGGGCTTGCAGGCCCCTTTTGTATCACGTCACGTTTAGTGTCACTTACCAAACTTCATCCCTGAACCTAACGCCACTCTGGGTTGGCTCCCAGGGTGGTAGGTCCAGTATAGAGACATATAGGGTGCACGGTTATTGGACACTGTGTCAGGTAGTGTGCTTGGATCATCCCAAAAAATCGTTACCTGAGAAATGTTACATTACAACCCCTGATGATTGGCTGGAGATTCTGGCTGCCAGCCCCTATCCCCCGGTGTCCTTATTGGTCAGGCTGCGGGCCCCTAAGACTGGGACCACCGTCGTTCCCAGCCCGCAAGACACCTGCCTTTGTACAATGTGTATCAACAAGGTGTGACTATGTGACAGTGTGTAACAATGGGGGTCTTACTAATGCCATGATAGTGGTCCAGTCCCAGCGCATGTTGTGGATGGATTGTTGCGATTTTGTTGCACTCCCAGTCCCAGCTGTGAGACGGCTGCAGCTTCCCAGCTTCCAGGTCTTGACATCATGTCAGGTCGACCGGATCACGTGTGAGGAGACCTCTGGTGAGGCCGAATTACTTCGATTTGATTTATATTTTAGCTTGGGGTATTCTTCTCCTATAGCTGGGCTCATTGTGGCATAGTGAGTGAGGAATGTCACTTGCAATATCGTGGCCTTGGCGGTGGCAGTCCCTGCCAGGGCTATTCTGGCTGCTCAGCAGCTTGCAGCTGCGGGATCTCTGTGAGATGATTCTAGTGCGCTGGATTTTTCTGAGTCCTACTTCAGCTCTGGTTATACTTTCGACATAATTGTCCATAGGTTAAAGGCATGTCAAGGGTGGTCAGGTCCCTTGAGGGCTCCTGTCCAACCATAGGGTTAATAGCGGGTAGCATCTGCAAGCATATACACAAGCTCTTTTGGCGTCTTGCATTTCTGCGGTGCGGTAGCGAGCCTATGTGGCAAAATAACAAACATGCAGACAGTAGGTGTGTGTCACCGTCATCTAGCTCATAGAACTGTACGCAGATGTTCTTCGTGTGGGTTGATGTGTGAATGTTCTGGTTGTGCAGGCTGCATGTGCGCTTCCTGTCTAACGCAGCTAAGTCGTTGTGGGGTCTCTAATGACCTGCAGCATTGCTTGTGGGAACGTCATTGGTTTGATCCATATAATCGTCTCCAGCTCGGTCTTGGTTGTCATTGCTTGAATTGGATAGAGCTCGTGCCATCACAGGGTTTTATGGTTGAATGGATGGATGCCGTTCGTGAAGTGTTCTTATGATGGGAGCGGTGGGACCGGATGCAATCTCGTATGGTCGATGATTATTTTGTCAGGGTTGCTTCTTCCGGTTACGGGTCCCATCAAGAGTGAAGGGACTGTCTGATTTTCCCTCTTCAGTCCCCCCTCTGTTCGATTTATCAACCACAAAATATTGCTCCTCTTATCATCACTCAGGCACCAGACTCTCGTTATCCCAGACAGGTGTCCGTAGTGCTTTACATGATCCTTGAATGACCAGTACATATACACACATCCCCCTACAAGCTTGCAATAAACCCATTTTCCAAAATAAATCTTAGGATTCCTTGGGTTCTCTAATTTCTTTGATGGTGGATACATGTCTGATTCCATTAGCTGTTGTCTTAGTCTCTCTTGTTCCATACTTATTATGTCTGTGTGTTGGTCATCCTCTGCAGGCAGAAGTAGCTTCATCCCGATCATCTGTTCTGCAGTTGTTTTGAATTTAGCCATGCATGCTTTTATCCCAAGTAGTATCCCAAGTAGTGCCCTTAGTTATTAATGATTGCTTGTGAAGGCATTTCATTATTGTCCAGTTTTGCTGTGCAGTATATGCACAATATTGAGGGGTTGGTAATTTCATATTTGCTTTCTGCTATAAGCTAGAGAGCTAATTGGAACCATTGGGATTCCTCATTGTCTTCTATTTTGTGCATTATATCTACAGTTTGAACGCTGTTTCAATAGAAAGTTCTACGGCAACATACACATACTTGGTTTGGTACTTCAGCAGATGTGCGCTTAAACTTTGTTATTTCTTTTTCGTATATGTGTGTAATAGAAGGTTGACAATGGCAAGGGTGTCGCTGTTCTTTTCTAAAGTAATTGGATTTTGAAAGTGCTCTTCAGTTCCAAAATATTTGTTTTGGATGTGGTCTATTTCTTTGAGGAGTTGTTTGGCTGTACCATGTAGTAGAATGCTATTCAAATGGTCCATTGCTAAAGCAGAACGTTTTGGAAAGTACAGCTTATGAATGAGATTTCCTACACCAGAATGATGCCTTGGTAACATTTTGATATGGTGGAAGGTGCTTTTGCAAGCAGGTCCAGAAATGCAGGCTAACGAATGCCCTCGTAGTCCTGTGTATTTGCGCGCTGGACAGGAATTCATAGTTTGCAGTATTTTCATTTTTACTTTGTCTTTGGCTTTTACATATCGATTGAGGAACTGCTGCAAAGATTTGAAAGTTTGTGCACTTTACCACTTTGGCCATTTGTAGACAGGACATTTTGGTTCGGTGGTTTAGAGACATAATGCTAAGTTTGCTGGTGTTATTGTTGAAATCAGTGTGTTAAGGATTTCAATCAGGCGACGCACACCTTAGTCTCAGCCCAGTATGCAGCGCGCAATTGAAATGCTTAGGTTAGATTAGATTCAATATTGAGATGATACACCACTCATACCACACACCCTTTTCAAATCTCCCGGGTCCTAATGGACCATGAACCAGACTGGTTGATAAAATATAATATTTATTTATTTATTTGAAAATTAAAAGAATCATACCATTTTTAATATGGGGCAGCAATCTCCAATGTGGTGATAAGAACAATATGAATGTAAGCAATGGACTTAGTTTAACCTTCTATTGATACAACTACAAAACACCAAGGAATGGGGAGCACTTTTTGATTTTAGGTAAAATAGCACTTGAGTTCGAATTTCCCCCTGCAATGCTCCCTCAACCCACAAATAATCAATACTAAGTGGATAAACAGAAGCAGCAGGTAATCAGGAATGACAAATGGAAAACAGAATTAAAATCCGACTTTCCCTCCCCAAACAAGAGAGAAAAACAGATTTCAAGCCCTGGCAATGCTAAAAATGACTCTTGGAAATGGATGAATAAAACAATGAATATGTCTAAAACTCTTGAAACAAAAACAATTCTTTACTGGAGCAACATGGGAAAGATACTAGTAATCACAAGCAATGGATTCAGCAAAGCATACAATTTGAAATTAAATGGAAGATTTAAAACAGTTTATAATCTAAATGACATGTTGGAAATGTATCACAATTTTGCAATTCCTGCCTGAATTTACCAAAACGGTAAATCGGGATCCGTATTTTTTGTTGGGGTTTAGCTATGGATCATAGGTACAATATGAAAGTGAAAAAATGAGGTCTCTAGCTGTTAGATTGAGTGAGTTATGCAAGATCTAGTGAGGTGCGTTTTTGTTACGCTCACCTGGTCTCTGCCGAGGCGTTGGGGCATGGTTGCAGCCTGTTCAAATGCATGCAATGCATGTACTTGCTATACTTTGGTAAGGTACATGGTTTCCTGTTGTGTGTGCATTCTAGGAATTTCATAATAGGTGTGTTAAGGGGGCCGTGGTTGTAAAAATGTTAGAATGAATGAAGAGAATAACAGTTTGCACATTACAATGAGTGTTATGGGTAAAGGAAAACTTAGGCAGCGCACAAGTTTGCAAGTGACACTTGATCATAGCAGATGGGAGAAATTACACTGTTTTTTGCAGGTTATACAGGGTTAGTAGTAGGTACCCTGTTCATATACATTTATAAAAGAGTTATAAATGTACTCTGCACAAAATATTCATACCTGTACTTTGTGTTGATGCATGTGGCTGTGGATGAATCTGGAAGCAGAGATCTTGGAGAGTTTTGCAGTAGTTTTTGCTGTAGGTGCTTTGCAATCACAGGAGACTTGTACTCAGAATGATGAACAGTACTGAACTGTGATGACAGAGTTAAATGTAGAGTTCTTGGATGTGATTGGTGGATGGTTGTGTGACTACTTAAAAGTAACAATGAGGGAGTGGTGCACAGAGTGAAGTGGAAAGGGAAGAAGGGCTGCTCCTTTTTAAACGGGGTCTGCGGACACCGCGGTTGTCCGCGGATAGGGCGTGCCACATCCGGGGTTTCTGAGCATGCATGGCATGGAAATGGCACTGGGAGGATTAGCCAATTAGGTGTTGAGGGTTTCATTCATAGGGAGAGAAGGAAATCATTTTATTCATTGCTGTGTGTAGTGGAGATGGCTGTGGTTCCAGAGATGGACAGAGTTAGTGGCTATTGGGAGATGGTTGTATCGCTAATCTGCAGTGGTATGCAACTACTTTGGTTGTAATTTCTGTCCCCATCCTCGCCATTTGCGCGATATGTCCGCGGACAACGAGGTAGTCCACGGACATATTGTGCTACATCTGGGGCTTTTGAGGCTGGCAGGTATGGAAATGGGACTATGCAGCTAGGGGATTGGTTAATAAGGTTTTCTGGGTCTGGTGTGTAAGGAGAGACTGTGCAAGAAGATCTGATTGCTGAGAGGAGAGCAGATGGCTATGGCTAGGTCTTTTAGGAGGCAGAGTGTCTGGATTTTGGGAGACTCATGCATACATTGGTTGGAGCTTCATGCACAGAAATATGGAGTGGCTGCAGATTTTGGATTACATCATGTGGATGTACACAGTGTGTGGAATGAAGTGGCTGAAATTGGTTCCTCTTTGTGCCACTTTGGTGACATACCGTCATCCAGACATTATTATTATTCATTGTGGAGGGAACAGTTTAGGGCATGTTACTGGAATCTCGTTGCAGTTTGCAATGAAAGAGGCACTTCGGAAAGTCATGGACATCTTTCCAAACTCCCGAGTAATCTTTTCTCATATTGCACAGAGACAAATGTGGCTGCGCTCTTCTTTATTTGGTCCGCAAATGGAGAAAGCGAAAAGCAATGTCAACAACGCTGTTTGCACCTTTTTGAGAGATGTTGGCATGCCCTCTTTCCACAATGAAAATATTATGTTTCGTAGCACAAACATTTTTGGCAGAGATGGAGTACATCATACTGATGCTGACAATCAGCTTTTTCTGCAAAATATGCAAAATGCATTGCAGCCCTTTTTGCTAGTATAGCAAGCTTTTTCCAGTATGTGTTGGCCAATTAAAGCCTTCCAAAGACAAACTAACACTACAAAAGGCTCTTTTCAGAGCCACCACTTTCTCCTGGAGAACAGTCCAATGTTTTTCATAGCGCCACCACCCATCATCCACCCATCATTCATTTTTTTAAAAGGTCTGCGGACTGTCCGCTGACTTTACAATTTGCACAGGGGCCTGCACCATTTCATTGGCACTTCTATTTTTAAACTATAAAAGGTGGCTCTGAAAAGAGCCTTTTTTTGGGGGGAGGTTGTTGTTTTGTATTTTTTTGGTGTTTTTATACACAACACAATAGGAAAGGAAGGGAAGGGAGGGTAGGGAAAGGGAACCAACCACAGGGATAAAAAAGGGCAGATGGAGAGAGGATGATGTTGGGTGGGCCTTACTTAGGTATGTGGCAGACTTTCTCATGATCTCAGACAGTAGCCTCGAAAGCACTTCAAAGTGTCTCCCCCTGCAGAGTACTGCGTCACAGTATATACACAATATAGTGACCCTCGAAAGGTAAGGGTCTTCTGCGTTGCGTATGGCCTGCGAGGCTGCTTCAGGGATGCGCTACCCCACAGGAGTGTCTCTTGTGGTAACATGAGCAGATTCCGCGCATGTTGTAGAGGAACTCAACCTACTATGTTGATTTCAGGGGATGACCTCTGAATTGCTGCTGTGTGAAATGATCTTAGGTGTCGCCGCATGGAAGTGGTCCTATAGCTACACAGACCCGGTTTTCCATGACTGAGCACCATTTTGCACTCAGTGCAGCGCACCCTGTCTGCACGTGCCTTGGGTACTTTTCCAATGGTGGCAAAGAGCCTCCACACCCAAGAATCACATGGGCTGGCAGTAGTGGGGACTTCAACTACCTCATCCTCATCTTCCTCTTCATCACTCTCTGCATCTCCACGCCTGTTCCCCTCTCCAGACCCTTGGGAAGGTGGTGGTGGTGGAGGAGGGAGTGGGGGTGGTGCTGAGGCAGAAGTAGCACCAGCAGCAGGAGCAGCCATGGATGCCATCTTCAAAGGTGTAAGGTACCACCAGGATGTCAGCAAACTGCAACAATGAAAGAGCAATCCAGCAATGTGGAGCAGTGTCTGTCCTGGAAGTCCAAAAACAGAATGAGGAGCAGCTCTGGGGTGTGGCCTTTTATAGGGATGCTGGGGACGCCTTGCGGACACTTTGAACACCAAAAAGGGCTCAACAAGTTCCAAAAGGTATCCAGATTGCAAGGTGCATGGTCTGGGACATGTGCAAGGGTGATGTTTTACAGTATACCACCTTGGATTGCTCAAAAAAACACTTTTTGGGTGTTCAGAAGCCCAGACAGTGCCCACGGAGGAGGGCCCAGGCTCGGCATGGGTGCGGTCACATGATGGCGTCGCGGACACGTTCACGAATGGGACGACTGTTCGTAGGTAGGACACCTATTGTGCGGGATCAGTTGTACAGATGCGCAAAGGTGTTCTACGGACAGGGGTTGAGTCCCCAAACTGATTAAAAGTGCGACACACATGCAGCGGACAGTTATGGACAGGCGCGATGTTCGTAGGACCCCAAGGGTGGGATGCGCATGCGCACAAGTGTCTGTCGGATAGGGATAGGGTCCCCGAACTAATTAAAGGTGCGTCACAACTTTGTGGATATGCAGACAGGTTATGTGTTCTACGGACACCTCCATTTTGACTGCGGACAATACGAACATGCAGTGTCCTTAGGACACCTCCCATTTTGGTTCAATGCGGACAGGCGGACAGGTTATGTGTCCTATGGACACCACCATTTTGATTGCGGACAGTACAAACAGGCATAGTGTCCTCAGAACACCCCCATTTTGGATAATTGCGGACATCCCGGACAGTCACGCCGTCCATGGACTCCCAAAATGGGCTTTTAAATAAATAACACAGCACATATAGGAACAGTATACATAATAATTCATTCATATACAAAAATATAGAAATGATGAAAGAGAGGCAGAAATAGAGACATATACAAGGGATTTAAGGGTTTCTACATGTAGGGTGGTAGGGGAGGAAGGGATTGAGGTCTCATAACGTTTTTGGTGATGGGGAATTTTTGGGGATGGTTGACTGGGACATGGAGAAGGGGTACAGGTGCACGTGGGGCAGTGATATATTTTTTTTTCCCATGATATGCTTTTCTACAATGTTCTTTAAAATATTGAAATTGCCCATTAATTGATTCATTTTTTGTTCTAAATGCTGTAGATGATTTTCCACAGTGTCTGTTTCTTGTTCCATTACTACATGATGTAATGTTTGAGTATTGTTCTTATTTTCTGTATATACTGGTAAAGAAATGAAATGTGTTAGGTGCATGTAAAATAATGGGTATTACTTGGCTTACTTTGAAAACTGCAGTGTGTACCATTAGTATCACTGTTTTCACTCATTTCATCCCAGGAAAAATGTTCAAGCCACTCCAGAATGCTAGCCATTTCTGTGTACAAAAATGATAAATTATTTTTTGGTGTAGCCTACCAAAGAAAGTTCATAACTATAAGAATTAATATAGTGTACTTAACATCCCTTTAACAAAGTTTTTTCACTGAATTTGATAGGTTTTTAGTAGCACATCTTAACCATAACGTCCCTCTAACAATGTTTTTCAGTGATATATACATATATATATACATATATTCAGTAAAAAAAACTTTGTTAAAGGGACGTTATGGTTAAGTTGCCCTACTAAAAACCCGTAAAATTCACTAAAAAAAAACTTTGTTAAGTGGACGTTATGGTTAAGTTGCACCACTAAAAACCTGTGAAATTCACTAAAAAAACTTTATAAATGTGACATTATGGTTGAAAGTAAAACTGAAAAACCCCTGAAATTTGCCAGTTATGGTAGGCTAAGCAACCAGGTGTCCAGGATGAGGCTAAGCAACCATAACTGCCCGCACCACTGTGCACTGCTAACACTAACGCCCAGGACATCAAAGATGACATCACAAATGTCATTGATGACATCACTGATGACATCACATGTGTAGCCCGTTCCTTTTTGTTCACTGCCACATCTAGGCCAGGTGGGTTTATTTACTGACAGTCAGAAACTTAACTTTCAAAAGGTATTACAGTTATAGATATTGCTATTCTCACATGTTCTTACAATAATTTCCATAGAATTTAATCACATCTTATGTTGTACATATGTAGGGGAAGAAGCAGGCCTGAAACACAAGAATCATTTTTGTGCGTGAATACTATCATGTAGATTATACACAGTTCATAATAATACTGCCTCTTGTATGCTTATTTTACTCTCCATATATAAGCCCCATCTTTGTATGCATTGTAGTCTATTTATGTTTTGTGTGTATTACTAGAAATATGTATTAAGTGATGCATTACTAGCAATTTAGTACATGTTTCACAGACCAGAAAAGTGTGATATAGAAACATTCACCTTTTTATTATACAACTGTAGACAGTACAAACATAGTACCTCTGTGGTGTATGCTGCAGCCAATACTTACATTTCTGTATGAGTAGGTTCCTATACTAGAAAGACTGCAATGGAATTTTCTTTAGAACACTACATTGCCTGATGAAGTATGTTCTTTATTACACATGTCCCGATAATCCCTGATACATTTTGCTACAATTACATTCACAACCCCTCGTCTGAAAAGTAAATGCACGTGTGATGTCATCAGTGATGTCATCAATGACATTTGTGATGTCATCTTTGATGTCCTGGTTGTTAGTGTTAGCAGTGCACAGTGGTGCGGGCAGTTATGGTTGCTTATCCTACCATAACTGGCGAATTTCAGGGTTTTTTTTTTTTTACTATCAACCATAATGTCACAGTTATAAAGTTTTTTTTAGTGAATTTCACAGGTTTTTAGTAGTGCAACTTAACCATAACGTCCCCTTAACAAAGTTTTTTTGTGTGAATTTTACAGGTTTTTAGTAGGGCAACTTAACCATAACGTCCCTTTAACAAAGTTTTTTTTTAGTGAATTTCATAGTTTTTTAGTAGGGCAACTTACTCAACACATCCTGTCAACAAAGTATTTTTACTGAATGTACACTTTCTTCATGTGAATTTGGGAGATATGTACTATAATTCCCTTACTTTATATACATGTAACATAGAACATACCAAACCCCCTCGCTAATGATATTTGAAAGGCACAGACTGAGCGCCTGTCTGTGGACGGGCGCAGACGAGATCAACACTACCCAAACAGTCAGGGGGTATCTGAAATTGTACTATTGTGCCATATGAGAAATGCACAAGTTTAAAAAAGAACACAGAAACACATTGTAAGTACTAATAACTAACCAATTGAACCTACACGTCTCACACATTACCCATGCATTTAATTACCATGTAGAATGAAATGGATTATACCATAACAAAATAAGATATGCCTCCAACGTAATTACCTCACAGAAACTGTGCAGCCAGAAGCGACAGTAGACGCACACAGCACAACAAAGACAATTTACAAGAAAAAAGTAAGTGAACTTCATTTTTCTTATATGTGTGTGTACTTTTTTGTATGAGGTGCAGAAAAAATAATGTATTTCTGTTGTTTTGATACAGAAATGTGCAGTACTTTGGAGTGGTTGGAGGAGAATTTTCCGCATGGGGAACTGTCCGAAGATAGCGATAAGAATGGTACACACTGCTCTGCATAAGCGAAATAATGGTCAGTATTGTATGGGCATTTACCATATGTATCTTTTTTTTTTTAACAGAAGAGGAAAAAAAAGATGAAAGGCCAACAAACGACACAGAGGAAGACAGGCTAAAAAGGATAGAACTGAAAATGGACACATTAAATTATAATTTTAAATGTTTAAGGGAATTTGTGGAGGAGTTCATGAGAGAAAAAGTACGTTATCACTGTCCCACCTGTACCTGCCCCCCTTCTCCATTCCCTAGTGAACCGTCCCCAAACCTTCAATAGGAAAATAGACGTTTTGATGAAACATCCATCCCTTCTTCCCCACACAAATCTTCCCTTCACAACCTATTCCATATTGAACCCTAATTCCCCTATATTCGTGTCAGTATCTGCTTCCCCCTGTATTTCTGTTGATGGAAGTGTGTGTGTGTATTTTGAAAGTTTTTGTATATTAGTTGTTCTTGAAGAGTGTGAGGTAAAAACATTTTTTTTTAATAGACGTAAAATGTCAGCGAACAGCGCGCCTGTGCGAGCTATCCGCAAGCAATAAAGTATGGATGTTCTAAGGGCAATACACCTACCCGTAGCAATGGCAACCAAGATGGAACTGATCTTAGAACGCACCATCTGTGCAAGTTGCGCGTAAATAAACAGAATGGGGAGTCCTAAGGACATTATAGCTCTCCGTACCGCTCATAAACGAGATAAAACATGTTCTTAGAACACACCAGGTGTCCAGGATGACGGTAAATGAGCAAAATAGGAGTGTCTTAAGGACACTATACATGTCCGTATCGTCCGCATCCAAGATGGAAACGTCCGTAGAACAGGGGCGGTGGCTGGCATGTTCGTAGCCAAAGAAAATGGAGATGTCCTAAGGACACTGGACCTGTCTGTACAGTCATGAGATAATGCTTGCACATGCACAGTACACTCATAAGTACAGCGAACATTGCGCCTGTCCCTAACTGTCCGTCTCACTTGTGTCGCACTTTTAATTAGTTGCGGGACCCGAACACCGTCCGTAGGACATTTGCGCGCATGCGCACGTTTGTAACTCTGTATTTGCTGTCCAGCGGGCACTCATTTCCCTCGCGGATGTGTTCAGTTATTGTGCTTCCGCAACATTACAAAAGAAGCTATATACAGAATGGGAAATGATTTCACAGTATAAAATCATCATTTCACATTTGCCATACAATAGCTGTACCTGTGCAAGTATTGTCCAAAGTTTTTGGAACGCTTTTGAGTGATAAAGATGGTCGTGAGCCATACCCCTCCACCCTTATAAATGGCCACACCCCCGAGTGCATCTTCATTGTGCCTCTGGCTATAGAACATTGAGTTGTGTTGCCTTTACTGCTGTAGCGACCAATAGGAAAGTAATCGTTATGGCATCCATGGGTACTGTTGCTTGATTAGCCTCAGCACTACCCCCAAACCCTCCACCGCCACCACCTCCCCAAGGGCCTGCAGAGGGATATACGGGTGAGGATGTATAGATCGAGGAGGAAGAGGAAGAAGAGGATGAGGTGGAGGAACGCCGCACTACAAGCACTCGCCAGGAGCCGTGGGTGTGGCGGTTGTTTTCCGTTTATGGTAACGTACCAAAAACACGCGCGAACCTGGTGAGGTGTAACCAATGCCAGTTGGTGATGAATCGCGGAAGACGTGGTGCGTACAGCTTTGGTACGACAACCATGAAGCGACATCTAGCTTTGTTCCACAATCCGGACATTCGCAAGGTGGGGCCATGGCTGAAACTGCACCACCTACATGGCCACCCTTCCTGCTCACAGGCACAGGCCCCGCCAGTTGCTCACCTTCACTGCCTCCCTGGCAACCCCTGCACTTGTAGACTGTTCTGCATCCCTACAGTCCCCCTAACCTACACTTATGCCTGCACTTACCTTGCACTTACCACTAGCTGGCCGTTT